>NC_069500.1:744166214-744482464 GCF_027579735.1 Bombina bombina
CATTGCAAAGGAGTTAACAGTACACTGATCCGTTTGCAAACAGTTCACTTCTTGAGTCAGTAACAGTACTGGTAATATGATCCTAGAGTGAGGCTGTCTGAATCTGCTGAGGGATTCTTTGCAAAGGAGGAGTTAGCAGAAGCAGTACACACTCTAGAATCGTATTACCAGTGCTGCTGCAGACTCAGGAAGTGAACTGTTTGCAAACGAATCAGTTCAGTCTGGTGAACTGATTCATACAGTTCACTGAAAAGATCCAGTTCAAATGAACGATTCGTTCATGAACTGGACATCACTATTGCCCTGGCCAGCACATCAGAGAATCAGATCCATCCATGCTGAGGGTCTCACAGAAGAACGATTTAAACACAGACTTCACTAAAATCATCTGACATTAACAATAAACAGATAACCTCTGGTCCTCTTACCTCTGATCTTTGTCTGTTTTTAAATCCTTCTGCTGTGAGACAATCAGAGTTAGCATGGCTCTCAAGCAGAAAGAAGGGGGAGGGGATTTCAGACCGTGCAGCTCTCTGTGACAGGTTTAGGAAAATTCACATGGGGTTAGTGTCCTGGCCAAAAACGTTGCTCCTAACTTATCAGCTTGCAAAAAAGAAAACTGTGCAAATGCAGCTGCCTGTACAGTGTGTTAATCCAGATGAAGATCATGACGCTATTGATTATTCTAATTCTGCTGCAGAAACTACATTTAAATCATGCACACATAAATTCAGTTTCTGCAGAGGATTAGAATAATAAATAGCGTCATGATCTTCATCTGACTGGATTAACACACTGTAGAGTGCTATTAAGATACTATTCCACTGACTTACCCCATGCCAGCCAGTAACCGACCATTCACAATGTGTCCCTGACTTTAACAGACTGCCAGAATGTCACCCATTACTTCCTCCCCCAACAACTAGTCCCCGAAAACAAGTAATGACCTGTTTCTAAGCCAGCCGGTCAGGAGTCTGCATCAGTGTTCATCTGCACCAAAATATTCAATAGCTGATCTGATCTCATATGCAGATGTGCGGGTATTACTATATTCTTTCTTTTCTGAATTATGTCTGTCTTTATTTATTGCAGGTAAAGGAAAAGTTTTGTCACAAAACTCCTCATTTACCTGCAATAAATAAAGACAGACACAATTTAGAAGAGACACAGCAGCCTCCTTAGGGAGCGTATGGGCCGCAGGGAGTTTAAACAGCACCACTGGGTGGGGCTAGCTCTCGCAGCTCATACACTTAATATGCAAAACATCCATGTTACGCAATGGAAGGGCAGCTGAACGGCTCACAGCCTCTCCTTCATTGCGTAACATGAATATGGATAGATCACTAGTTTGCAGGCAGTGAGCCTAATCATGGTGGCGGAGTTGGCTGCAGGTGGGGGGTGGGGGGCTATGGGGGGTACCTTGGCTACATTAAAAAATATATATAAATACATTTTAAACAAAAATATTATTTTTTATTAAACATAATAAAAAAGTGCAATACACACATTGGACAGGTGAGGCGCTGCCTCACCTGCCTCCTATGACTGCACGTCACTGGTCTGTCAGTTTTAAGGAAGTGATATCATTCCAATCTAAGCAGGTCCCCAACTCTGGCCCTCCATTCCTGAACACTCTGAGTCTGAGGGCTTTTCCAGTGTGCCAGAATGAGCCCCTTTGCTCCATTTAGCATCAACAGAAGGAGTAGGTATCTATCCTCCCCAAATATCTTAGGTAGTTCATGGTATATCAGATATGTTGGTTTTGGGGGGGATAATGATTTTGAGAATTTTACTTATTTCTCCAAGCACCTCTTCCCAGAAAGGCCATATTTGTGGACATGTCCACCAAAAATGAAGGAAAGTTCCCTCCTCTCCACAGCCCCTCCAGCACCCCCCACTTGTGTGTGGATAAATCCTTTGAAGTCTATGGGGCGTTAATTACCACCTACTGAGTAGTTTGTAATGCATCTCCTGGACTCTCACGGAGATCGAGGCCCTCCTAGCTCTCATAAAAATCTTTATCCAGTCCTTAGTCGATATCTCCTGCCCAAGCTCTGTCAGTAGAAGCTTATATAAATGAGATATAAGATGTGTTGGTGTCTGGTGCATCATACAAAGCACTTCAAAGGGTGTTCTGTGTCTAGTCAGTGCCCCCCGCTCCTTGTGAGTGTTGAGATAATGTGTAATTTGCGCGACTCTATACCAGGATGCAAAGATTGTCTGGTCCCACTCAGCCAGCTCTGCTTGTGTTTTGATTTTATCTTGCTGTAAG
The DNA here is from genome assembly GCF_027579735.1 of Bombina bombina. Taxonomy (NCBI): domain Eukaryota; kingdom Metazoa; phylum Chordata; class Amphibia; order Anura; family Bombinatoridae; genus Bombina; species Bombina bombina. The sequence continues at coordinate 744,168,487 of NC_069500.1, forward strand.
ATATTGGAGATAGCAGCCTCTGCTAGAGTATATGTTTCCCCCTGAGTGTGTGGCACAAACTCCATTCCCAGGTCCGGGTTTTCCCGTATGGGGATGTTTGGCGAGGCGAGAGCAGACACATATGTGCCCTCTTCTATTATTCTGTCCCATATCTTAAGAGTGTCAGCTATCATAGGGTATGATAAAATAGATACTGGGTGATTTTTTGCAGAAATCCAAGCCAGCACCCCCACATTTCCTCACTTCAGGATTTCATTGTCAATTTGTATCCACAGTTTATTACAGGAGTTTTGGTTCCACTCCACGACCCTCTGAAGAAAAATAGCTCTTTGATTCTCCCTCAAGAGAGGGACTCCTAAGCCTCCCCTGTCTCTAGGTAGATATATAGTGTGCCTTCTGACTCTGGGCCTAATCCCATTCCATATGTATGCTTCTATGGCCGTTTGAATTGGTTGAATATAATGAGAAGTCGACGCGGCCGGGACCGTCTGCATAATGTACAACACTCTTGGTAGCACATTCATCTTCATGACCCGATTCGGCCCATCCAGGTGATGTTTTTTTTTTCCAGTTAGATAAGTCCTTAAGGATATCATCGCAAATTTTTTTGTAATTGAGATCCACAATTTCTAATGTATTAGACGAGATAGTGATTCCTAAGTATTTTATATTGTGGTTAGCTATTTTTATCGGGCAATTAGAGCTGAGGGCAGCAAAAAGTTCAGATGGTTCTGTGATATTAAAGATTTCAGATTTCAGGGGGTTGAGAAGAAAGTTTGATACCTCTACATAGGCCTCAAATTCCATTAGAGCCGCCCCTAAAGAAATATCTGAGTCTGATATCGTGAGGAGGACGTCATCAGCATACATCGACAGTTTGTGTTCAACGTTGACAATGGAAACTCCCCTTACCGCTGGATTAATTCTGATTTTACTTGCTAAGACCTCAATTGTGAGGGCGAACAAGAGCGGTGAAAGGGGACATCCTTGTCTCGTCCCGTTTTTGAACAGGAAAGTTTCTGAGAGGGTACCATTAACTCTTACCCGTGCATTCGGGGCCAAATATAGGGACATGACTCTATTTATAAAGCTAGACCCGAAACCGAATTTTTTCAGCGTTAGTCGAATGAATGACCAGTTAACCCGGTCAAATGCTTTTTCCGCATCTGTTTTAACTCTCGAGCGGTTATAAACCCCACTTGGTCAGTGGAGATCAATCCAGGGAGGTATCTATTCAGACGAGTAGCCATCACCTTTGCGAGTATCTTCATGTCCGAATTTAGTAAGGATATGGTTCTAAAATTCTCAGGCTTATCAAGGGATTTCCCAGGCTTAGGAATGACTGTAATATAAGCTTCCAACATGGAGATCGGGAGGTTGGGAGTTTCTGATAAAGAATTAAAAATGTTGGTCAATTCGGGGACAAGGATGTCCGCATATAGTTTGTAGTATTTTAATCCAAAGCCATCAGGTCCAGGGCTTTTACCCGATAGAAGATCTTTGATGGCTTTTTGTTCTTCCTCTTTTGTAATCGGGGAGTCCAAGACTTCCACCTCCTCATTTGTAAGCTTAGGGAGGTTAACACCCTCAAGATATTCAAGGATGCTTTCGTCCTCCTGCCGCTGTACAGGAGCACCTTCCCCAGTCCGAATGGAGCTTTGTAAATTGTAAAGGGACTCGTAGTAAATCCTAAAGATTTCTGCTATAGAATCCTCATCTTCCTTAGTTGTCCCCTCTGTATCTATCATGTGATGCACATAGGCCTTCAATTTTTTTCTTGCAATAGCTCTAGCAAGGAGCTTCCCAGGCTTTTCGCCCTGTTCAAAGTAAAACTGCCTTAAGATAAGTGCTTGTTTTTGATACTCTTCCTGCAAAAACTGTAACAGGTTTTCTCTGGCCAGATTCAGGTGCCCCAGCCCGGCATCATCGCGCGGGTACTTTTTGTGAAATTGTTCTGTTTTTTCAACTTGTAATAAAAGAGTGTTATAGTGTTCTCTTTTCAATCTCTTTAGCCTCGCTCTCTGCCTAATCAGGAGGCCTCTTATGGTGCACTTATGCGCCTCCCAAATAGTAGAGCTTCTCATCCGCTCATCGGCATTGAGGTGAAAGAATTCAGATAGGGATTTCCAGATATCAGAGCTAAACACCGGATCATCAAGGAGCGTATCATCAAGTCTCCACACAAAGGGGGTGACAGGTACACTGGGCCATTGGATAGGGCATCCTACTGGGGCATGCTCAGACCATGTAATTGCATAGATTTTTCTACTCTTAGTGACTATTAGGCCCGTTGAGTCAGTAAACAGGTAATCTATCCTGGAGTACTTTCTGTGTGGGTGCGAGTAAAAGGTATAGTTTTTAGCCAACGGATGATGTGTGCGCCATATGTCATGAACCGCAAGTTCAGCTAGTAAGGTAGCCATGCCTTTCAGGGTTTTATGGGGAGTGCTGAAGACACCATTGGAAGTGTCAAGAGAGGGATTAAGGGATGCGTTAAGGTCCCTCTCCCAGGAACAGCACACCTATCTGTACTTTGAGGGCGCGATCCGATATACGGCTTATTTTTTGGCGCAAGCAAGGGAACCCACGCCGCCCGTAATTTCACCTTGCAACTCGACCTATCCAATATAGCATCAGATGCTAAACTGGCGTAAGTAGGAAAAACCTGCAATCAACTAAAATGTGCGCAAATACACATGTTAGTCGTCGCAAGTACTTACGCCAGTATTTTGTTCACGTAAAGTCTCAATAAAGTGTAGTTTTATGCAAATTAGGCTACAAATCGTAAAAAACAAAAGCCAGTTCTAAAAGATGAGCCACGTAATTACGCCATTCAAAATTCATATATAAACCCATGCGCAGCGGCCATTTTCTTTAGTGTGTTTGGTTGGTTCTTGGAGCTACAGCACACTACAGTGAGTAGAGAGATTAGTGGTAAGAGTAGTGAGAGAGGAGCATTTCATTAAGTTAGTTAGGTCGGATTGTTGGATTGGTAAGCCTGTACATTTACTTACACTTTTTTTACATATTGCACACATTTTGCATACACACATATACAAAATACACAACACTTTTTTTTCTTACACGTCACACATTTTATTTATCTTTTACAGTGTGATAGGAGTGTTTGGTTGTGATTGTGTGTGATTGAAGTGGGAGTGAGTGTGAGTGTGTGTAGTTTGAGGATGACAGGGAGAGCTAGGGCGGGGGGAGGAGGGAAGGGGAGTTGCAGGGAGAGGATTATGGACAGGAGGAGCAGCAGGGTCCCCATCAGGGAGTGAGTGGAGTGGGGAGAGGGAGACTTAGAAGGGAGGATGGGAGTGGGGTTGCCCCAAGGCCAGGCACACTCAGGTCCCTGTGCGTCACAGCAGTCCGTGGACTTCCAGGGGCTCGTGAGTCAGGGATTGCAACATCAGCACAGCATGCTGGTGAGTGACATCCCACACACCAGTATTATATGTATTTGAGATATAATATCCTTTAATGTCACACATTCATGTACACAATGAGGAGCATGGTATTTGGCCTACTAACAAAAACATCTACATTTAGATTTCACATTAAAGGGACATTAAACCAAAGCTTTTATGTCATTATTCAGATAGAGAATACAGTTTTAAACAACATCCCAATTTATTTCTATTATCTAATTTGCTTCATTATTTTGTTATTCTTTGTTTATTAAATATCAATGCACATGGGTGAGCCAATCACATGAGGCATTGATGTGCAGCCACCAATCAGCAGCTTCTGAGCCTATCTAGATATGCTTTACAGCTACACAATACTTTTAGCTCAAGAAAGCACGTTATGTGCCTACATCAGGCTAAAGGAAATTGTGTGACCATAGTGTCACTTAAAGAACACATTTTCTCCATCACTGACATGTACACAGAACTATTGTATGAAACACATACATGTATACTTTGCATATTAAAAACCCTCATATCACAAATCACAATGTGCACATGCATGTTATAGAGTTTGAAATCAACGCAGGTTTTACAGGAGCCAACAGACCTTACTCCAGCGTTCCATTGAGCTGCAACGGGACATGGTAGCATCTTTAAATGGTATAGTACAAAACCAATCTCAGATGAGGAGGGTTATATTGGATATGCAGATGCAGACTGACAACAGACAGCTGGAACAAAACCAACTGTTGGGTATGTTGGTGGAGCATTTCACACACCAGCAGGACATTGCCTCCAACCTCTCATCTCTGGCCAGCACTGCAGCTGAATCATTGGAATCTGCACAACCCAGAAGAACCAGGACCTCAGAACCCTCATCCAAGAAGGCTTGTCCTCTGTTATTTACCATATAATTGTCATCCACATTCATGTGAGGTGTGTTTTAGTACAGTAATATTGTTAAAACATATAATAATACCTGTGTTGAAATGGGCAAAAAGGTATTATTATCATGTTTATGACATATTCCTGTTCTATAAACCACATCACATAGTTGTGTATGAAGGGTACATATAGTAATATTCACTTCTAAGATGTAAATCAAGGTTTCTCACATCCAATATAAATTGACACATGGGTATATCTAACTAATAATGTATTTACAGAAGGTGTGAACATAAGGTATAAACATCCATTCTCATCATTCTTAATGATAGTCAAAAAATCATAGTGAACTAAACATGACTGAAACAAATGAGAAATATACAGTAATTAGGGTGGTTAAGGGAAGGGGGTTGGAATGTAGTAGTTTCACTTACATGCAGTGGAAATCCAAAGTATGTAATTCTGCAAGACATGATATATACACATGCAATGGTTGGTGAGGTACTGTCAAACATCATAATACATTTTAATGTTATGGTTTACTGTACTTATGAACAAGTAACTTACAGGTGAAGTATTCCCGGATGACATAATCCCTCACTTCATTCCCCCTCAGTGTCCCCCTGTCCACATCCTCAGGTACAGGAACCAGCTGCTGCTGCTCTGGGTCAATATCCCCCAACAAATGTGTGTCCACAGCAATGTTGTGTAGAATACAACAAGCATTGACAATGGAACACACTTTGTTGGGGTTATACTGTAGTGCTCCGCCTGTAACATCCAGACACCTGAACCTGGCTTTTAATAGGCCAAAGCTCCTTTCGATTACATTCCTTGTTCTTATGTGGGCCTCCTGGTACCTGAGTTGTGGCTCTGTAAGGGGGTGCACCAAGGGGGTTAATAGCCATGGTCTGCAGCTGTACCCTGCGTCACCTGTCATGTAACATATGTATTCTGATTACTACAGGTACATCATGTGCTTAAAGGGAAATAACATGGATTTCATTTAAAAGATATATTTAACCAAAACATTAAATTTGTGCATTGTAAGCAATCTACTTTTATGCCAGGATTAGTCTAGACCAAAATTCTATTTTAAAGGACCAGTCAACACAGTAGATTTTCATAATCAACAAATGCAAGATAACAAGACAATGCAATAGCACTTAGTCTAAAATCCAAATTCTTTTTTTTTAATGACAATTTAAAAAAGTTATGTATTTTTCAACTCCCCTGTACCATGTGACAGCCATCAGCCATTCACAAATGCATACACACTTATTCTTGCACATGCTCAGTAGGAGCTGGTGACTCCAAAAGTTAAAATATAAAAATACTGTTCACATTTTGTTAATGGAAGTAAATTGGAGAGTTGATTAAAATTAAAAGTCCTATCTGAATAATGAAAGTGTAATTTAATACTAGACTGTCCCTTTAAAAAGAACCTGCAATTTTCAGCAACTTTATAATTTACTTCTATTAGATCATTTGCTCCATTCTCTAGATAACATTTGCTGACAAGCATATTAGGAAAGTGTAATTTATGCTAGACTGTCCCTTTAAAAAGAACCTGCAATTTTCAGCAACTTTATAATTTACTTCTATTAGATCATTTGCTCCATTCTCTAGATAACATTTGCTGACAAGCATATTGGATATGCTCATTGGCTGCTGATTGGTGGCTGCACATAGAAGCCTCATATGATTGGCTCATCTATGTGCATCGCTATTTTTTCAACAAAGGATATCTAAAGAATAAATCAAATGAGATAATAGAAGTGAATTGTAATGCTGTTTAACATTGTATTCTCTATCTGAAACATGATATAATTAATTTGTGTTTAGTGTCCCTTTAGTAGAAATATACAGACAGAATGAAGGTACTCACCAAGCAGCCATCCTCCCGAGAGTGTTCCATTTTCAAACATCTGGAATAAGGAGGTCTGGCGCAGGATGTAGGAATCATGGCCACTCCCCGGGAAGCTTGCATACACATGTATGAATTTCAGAGTGGTATCGCAGACCATCTGGCAATTCAATGAGTGAAACCCATTCCTGTTAATATAGAGGATTGGCTCCTCATGTGGGGCCACGATACACACATGTGTGCAATCAATTGCCCCCATGACATTGGGAATACCCCCCAGTCGATAGAAGCCTTGTTTAAGACGGTTCCATTCCTGGGGGGTACGGGGGAAATGAATGTATCGTTGTGTCTGGTTATCTAGAGCAGTCAAAACCTCCCCTAGAATCCTGGAGAAAGTAGACTGCACTAGGCCAGACACAAGCCCCTCTGTTGACTGGTATGAGCAGGTTGCCAGGAAGTGTACAACACACAACAGCTTCTGCATACCAGTCAGAGCTCGGTTCCTATACGCTTGAGGGTCAATATCATCCTTCAAGATCTCATATAGGTTAATGAAGCTTGCAGATGTCAAGCGATAATTTTCCCTGACCTCCACTTCTGTCATCCCAAACAGGGTGACCCTAACCCTGTGTATCCTTGGTGCTCTTCCCCTCTGCTGATGCCTTCGTCTTATAGGCCCTGCTGGCCTATGGCCAGCTGTAGCAAAAGCAGCATGGGGAGCACCAGGAACAGGGACAACAGCAGGAGGAGCAGGGAGGGCAGCAGCAGCATCAGGAGCAGGGACAGCTACAGCACCATGACCAGGGACCTCAGCAGCAGGAAAACCATCCAAAATAGGGGCTTGTAGGGGTTCCAGCACCCCTTGTGCCCCACAACGCTGTCTCACTCTGAATGCAATATATTGAAAGGGAAACATGGTGACTAATGAGGGTGTGCATTGGCAGGTGTTTTAAGGCTGCAGGTGAGAGGTTGTGCTGTTTGTGATTGGTTTGACACACTTGCAGGGGCAGGAATAATAAATACTTTTAAGAGGTTAACTATTTGTGATCAAGCTGCTGCTATGTATATTGTTAAGCATGCATTTGTAAGGCCTTCAGAGAGTTACGTTGGTTTCTAAGTCAGTGCAAGGGTTCCTGCGGCTGAAATTTGTGGCGAGAAGAGAATGGAGTAGATTTTTTGAAATCTGCGCACGTAAGTCCTTACGCCGTATATTGGATACCAAACTGCGCGTGTTTTGTATGTCAGTCTATGGGCCCAAAAATGACAGGCGAAGGCAGAAATATACGCGCGTAACTTCTAAGTTACGCCGTATATAGGATACCAAACCCGTGCAAATATTGGCGTCGCCGGCTTTTGCGGGCAACCATTTATATCGGATCGAGGCCCGAGAATTTTACGGATGGCCTTTTGAAGAAAGAGGTGCTGGGATATATTAGGACTGTATACATTCATTAGTGTGATGGGCCTGCTGAACAGGGAACCCGTAAGTACCAGGTATCTGCCCTCCGGGTCCCTATAAGTCAGTGAAAGTTGAAAAGGCATTCTTGCACTGAAAATAATTCCAACCCCATTTTTTTTTTGGACCAGAAGCAAAGTGTGCAATAGGGTATTGACGACTGCACCATTTTGGTTCGTGTGTCACCGAGAAGTGGGTCTCTTGCAAAAATATTACATCCCCACCCATTCTCTGTAAGTCTTTTAGCACTATGGAGCGTTTATTAGGGCTATTAAGTCCCTTCGTGTTTATGGATATAAGCTCGACTGAGTGGGGTCTATGTCTAGTTTGCTGGCACGCCATATTGTATAGGTGTTCTTGATGAAGGATATGGGAGGGAGGAGCAGTGGAAGGTATGCGCAGGTGGTGAGGAGAGAAAGAAAAAAAAAGGGGGGGGAGGGAATTTGGGGGAGACAAGGTAGGAGGATATGGAAAAGAAAGACAAAAGGTTAGTTAGAAAAGGAGGGGGTGTCTTCTCTAGGAAGACAAGTTCTGTAGTATATAGATATTATACACTATAGATAAAACCAAATAACTTTGAACAATAATAACATTCAGAAAGTTCTATATTAAATGAAAACTGTATCAACTACTATAAACAATCAGGGCTAGTTGTCCCTGTGTTTTTTTGCAATTAACATAAACAGATAATATTTTGTTTGTAAATCAGAATAATCCATGAAAGCTAACCATGTGACTTTCCCTTTGAACCAAGGGGCTGGGACTATTAGCAATAGAGTTCTACATTCCCTTTCCACCCTTCATCTATGTGTCTACTCTAAATATGCTCATGTTATACCCTTCCTACCCATCTGGTCTGTATGTTATGGTGTGGGTGAAACCAGGCTCATCACTGCGCCACATTTCCCGGGAAGAACGCTGCTTATCATTGAAATGGAGTATATTGATTAAGTGATAAGTGAGGGGTCTACTATAGAAATATCTAATACCTGGGCCTATTTTAGGAAATTAGTTACAGTTATTTATCCATATCTTTATGTGGGACAGTCCTGTAAAAAAGAGAAACAATTTATATCAATTTAAAGCTTCCCCCCTGACCCTACAGAGCATTAAGGAGGGCACCATAGAAATCACAAGCTAAGTCTGTAGATTATACTATTTCTTTTAAACCGAGATAATCCAATGTTTGAGAATGTAACAATATACCTTCTATGCAAGTAAAACATTAACATCTAAATAACATAAACAATTTGTAAGATTGTTAATTACATACGACCTGTGAGTTCGTCAAAAGAATCTAAGACATTGTTCCAAACAAGAAGCTGCAAAGTACCCGAATCAAGTGTGATCGGTTGATGAAATTTCTGAATTTCCTCATGGCCCACATCATTAGGAGCCCGGATTGATTGTCCCTAATAGTCAAAGAGATAATTAAAACACTAACAAATAAATAACATAATTCCAGCAGGGGGAATTTCCTTTAAGAATCAAATGAATTCCTGACCCTGCAACATAGTGAGGTTAATACAACACAATTAATAGAAACCATCTTGAGTATAGTAAAATGTACATAAATATATGTTTTTTCAAAACAATATACCCTCCAAGTATCAGATAGAATATCTCTGAAGCAAGCCAATATGTGCATAATTATATGTTTTTCTAACCAATATACCCTCCAAGAATCAGGTCCTCTATTCATATTTAAGATTAAAAAGCAGCTTCATTTATTCACAATAGAACAAAAGTCTCATATTATTCATAATAATTTAATTAAAGCAGCATTAGGATCTGTAAATATAATAACCCCCCTTCTTTTGAAAGGTAAAGTAACAATCATATAAGTTGCTATTATACTATAGTTCCCAATAAATGGCATTAGAGTTCACGTTTAAAATGAATCATACATATAGGAGTAAATCATATTTGCATGTATAAGCTTCTTTGGTAATTGTAAATATATTAAGTTTACTAATATAGCATTTATGGTGGTTTACAAATATAATTTTAACAAATGAACTATGGCAAAGATTTGGTATCCATATATATATATGTTAATTTTGCAAATGATCAATTTATATAAAAGAAATTGGATGTATAACTTATCCCCAGTGTCATTAAGGGTTAATAGAAATAAATTTTCCTTGAACCAATAGTAGCCCAGTGAGGGCTTTTTAAATGCATGCACTAATTGAAATTTTTAAGGACTGTGAATACGGCTCACGCCGAAACATGTTAGTCTTTGTTAGTCAGGGGGATATGTTGTCCCAACACTTTTAAATTACTTTAATAAAGTTTATAACTTTTACTCCGTTTACTGGCATCCTTTCATTTATGGACCTTTTTTGTTTGCAAAACTTGCCAGAAAGCCAGTAAACAGCCTGCAAAGCCGTCTATGCCCAGCAGCATCCATTTCAATACTTGACGGAAGGTATATATATTACTTGCATCTATCTGCTGTTTTTCTCAACCTTCAACTTAATACCTGGAATCGCAGCCGAATTAAGCTCCAGGAGAGAACCCCCAATCGACTGCAGCTAACGTAAGGAGGAGGTGTGACTACGAGTGACGTCACAAGCACCAAGGGCTTCCGGAAGCTTGCTCAACCGCGCAGTGTGGACGGACTAGAGTCCGGGAGCAGCAGAAAGCTGAAACCAGTAACGGACAAGAGATGTGTGACTAACCTGCCACAGCCACCCTACAGCTGAACCGCGCAGTGTGGACAGACCGGAGTCTGGGAGCAACTTTAAAGCCGTGGCGGGTAAGAGATCTTGAGTTTTTTCTATCAAATATTACCCTACAGCTCAGCCGCATATTGTGGACAGACCGGGGTCTGGGAGCACTGGGAGGCACCAATATACAGCAACAGAGGTGGTGAGAAAATCTGTTATTATCCCATATTACAGCACGGTTGTTTAATTGGGGGTTCTGAAAAGAATATTAAGTGTTAAAGAATAAATAAAAAGAGACTGCCCTAATGAAAAGTTAAATAATATATAACATATACAAGCAGTAGAGCTGATTAACCAAACAAAAGGGGATCTACATTTCTTATATACTATTTTATCTAAAGGTGTGTAAAAAACAGCAAAACGGCAAGCAGAGAAATGTATCTAAAAAGCTACTGACTATACATATATATACCAGTTTTCTATCTTTTATATTGTATTACTGGACTGACAGCTGGATTTTTTATTCCAATTACTAATATAGACGTGCAACTAGTCAAAATGCCTGAGTGAAATTTTTTGCTTTTTTCTATAATTCAAGCACATCTGGCCTTATATCAAGGCCAAGTGCTTGATTGAAGTTTGGAAGGTCCTCCGGAGTTCTGAGGATATGTGAAACGTTGTTTTTTGTGGCTATTAGACAAGTAGGGAAACCCCATCTATACAGAATCCTCTTTTCCTTCAAAACTGATGTGACATATCTCAGGTCTCTTCATTTTTGCAGTGTTGTAGGGCACAAGTCTGAGTACACCTGGATTTCTGTACCCCTATATGCAACTGGATGTTTTGCCCTGGCCATTTTTAGAACTTCTTTATCTTTAAAAGACAGAAATGTCATTATTATGTCTCTGGGAGAGAGGCTCTGTTTGGTGGTTTAGGGCGCAAGGCCCTGTGAGCCCTTTCTATTTGTATATCCGGTGCAGAATCGTTATTTTTGAGGTATCTTATAAACTCTTGAATATAGGGCTGTAGTGCAGGAGGATCTATTGTTTTGGGTATACCCCTCAGACGAAGATTATTCCTCCTGCTCCTGTTCTCAAGATCTTCTATATGGTCCATGAGAGTTTGCACAATGCCCTCCTGTGCCTATAGAAAGCTGGAATGTTGCATGTCAGAGCTAAGGGACTCCTGTTTTTCTTCAATTTGAGTGACGCATTGGTCTACAGCCACTATGTCCCTTTTGAGCTCCCCAAACATGTTTTTAAAGTCCTGCATAGCGTTCTTTATATCCTCTTTGGAGGATAGGTGTATAATGTCATCTTTTGTAAGATAATTATGAGTCTGAGCACTAGGCACATCTTCATGTATCTGGGCCATGATAGATTGCCCCGAAGGTTCATGAGCCGATTTGTTAGGGGGCAAGACTGGTTCTGCAGGGATCAAATAGTGCTCCATGATCGAGGAGTGTGTGCCTTTTGAAGGTTTAGGGTTCCTCTTGCTGGCCATGGCCAATAAAAATTAGACTCTCTGAGGAACATCTCTATCACTTGGTCTATATGACTCTCTTATTTGTCTGAAATGATCTGACTCCTCTCTGCTTGTTTGACTGTCTGTGATAATCTGCACTGTCTGAAACCAGTGTGTCCAAGAGCTTAGTTCTATGTGGAAACACACTCCCCAAGAGGGCCCAAAGCATCTCCTCGCAGTTTGCTAAACCCCACTGAGTATCCCACTGAGCTTGTGCTGGGCAGACCAGATTATTACATTGTTGGGGCTATCTGTATACTTCTTCCACTTAAGTCACTAAGGCCAAAACTGCAGCTTGTTTATTCGGTAAAATAAAGTATAGCCCGCCTTGTACCTCCACCACCCAGGTTATATTCAGGACTTACCCCGTCCGTCTCAGCGTCCACTTTTTGTGTTGCTCTTTTCTATAAGCTGTCCCTTAGTGGTACCTGTGGGCAGGCAGGAGTTCAAACACCCAAAAGAAGCAATTCGGGCCTTGCTATAGCTAACTATGCAGTTTTTTAAGTCCGGAGCATAGACTACTTGCGTCCCGATCCGGCCACGTGAGTGCGGCCCATTTATTTTGAGTGCGGTCAGGGGATCGTGAGTGGACATCCGGCTCAGTGAGTGAGGTGCTGAGGTCAGATTTATCCGATCCGGGGAGCGTGTGGTATGTACCTGAGTTCAGGTCAAGCTGGTCAGCGAAAATGTCAGATCCAAGGTCCTTGAGCCGCGCCTCCTCCGTGCTGGCCACTGTTAATATATACCGACTAGCTCAATAAGTTGTACTGCAGGATGCCTGTGATCTGGGGTATTGTCACCGGGTCTCTTGATGGATTGTTGAGCAAGTGGGTGAGTCTGATTTTAAGTGAAAAACACAAGGGACTACAGAGCACTATTAGTTTGCGGCCATCTCTGTTCGTGGATATTCTCCGCCCCCACAAGCCTGTTTTTTTAAAACTTGTAATGGCAGAGCTATAGGGGATTAAACAACGCCACTTTTGTTGCATTCGTTAATTTCCCTATAGCGCTCAAAACTCGTAATATAGCTAAATACGTGCTGATTTATTTAGCAGTGTAGAATGCACCCATAAACACACCATTATATAGGATATGCACAAAAAATAAGTTATGATATGATTAATAATTTGAGATCTTAGTCACAGAATATGACCATGCTTTCCCCATCTCAGTAAAGACTGGTTCTAATCTTAAAACAAAGCTGCCTTGTAGAATCACCCCTGCTTCTCTCTTAGGGCATGATGCTCAAAGATTCTCCTGCATATAGAGAAATTGTAGTGCAGACTTCACAGGGTCTAAACTTACTGAATACATAAAGAAAAAGGGCGGACTGCAAGATCCATATAATTTCTGTATCTAAAGGAGAGACAAGACAAAGTGCTATATAGATATGAGAGTTTTGTTGCACTTACAATTTGTGTTTTGTATTTTATATTACTCTACGCTTCTGATTGGGTTCTTCAAGTACTTTTACATGAAAGGCTTAGACTTTATATTTTATATTCTAATTCATTTAGATTTAGATGTAGAGCTAGTAGTGAGTTTACAAATTTTGATGATGTTTTGAAAGTTTCTGTTTTACTTTAACAAATTAGGATCCTACTTCGTATATTTCTGTATATCTTTTATAACTTACATTGCACTTTGTATTTTCTCTTTTGTAAAATAAAACAGCTTCAGTGGGAGGGACAGGGAAGTTTCCTGGATTTACATACAAAAATGCAGAGAACACCCCTTGGATAAATAGCAAAATCTACCTTTTTTTAAAAACAAAACAAAACATTTTTTATTGAGAGTTTGGTTCAGATATACATCAATATGTTACCAAGGAATGACATAATATATAGGGTACAGACGTGCAATTATTAATACAGATTAACAGTCGTGGTTAATTTATAAAATAGAACTCAATATCTCAATAATTTTTTTTGTATCCAGAGGAAATTGAAAGTTGTAAATACTATAAGCAGCTGAATCAAGTAGTAGGTAATTAAGAGAAGAAAAGATGAAGAAAAATACAGAGTAAATGTCTGGTGAGTAGTTGCGTTCATGATTGGTGATAGGGGGAGAAGGTAGGGAACAACTAATGGGATAAGGGGGGGAGAAAAAAAAGAAAGGGGGGTTTGGGAAGGAAGAAATAGACAGACAATTAGCACAAATTGTGGTGGACGGGTGCATTCTAGTCTGAGAAGGTTTCCATCCAAGGATACCAGACCTCATAATAAAAGGCAGTTTTGTCCAAGGATCTATGGGAGTATAGATCTGGGTTATGTCTGACGTGGTCCAAAAATTTTAGGTCATCCAGTATAATTGGTGGTAAGTTATCTAGTCTTTCCCTGTAGTGGGTGGAGATCCATGGTAAGTCAGGTAGTGAGAGCTCTGAAGGTAGAACAGCCAATTCAGTATCGCCCCGATGGGGGCAATCAGCTGTGATTGACCAGCTGAGTATGTGTGACAATCTAGCCGCAGTGTAATACAGAATAACATTGGGTAGAGCTAAGCCCCTGTGCGAAGTTGGTCTCTGTAATGTGGTTCTAGAGGTCTGAGGTCTATGGTCTTTCCAAATGTAGTTTGTTATGAGGCTCTGTGGTCTATTTAGTAGGGGTCTGGGAATGTTATATGGTATGCACCAAAATAAATAAGTAACCTTGGGTATGAACGACATCTTTATGGCTGCTATTCTCTCCGTCCAGGAAATGTCTTTGAATTCCCAGGTGAGAAGAAGATTCCGAGTAGTTTTTAGTTAATGTAAGCTCTGGGTCGGGACTTAAAGGGACACTGAACCCAAATTTTTTATTTTGTGATTCATATAGAGCAAGCAATTTTAAGCAACTTTCTAATTTACTCCTATTATCAATTTTTCTTCGTTCTCTTGCTTTCTTTATTTGAAAAAGAAGACATCTAAGCTAAGGAGCCAGCCAATTTGTGTTTCAGTACCATGGACAGCACTTGTTTATTGGTGCTGTCCAACCAGCAAGGACAACCCAGGTTGTTCACCAAAAATGGGCCAGCATCTAAACTTAATTTCTTGGTTTTCAAATAAAGATACCAAGAGAATAAAGAAAAATTGACAATAGGAGTAAATTAGAAAGATGCTTAAAATTGCATGCTCTATCTGAATCATGAAAGAAAAAAATTGGGTACAGTGTCCCTTTAAGTATGTGCCTAACACTTTAATTATGTGAGGGTTCCATTGAAAAGGGTACATTTTTTGTAGGAGAATAAGCTCTTGAGGGGGAATGTTTAAGTGCATGGCTTCCGTTTTATCAATATTCAATTTGTAGTAAGATAAGCGGCCAAATTCATTAATAAGCTTGAATACAGCTGGAAGAGAGGTAATTGGTGAAGTAAGGAATAGGGTTATGTCATCTGCATATAGGGAGATGCAGTGAGATGACGTTGTTAATTGTGCTCCTGTGGTATGTGGATGAAGTCTAATCGCTTGTGCTAAGGGTTTGATTGTTAGTGCAAAAAGAAGGGGCGAGAGTGGACAGCCCTGCCTGGTACCATTGGTGATTTGAAAAGTGTTGGATCTGAAGCCTACTCCTTTTACCCTGGTTGTGGGTGTCGTATAAATGGCCCAGACCGCACGTATAAAGGAGTCTGGAAGGTTAAAGGCTTCCATTGTGAGCCCGAGATATTCCCAACCCACCCTGTCAAAGACCTTTTCAGCATCCAGATAGGGCGAGAAATGTGACCTTCCTCTTTTCCATAATTGAGAGAATATTAAGGATTCTCGTGGTTGCATCCGGCCCTTCTCTCTGTGGTACAAACCCTACCTGATCTGGGTGAATCAGCAGGTTAATAATTGTCAAAAGTCGATCTGCCAGTATTTTAGTATATAATTTGTTGACTAAATTAAGCAGCGATATGGGCCGGTAGCTACTACATTGATCGGAGGGCTTCCCAGAATTGTAGTGATGATTGCTTCTAGGTATTCACTGTTAATAGGACCCTTATGCATGATCTCGGCAAATAATCTACATAGTATCTGGGCTACTACAGATTTGTAGAAATGTGCTGTATACCCATCAGGGCCTGGAGATTTCCCTAGTTTCAAGTTCTGAATTACTTTTAGAACCTTCTCTTGTGTGATAGGGTTGGTCAGTGTGGTGCAGTTCTCTATTGAGAGGAGTGGGAGATGTAGTGAGCTTAAAAGTGTTTTTATATTATCGATATCAAGGGGGGAGCTGTTTGGGTTCTCTTTTATATTGTACAGGGAATGATAATAAACTTGAAAGGTTGCACCTATGTCCTTAGGGGAATAGACCGATTTATTTGCTGTGTTTCTGATCGATAGTATTTTGGCCTGTGCTGTGCGATGTCTGAGTTTAGCTGCTAATAGCATGGAGGCTTTGTTACTATGGTGGTAAAAGACCCTCTTAAATTTCTCTAATGTATTGTATGTCCTTTGGAGCTCTAATTCCTGAATTTGTGCGGTGACATCAGCACTTTCTTGGGTTGCCGACAACACATTTAAAGTTTGTCTAAACTTTCTGAGTCGTATAACCAGAGTTGCTAGGGGAGCTCCCTGTGTACTGCATTTATCTGTGTCAATTGCAATAAAGTGACCTCTAAGGTAGGCCTTAAGAGTGGTCCATAATATCTCTATTGGGGTCTGAGGATCATCATTGATGGCCAGGAACTCTATTATCTTTTCTTGTATCTCTGTTTTAATGTGGGGATCCATAACAAGGTAATATTTGAGCTTCCACACGGGAAGGGAGTAGTTATTAATGTGTGGGCTCGTATATATGGTAACAGCGTCATGATCCGACCAAGAAACTGGTAGTATTTTTGTGTAGGATATTTTATCTAACAGTCTGGTGCTAATAAAGAAGTAGTCTATGCGGGTGAATGATCTGTGTGTGGGGGGGGGGAATAAAAGGTGTACTCCCTGTCTTGTGGGTGAATCGCTCTCCAGGGGTCATATAGATCATGAGTTGCTCTCTGTAAAGTAGATACCTTAGGTCCCATCATATCAAGAATCGGATCCCATATCAGATTAAAGTCCCCTCCTAGAATTAATTCCCCCTGCTTCACAGCTGACAACAATTTTAATAGTTTGTCAGGAATTTGATTTGTTTGGCATTAGGTGTATAAATATTTACTAGGGTGACAAGATGACTGTTTATTTTACATACATTTATGATATAACGGGCTCGGGGGTCTAGTTCTGAATAGATAGATTCATATTGAATATGTTTGCTGAGATATTTGGCCACTCCTCTAGATTTGGACTTAAACGAGGCCTCCAAGACTATTGGATATGGTCCCTGGTTGCGGGCGTAATACTTCTATCTAGCATCCAATGGGTCTCCTGTATAAGTGCTACATCAGTCTTAGATTTTCTCAAGAAGCTCATCAATAAACTACGTTTCGTGGGGGAGTTGAGACCCTGAACATTTATGGTTAGGAAACAAATACCCTCCATTTCCATCCAGAGCAAAAGAGGTGAGATAGAAAATAAAAAAAAGAGGATAAATAAAAGAAGGGGAGATATAATTGGTGAGGAATATAGGGACGGGTAAGGGATTGGGTATTATTTAGATATTAGTAATGCCGACTTCTCCTCAACCAAACTATAAGGAAAGTCAGAGTTTAAGTTTAAATGAAGGTATGATTCAGCTGCACTTGTGGTAATGGTGGATATTATAAGGTGATTCAGCACACAAAAGCTGCTCAGTAGCGGATAGGGAAGAAAAAATATCATGTATAAGATAATTGAAATACAGTTAGATAATTATGGGGAGGCAGAGAATAGAAAAATAGTACTTCTTTTAATTACAAGTGGAGGGCAGTTTGATAATATTTTTGGGTTAATATAATCTACGTATCAGGTAAATATGAAATAAGGAGTACATAGGGGGAGCCAGCTAAAAATGAGCGAAGTGGAGGGCAGTTTGATAATATTTTTGGGTTAATATAATCTACGTATCAGGTAAACATGAAATAAGTAGTAAATAGGGGGAGCCTGATGGGAATAGAATCCCCCATGATATGTGACATCCATGTTAGATTTAAGTGTCATGATAAGTACTGTCCGGTATATCTACCTAAAAAAACTCAAAAAAGGTTAACATATTTTGTAGTTTAAACTTATGATAGGTAGAACAATAGTTGACATATAAATTAGGTAAATAAAAGAGAGAAGCGCTCAACCTGGGAACGAACAATAGCATAATAGCTTGTTCTATGGCTAGTTACCACCCAAGAAGCAGCCTCTTTTTGCTCAATATGTGCCTTTCACAGAGAAGAACTTTCCTGTAGCATATCAGTCTGATCCTAACATCACAGTACAGTCCAGCCCCGAAATACCAGGCAATCCCTCTCTGAACAAGAGAAACAGCAAAACCCCAGACGTACTTTTCGGCCTATTGTGGGCCTCGTCAGTGAGGTGCAGCCATATCCCTCTAGGCACACTGAGCAACGGGTCCACGTCTGGATTCCCGCATCACACTTAGGGAGACTTCCCCAAGTGTCATAATTTGCATTAATAAAAGAGAGAAGAGCTCAACCTGGGAACGAACAATAGCATAATAGCTTGTTCTATGGCTAGTTACCACCCTAGAAGCAGCCTCTTTTTGCTCAATATGTGCCTTTCACAGAGAAGAACTTTCCTGTAGCATATCAGTCTCATCCTGACATCACAGTACAGTCCAACCCCTAAATACCAAGCAATCCCTCTCTGAACAAGAGAAACAGCAAAACCCCAGACGTACTTTTCGTAATTCTTTTATTAGAAAAATAATCATATATGCATATATACAAAATAAAATCATAATAACAAATGCAAACAATATATCTCTTGTTACAAAACTGAAATATTGACCCAAATTTTTGTCATCAGAAAAAAATCAAAATGCAAATATTAAACTTAAATAATCACACAAAATAAAATTAAACATATTTCAAATACAAAAAAAAAAAAAAAAAAACTAAATAATCCAATCCTTCCACTTCTTTGTCTTCCAGATGCCTTCAGAATCTAATTCCCCATATCACCTCCTATCAAAAGAAAAATACAAAAACAACTTCCCACGGATCATACCCACACAATTACCTACAGTAACTACCTCTTTCTTAAAAATCAAAGTATTACGCACATCCCACAACACCTCCTTCACACAACATGCCAACAACCATATCAATCTTGCTTTCTCCTTTTCCACACCACTTCCACACAAACCATACATCATCATATTAAAAGTAAAAAACTGCACTCCAGTCAAACCCTTAATCATCCTTTTCAAACTTCTCCAAACATCCCTAGCATACTCACAATTCCAAAACAAATGAATAACACTCTCGCTTTGAAAACAACCATCTCTAGGACACACTTCTGAAGCCACTAAACGACGCATTCTCTGAAAATCCCTTGTTGGCAAACACTTATGCACACTCATCCAACTAATATCTTTCTGCCTATTCATCAAATACTTATTACACACATTTTTCCATACCAACACACATTCATTTTCATTCAAACCCCCAATCAACTCAAGACCTTCCTTCTTCTCCAACATTTTCAACACCATTCTGTTTGCACACCACATCTCCCTACTAACATTCTCCAAACCATATTTTTTAATCCAACATTCCACCCTTACATAAAACCACGGAACAGCAAAACATACCGGTTTCTTTCTATCAATCTCAAATAAACCATATCGTCTTAAAACATTTCCACAAGCATACTTTACCATACAACCAGCCATGCTATCCTTACCACTCAGAACCACACACCTACTAACATATTTCACAGCCAAAAATCTCTCCACATTTGGAAAACCCTTACCACCAACATTCTTACTCTTAACAACAACATCTCTTTTCAAACGCTCCATACCAGAACTCCAGAAAAAAGAAAACAACACTCTCAAAATTCTCCGAAAAATCCTCTCAGGTGGCGGAAAAACTAACGCCAAATATAACATAATAGGAATCAAAACCGATTTAATAACTAACATTTTTCCTTCCAAAGATAAAGTCCTTAAAGACCAAAACTGAAGTTTTCTACTCACTTTATCAAAAACATTCTCCCAACTTTCCAAGCCTTTCAAATCCACATCAAATTTCACACCCAACACCTCAATTGCACCTTCAGTCACAGGCCATCCACAGGAATCAATCTCCCTATCATTACCAAAAACTTTAACTTTACACTTATTCCAATTAACTCTGAAACCACTTGCCATACAAAAACATTCAACTAAAGTTTTCACCCTCCTCAAACCAGCCTGAGTCTCACATACCACACTCACATCATCCATATACCCAATCACTTTTAAACACCTTCCATTACTACCAGGAACACTCACACCTCTAACTAATTTATCCTTCCTCAAACTAGTTAATAATGGCTCAATGACACATACAAATAACACAGGAGACAAAGGACATCCTTGACGCACTCCAGATTTAACACAAAATTCCTCAGTCAAAAAACCATTAACCTGGACTTGACTCACAATATCACTATACAAACATTTAAACCATCCAATAATCTTACCAGAAAAACCTAAACGTTCTAAAACATGAAACATAAAATCATGCACTACCCTATCATACGCTTTTTCAAAATCCACAATAGCAACAGCAACAGACCTCATCCTCTCCCTCACATACCACAGTACATCACGTAGTAACAACAAACTTTCAGAAATCTGACGCCCAGGAACAGCACACACTTGCTCTTCACCCACAACCTTACCAATCACTCCACGCATTCTATTTGCCAACACCTTTGCAATAACCTTATAGTCAACATTCAACAACGTAATCGGCCTCCAATTCCTCAAATCTCTCTTATCACCCTTTTTAAATAACAAAACAATCAAACCTTTCCTCATTGAAACAGGCAAAACATTCATTCTAAAAACAAACTTACAAACATCCAACATATCCACCCCAATCAAATTCCAAAAACAAGTATAAAATTCAACAGGCAAACCATCACAACCAGGTACCTTCCCATTCTTAAAACTCCTAACAACCTCTGCAATCTCATCCAAACTTAGATCCCTTTCTAACAAATCATTATCATATTTTTCCAACTTAACCTCAATGTTTTCCAACAACTCATTTTCAAATAAAACATCTCTTGTTTTTTCTTTATACAGCTCACTGTAAAACTCATGAACTTCACGCAAAACACCATCCGTACCATTAACTTCACACTCAACCTTATCAAAAACACTAACAAAACCAGTCTTTCCTTCAAAAGCTTTCTTAAAAAAATATTTACTACAAGACTCATCCTTTTCCATTTTCTCCAATCTTGCCATAAAAACAATTTTCTTTCCTTTTTCATGCATACACTTTTTAATTATCTTTCTTGCTTCAGCAATTTCCTCATGCACATCAATACCACAATTTCTCAATTCATACAAATACAACAACCTCAGATACCATTTATCATACAACTCCCTTTCCATTCTAGCTTTCTCACAGCCTTTCTTAATAAAAAACCTCTTTATTTCCACCTTCAACCATTCCCACCACATAAGCACATTACTAAAATCACATTTTCTTTCACGCCACCTTTCATACATCCAAACAAACTGACGCTTAAACTTCTCATCTTTTAACAAATCCACATTCAGTTTCCAAACACCCTTACCATACTTAATCTTCAAATCACAATTCACCTTACACATCAAAAGGGCATGATCCGTAAAGGGCATCCGCTTTAAAGAAAAATCATCAACACATAAAAATTTAGATAAAAAACAAAAATCAATTCGAGATTTTATCCCACCACTATCACTAAAGAAAGTAAAACCCTCCCCTGAAAAAGAAACAGACCCGAAGGCATCCTTCAAACCGAAAGATTTAAGCAAATCAAGTAAAAACTTCCCTGAACTATCCACCCTACAATCACTCCCACCCTCTCTGTCCCCATTCTACCCTATTTGGAGAAGCATATACATTAAACAAACGAAAAACAGTCCCACAAATACTAAAACTAACCAAAAGTACCCGACCTGGGACAATATGAACTACATTAAGGATAGAAAAACTAAACCCCTTAAACAAAACTCCCACCCCCCCATTCCTATCAGAAGAACAAGACCATACTTTAGGACCATATTCCCAGTCAGCACATTTAGGATGTTCAGAGAGACCACATTCCTGCAAACAAAAAATATTAGCAGAACATACAGATAATAATTTAAAAATTGCAGCTCTCCTTGCTAAAGTTGTCATACACCTGACATTAAGGGAAGAAATGGTCAGAAACATCACAAAAATAAATTAAAGAAAAACAAAAAAAGAAATAACATCAGGACTTCTTCTTTCCTTTCTTTTTCTTAGGACTCAAAGGAGATCCTTTAAATCTGCCTCTGTGACGTTCCGACCTCCTAGGCTCCCCCTTGCCAGCCTCATAACCAGTAACTTCAGCAAGTTGGTTCACATCTCTTTTATCTAGATAACCAACAGAAGAGGCATCAGAAAAGTCACCTATACACTGGCTTGAGTCAGAAGGAACGTCTTTAGTAGAGACAGAAGGAAACTCTGAAATTAAAGAGTCAGCATCACTTGTAGTATCTGGATCTGCACCCTTAACTACTGGAAGATTCAAATCAGGACTCTCCCATCCATCAGAATCCGGATCTATTTTTCGCTTGGAGGCAGATTTTTTCCCTTCAGTGTCCATATCCTCCTCAGAACTAGAGGACACAACAGCAGACCAATCAATGTTCTCCCCTTCACCAAGAACAGCATCAGGAGCAGCATCACAAGATGACTCAGTGAAGGAAACATTCTCTGTCCCAGGAACAGCAACAGTATCATCCACATTGGGCAACAGGGCTTCAAGAACATCTGAAGCAGCTATCACATTAGATGTAGCAAGATCCACTTCCTGAAGATGAGATTGGGCTTCCTCCACCTTCTCAGCCACAGGAACCACCACAGGAGCATCAGACACCTCTCCGACAGGGACCCCAAATGCAGATTTCTTGCACAAAAGAGGTAATATAGAGTTCAATGCCTCATCAGAGACCTCCTCCTCATTCACAGATGGCTCAACTGCAACTGAAGATGGTTTTTTTGCAACATCAGCATAGGAAGGCTTCACTCTATCAAGCCCCTGCAACATCATCAAAGGACACATCCTGCACAGATGACTTGAAGAACCACACAGGTCACAGGTCCGGCGTTTACTACAGTGGGCAACAAGATGATCCTCCTCACCGCAATTTCGACATCTGGCACCTGGGCAATTTTCAGCAATGTGACCAAACAGGTTGCAACTACGGCAAAAAAGAGGCATGTCATCATAGTATAGGAAACCTCTATTTCCACCAATGGCGAAAGTCTGTGGAGGGTGTTTCTTTCCACCAATACCTAATTCATCAGGCACAAACCGCACCCAGAACCTGCGCTTTCCATTGAAAGTCCCAAACTGATTCTTCAGCTTGCTACCTCCTTGAACATCATCAAAGTAGCGACAAAGAAACAGACGAATTTCCACATCAGTGACCCAAGGGTTGTACATATGTACTGTCACCGGGATTCTTCTCTCCCTCTGCACACAGGCAACAAATTTCATGCCAACCAACTCTGGAGCAGCAGCCATATCAATAGTCCGTTGATAGCAGGTCTGTAAATAATGCTCATCGGTGAAAGCCACATCAAAAATCCCTCTTGAAGGGAATGACTGAACACAATGCAAACTTGCTCTTGGCATCTTCAAAACACCCTCCAAAACCACCTGCTGGACATGAGCCAAACCAATCTTCTCTCGAAAGTCCTCAGAAATCAACACCCGAAGTGTATGGGGAACATTTGGCACATTGGTAGCCATATTTGCCCTATTGCCTCTTTAGGCTGGATTTCAGAGCGTCCCCCCAAAAGCAGCATGTGGCTGAAGTCCAGGGACGATGCCACAAGGCCAAGGGGACGGCCCTACTACCCAGTTGCTCTACGCCTAAGGAGTAGCCACCCCCCAATAGCAGCAGGAGCCCAAACCCCAAAGGGAAAGGACCCCAGGCCGAAGGAGCAGGTCTCCAGGCAGCAAACCAAGACCAAGACCAAGCACAGAAAACTGCACTTGATCCAAGCCAAAGGCCCGAGAAGCAACCTCAGCTGATCGTTTCGGCCTTTTGTGGGCCTCGTCAGTGAGGTGCAGCCATATCCCTCTAGGCACACTGAGCAACGGGTCCACATCTGGATTCCCGCATCACACTTAGGGAGACTTCCCAAGTGTCATAATTTGCATAAATAAAAGAGAGAAGCGCTCAACCTGGGAACGAACAATAGCATAATAGCTTGTTCTATGGCTAGTTACCACCCTAGAAGCAGCCTATTTTTGCTCAATATGTGCCTTTCACAGAGAAGAACTTTCCTGTAGCATATCAGTCTGATCCTGACATCACAGTACAGTCCAGCCCCGAAATACCAGGCAATCCCTCTCTGAACAAGAGAAATAGCAAAACCCCAGACGTACGTTTCGGCCTATTGTGGGCCTCGTCAGTGAGGTGCAGCCATATCCCTATAGGCACACTGAGCAACGGGTCCACGTCTGGATTCACGCATCACACTTAGGGAGACTTCCCCAAGTGTCATCATTTGCATAAATAAAAGAGAGAAGCGCTCAACCTGGGAACGAACAATAGCATAATAGCTTGTTCTATGGCTAGTTACCACCCTAGAAGCAGCCTCTTTTTGCTCAATATGTGCCTTTCACAGAGAAGAACTTTCCTGTAGCATATCAGTCTGATCCTGACATCACAGTACAGTCCAGCCCCAAAATACCAGGCAATCCCTCTCTGAACAAGAGAAACAGCAAAACCCCAGACGTACGTTTCGGCCTATTGGGGGCCTCGTCAGTGAGGTGCAGCCATATCCCTCTAGGCACACTGAGCAACGGGTCCACGTCTGGATTCCCGCATCACACTTAGGGAGACTTAGCTAAGTGTCATAATTTGCATAAATAAAAGAGAGAAGCGCTCAACCTGGGAACGAACAATAGCATAATAGCTTGTTCTATGGCTAGTTACCACCCTAGCAGCAGCCTCTTTTTGCTCAATATGTCCCTTTCACAGAGAAGAACTTTCCTGTAGCATATCAGTCTGATCCTGACATCACAGTACAGTCCAACCCCGAAATACCAGGCAATCCCTCTCTGAACTAGAGAAACAGCAAAACCCCAGACGTACGTTTCAGCCTATTGTGGGCCTCGTCAGTGAGGTGCAGCCATATCCCTCTAGGCATACTGAGCAACGGGTCCACGTCTGGATTCCCGCATCACACTTAGGGAGACTTCCCCAAGTGTCATAATTTGCATAAATAAAAGAGAGAAGCGCTCAACCTGGGAACGAACAATAGCATAATAGCTTGTTCTATGGCTAGTTACCACAATAGAAGCAGCCTCTTTTTGCTCAATATGTGCCTTTCACAGAGAAGAACTTTCCTGTAGCATATCAGTCTGATCCTGACATCACAGTACAGTCCAGCCCCGAAATACCAGGCAATCCCTCTCTGAACAAGAGAAATAGCAAAACCCCAGACGTACGTTTCGGCCTATTGTGGGCCTCGTCAGTGAGGTGCAGCCATATCCCTCTAGGCACACTGAGCAACGGGTCCACGTCTGGATTCCCGCATCACACTTAGGGAGACTTCCCCAAGTGTCATAATTTGCATAAATAAAAGAGAGAAGAGCTCAACCTGGGAACGAACAATAGCATAATAGCTTGTTCTATGGCTAGTTACCACCCTAGAAGCAGCCTCTTTTTGCTCAATATGTGCCTTTCACAGAGAAGAACTTTCCTGTAGCATATCAGTCTCATCCTGACATCACAGTACAGTCCAACCCCTAAATACCAAGCAATCCCTCTCTGAACAAGAGAAACAGCAAAACCCCAGACGTACTTTTCGGCCTATTGTGGGCCTCGTCAGTGAGGTGCAGCTATATCCCTCTAGGCACACTGAGCAACGGGTCCACATCTGGATTCCCGCATCACACTTAGGGAGACTTCCCAAGTGTCATAATTTGCATAAATAAAAGAGAGAAGCGCTCTACCTGGGAACGAACAATAGCATAATAGCTTGTTCTATGGCTAGTTACCACCCTAGAAGCAGCCTCTTTTTGCTCAATATGTGCCTTTCACAGAGAAGAACTTTCCTGTAGCATATCAGTCTCATCCTGACATCACAGTACAGTCCAGCCCCGAAATACCAGGCAATCCCTCTCTGAACAAGAGAAACAGCAAAACCCCAGATGTAGGTTTCGGCCTATTGTGAGCCTCGTCAGTGAGGTGCAGCCATATCCCTCTAGGCACACTGAGAAACGGGTCCACGTCTGGATTCCCGCATCACACTTAGGGAGACTTTCCCAAGTGTCATAATTTGCATAAATAAAAGAGGGAAGCGCTCAACCTGGGAACGAACAATAGCATAATAGCTTGTTCTATGGCTAGTTACCACCCTAGAAGCAGCCTATTTTTGCTCAATATGTGCCTTTCACAGAGAAGAACTTTCCTGTAGCATATCAGTCTGATCCTGACATCACAGTACAGTCCAGCCCCGAAATACCAGGCAATCCCTCTCTGAACAAGAGAAATAGCAAAACCCCAGACGTACGTTTCGGCCTATTGTGGGCCTTGTCAGTGAGGTGCAGCCATATCCCTCTAGGCACACTGAGCAACGGGTCCACGTCTGGATTCCCGCATCACACTTAGGGAGACTTCCCCAAGTGTCATAATTTGCATAAATAAAAGAGAGAAGTGCTCAACCTGGGAACGAACAATAGCATAATAGCTTGTTCTATGGCTAGTTACCACCCTAGCAGCAGCCTCTTTTTGCTCAATATGTCCCTTTCACAGAGAAGAACTTTCCTGTAGCATATCAGTCTGATCCTGACATCACAGTACAGTCCAGCCCCGAAATACCAGGCAATCCCTCTCTGAACAAGAGAAACAGCAAAACCCCAGATGTACATTTTGGCCTATTGTGGGCCTCGTCAGTGAGGTGCAGCCATATCCCTCTAGGCACACTGAGCAACGGGTCCACGTCTGGATTCCCGCATCACACTTAGGGAGACTTCCCAAGTGTCATAATTTGCATAAATAAAAGAGAGAAGCGCTCAACCTGGGAACGAACAATAGCATAATAGCTTGTTCTATGGCTAGTTACCACCCTAGAAGCAGCCTCTTTTTGCTCAATATGTGCCTTTCACAGAGAAGAACTTTCCTGTAGCATATCAGTCTGATCCTGACATCACAGTACAGTCCAGCCCCGAAATACCAGGCAATCCCTCTCTGAACAAGAGAAACAGCAAAACCCCAGACGTACGTTTCGGCCTATTGTGGGCCTCGTCAGTGAAGTGCAGCCATATCCCTCTAGGCACACTGAGCAACGGGTCCACGTCTGGATTCCCGCAATACACTTAGGGAGACTTCCCCAAGTGTCATAATTTGCATAAATAAAAGAGAGAAGCGCTCAACCTGGGAACAAACAATAGCATAATAGCTTGTTCTATGGCTAGTTACCACCCTAGAAGCAGCCTCTTTTTGCTCAATATGTGCCTTTCACAGAGAAGAACTTTCCTGTAGCATATCAGTCTGATCCTGACATCACAGTACAGTCCAGCCCCGAAATACCAGGCAATCCCTCTCTGAACAAGAGAAACAGCAAAACCCCAGACGTACGTTTCGGTCTATTGTGGGCCTCTTCAGTGAGGTGCAGCCATATCCCTCTAGGCACACTGAGCAACGGGTCCATGTCTGGATTCCCACATCACACTTAGGGAGACTTCCCCAAGTGTCATAATTTGCATAAATAAAAGAGAGGAGCGCTCAACCTGGGAACGAACAATAGCATAATAGCTTGTTCTATGGCTAGTTACCACCCTAGAAGTAGCCTCTTTTTGCTCAATATGTGCCTTTCACAGAGAAGAATTTTCCTGTAGCATATCAGTCTGATCCTGACATCACAGTACAGTCCAACCCCGAAATACCAGGCAATCCCTCTCTGAACTAGAGAAACAGCAAAACCCCAGACGTACGTTTCTGCCTATTGTGGGCCTCGTCAGTGAGGTGCAGCCATTTCCCTCTAGGCACACTGAGCAACGGGTCCACGTCTGGATTCCCGCATCACACTTAGGGAGACTTCCCAAGTGTCATAATTTGCATAAATAAAAGAGAGAAGCGCTCAACCTGGGAACGAACAATAGCATAATAGCTTGTTCTATGGCTAGTTACCACCCTAGAAGCAGCCTCTTTTTGCTCAATATGTGCCTTTCACAGAGAAGAACTTTCCTGTAGCATATCAGTCTCATCCTGACATCACAGTACAGTCCAGCCCCGAAATACCAGGCAATCCCTCTCTGAACAAGAGAAACAGCAAAACCCCAGATGTATGTTTCAGCCTATTGTGAGCCTCTTCAGTGAGGTGCAGCCATATCCCTCTAGGCACACTGAGCAACGGGTCCACGTCTGGATTCCCGCATAACACTTAGGGAGACTTCCCCAAGTGTCATAATTTACATAAATAAAAGAGAGAAGCGCTCAACCTGGGAACAAACAATAGCATAATAGCTTGTTCTATGGCTAGTTACCACCCTAGAAGCAGCCTATTTTTGCTCAATATGTGCCTTTCACAGAGAAGAACTTTCCTGTAGCATATCAGTCTGATCCTGACATTACAGTACAGTCCAGCCCCGAAATACCAGGCAATCCCTCTCTGAACAAGAGAAATAGCAAAACCCCAGACGTATGTTTCGGCCTATTGTGGGCCTCGTCAGTGAGGTGCAGCCATATCCCTCTAGGCACACTGAGCAACGGGTCCACGTCTGGATTCCCTCATCACACTTAGGGAGACTTCCCCAAGTGTCATCATTTGCATAAATAAAAGAGAGAAGCGCTCAACCTGGGAACGAACAATAGCATAATAGCTTGTTCTATGGCTAGTTACCACCCTAGAAGCAGCCTCTTTTTGCTCAATATGTGCCTTTCACAGAGAAGAACTTTCCTGTAGCATATCAGTCTGATCCTGACATCACAGTACAGTCCAGCCCTGAAATACCAGGCAATCCCTCTCTGAACAAGAGAAACAGCAAAACCCCAGACGTACGTTTCGGCCTATTGTGGGCCTCGTCAGTGAGGTGCAGCCATATCCCTCTAGGCACACTGAGCAACGGGTCCACGTCTGGATTCCCGCATCACACTTAGGGAGACTTCCCCAAGTGTCATAATTTGCATAAATAAAAGAGAGAAGCGCTCAACCTGGGAACGAACAATAGCATAATAGCTTGTTCTATGGCTAGTTACCACCCTAGAAGCAGCCTCTTTTTGCTCAATATGTGCCTTTCACAGAGAAGAACTTTCCTGTAGCATATCAGTCTGATCCTGACATCACAGTACAGTCCAGCCCCGAAATACCAGGCAATCCCTCTCTGAACAAGAGAAACAGCAAAACCCCAGATGTACATTTTGGCCTATTGTGGGCCTCGTCAGTGAGGTGCAGCCATATCCCTCTAGGCACACTGAGCAACGGGTCCACGTCTGGATTCCCGCATCACACTTAGGGAGACTTCCCCAAGTGTCATCATTTGCATAAATAAAAGAGAGAAGCGCTCAACCTGGGAACGAACAATAGCATAATAGCTTGTTCTATGGCTAGTTACCACCCTAGAAGCAGCCTCTTTTTGCTCAATATGTGCCTTTCACAGAGAAGAACTTTCCTGTAGCATATCAGTCTGATCCTGACATCACAGTACAGTCCAGCCCCGAAATACCAGGCAATCCCTCTCTGAACAAGAGAAACAGCAAAACCCCAGACATACGTTTCGGCCTATTGTGGGCCTCGTCAGTGAGGTGCAGCCATATCCCTCTAGGCACACCGAGCAACGGGTCCACGTCTGGATTCCCACATCACACTTAGGGAGACTTCCCCAAGTGTCATAATTTGCATAAATAAAAGAGAGAAGCGCTCAACCTGGGAACGAACAATAGCATAATAGCTTGTTCTATGGCTAGTTACCACCCTAGAAGCAGCCTCTTTTTGCTCAATATGTGCCTTTCACAGAGAAGAACTTTCCTGTAGCATATCAGGCTGATCCTGACATCACAGTACAGTCCAACCCCGAAATACCAGGCAATCCCTCTCTGAACTAGAGAAACAGCAAAACCCCAGACGTACGTTTCAGCCTATTGTGGGCCTCGTCAGTGAGGTGCAGCCATATCCCTCTAGGCATACTGAGCAACGGGTCCACGTCTGGATTCCCGCATCACACTTAGGGAGACTTCCCCAAGTGTCATAATTTGCATAAATAAAAGAGAGAAGCGCTCAACCTGGGAACGAACAATAGCATAATAGCTTGTTCTATGGCTAGTTACCACCCTAGAAGCAGCCTCTTTTTGCTCAATATGTGCCTTTCACAGAGAAGAACTTTCCTGTAGCATATCAGTCTGATCCTGACATCACAGTACAGTCCAGCCCCGAAATACCAGGCAATCCCTCTCTGAACAAGAGAAACAGCAAAACCCCAGACGTACGTTTCGGCCTATTGTGGGCCTCGTCAGTGAGGTGCAGCCATATCCCTCTAGGCACACTGAGCAACGGGTCCACGTCTGGATTCCCGCATCACACTTCGGGATCAGACTGATAAGCTTCAAGAAAGTTTTTAAGTGTGATGCGTGAATCCAGACGTGGACCCGTTGCTCAGTGTGCCTAGAGGGATATGGCTGCACCTCACTGATGAGGCCCACAATAGGCCGAAACGTACGTCTGGGGTTTTGCTGTTTCTCTCGTTCAGAGAAGAATTGCCTGGTATTTCGGGGCTGGACTGCACTGTGAAGTCAGGATCAGACTGATATGCTTCAGGAAAGTTTTTCTCTGTGAAAGGCACATGTTGAGCAAAAAGAGGCTGCTTCTTGGGTGGTAACTAGCCATAGAACAAGCTATTATGCTATTGTTCATTTCCAGGTTGAGCGCTTCTCTCTTTTTATTTATGCAAATTATGACATTTTGGGAAGTCTCCCTAAGTGTGATGCGGGAATCCAGACGTGGACCCGTTGCTCAGTGTGCCTAGAGGGATATGGCTGCACCTCACTGACGAGGCCCACAATAGGCCGAAATGATCAGCTGAGGTTGCTTCTCGGGCCTTTGGCTTGGATCATGTGCAATTTTCTGTGCTTGATCTTGGTCTTGGTTTGCTGCCTGGAGACCTTCTCCTTCGGTCTGGGGTCCTTTCCCTTTGGGGTTTGGGCTCCTGCTGCTATTGGTGGGGTGGCTACTCCTTAGGTGTAGAGCAACTGGGTAGTAGGGCCGTCCCCTTGGCCTTGTGGCATCGTCCCTGGACTTCAGCCACATGCTGCTTTTGGGGGGGGCGCTCTGAAATCCAGCCTAAAGAGGCAATAGGGCAAATATGGCTACCAATGTGCCAAATGTTCCCCATACACTTCGGGTGTTGATTTCTGAGGACTTTCGAGAGAAGATTGGTTTGGCTCATGTCCAGCAGGTGGTTTTGGAGGGTGTTTTGAAGATGCCAAGAGCAAGTTTGCATTGTGTTCAGTCATTCCCTTCAAGAGGGATTTTTGATGTGGCTTTCACCGATGAGCATTATTTACAGACCTGCTATCAACGGACTATTGATATGGCTGCTGCTCCAGAGTTGGTTGGCATGAAATGTGTTGCCTGTGTGCAGAGGGAGAGAAGAATCCCGGTTACAGTACATATGTACAACTCTTGGGTCACTGATGTGGAAATTCATCTGTTTCTTTGTCGCTACTTTGATGATGTTCAAGGAGGTAGCAAGCTGAAGAATCAGTTTGGGACTTTCAATGGAAAGCGCAGGTTCTGGGTGCGGTTTGTTCCAGATGAATTAGGTATTGGTGGAAAGAAACACCCTCCACAGACTTTCGCCATTGGTGGAAATAGAGGTTTCCTATACTATGATGACATGCTTCTTTTTTGCCGTAGTTGCAACCTGTTTTGTCACATTGCTGAAAATTGCCCAGGTGCCAGATGTCGAAATTGCGGTGAGGAGGATCATCTTGTTGCTCACTGTAGTAAAAGCCGGACCTGTGACCTGTGTGGTTCTTCAAGTCATCTATGCAGGATGTGTCCTTTGAAGATGTTTCAGGGGCTTGATAGAGTGAAGCCTTACTATGCTGATGTTGCAAAAAAAAACTTCAGTTGCAGTTGAGCCATCTGTGAATGAGGAGGAGGTCTCTGATGAGGCATTGAACTCTATATTACCTCTTTTGTGTAAGAAATCTTCAGTTGGGGTCCCTGTCGGAGAGGTGTCTGATGTTCCTGTGGTGGTTCCTTTGGTTGAGAAGGTAGAAGAAGCCCAATATCATCTTCAGAAGGTGGATCTTGCTACATCTAATGTGATAGCTGCTTCACATGTTCTTGAAGCCCTGTTGCCCAATTCTGTGGATGATACTGTTGCTGTTCCTGGGACAGAGAATTTTTTCTTCACTGAGTCATCCTGTGATGCTGCTCCTGATGCTGTTCTTGGTGAATGGGAGAACATTGATTGGTCTGCTGTTGTGTCCTTTAGTTCTGAGGAGGATATGGACACTGAAGGGAAAAAATCTGCCTCCAAGCGAAAAATAGATGTGGATTCTGATGGATGGGAAAGTCCTGATTTGAATCTTCCAGTAGTTAAGGGTGCAGATCCAGATACTACAAGTGATGCTGACTCTTTCATTTCAGAGTTTCCTTCTGTCTCTACTAAAGATGTTCCTTCTGACTCAAGCCAGTGTATAGGTGACTTTTCTGATGCCTCTTCTGTTGGTTATCTAGATAAAAGAGATGTGAACCAACTTGCTGAAGTTACTGGTTATGAGGCTGGCAAGGGGGAGCCTAGGAGGTCGGAACGTCACAGAGGCAGATTTAAAGAATCTCTTTTGAGTCCTAAGAAAAAGAAAGGAAAAAAGAAGTCCTGATGTTGTTTCTTTTTTTGTTTTTCTTTCATTTATTTTTGTGATGTTTCTGACCATTTCTTCCCTTAATGTCAGGTGTATGACAACTATAGCAAGGAGAGCTGCAATTTTTAAATTATTATCTGTATGTTCTGCTAATATTTTTTGTTTGCAGGAATGTGGTCTCTCTGAACATCCTAAATGTGCTGACTGGGAATATGGTCCTAAAGTATGGTCTTGTTCTTCTGATAGGAATGGGGGGGTGGGAGTTTTGTTTAAGGGGTTTAGTTTTTCTATCCTTAATGTAGTTCATATTGTCCCAGGTCGGGTACTTTTGGTTAGTTTTAGTATTTGTGGGACTGTTTTTCGTTTGTTTAATGTATATGCTTCTCCAAATAGGGTAGAACGTTTGCTTAATTTTGAAACTTTAAAGTTTTTTTCTGCCAGGTCGAGAGACAACTTTTTTGGTTGGGGATTTTAATTGTATTATTAAGAATGGGGATAGAGAGGGTGGGAGTGATTGTAGGGTGGATAGCTCAGGGAAGTTTTTACTTGATTTGCTTAAATCTTTCGGTTTGAAGCATGCCTTCGGGTCCGTTTCTTTTTCAGGGGAGGGTTTTACTTTCTTTAGTGATAGTGGTGGGATAAAATCTCGAATTGATTTTTGTTTTTTATCTAAATTTTTATGTGTTGATGATTTTTCTTTAAAGCGGATGCCCTTTACGGATCATGCCCTTTTGATGTGTAAGGTGAATTGTGATTTGAAGATCAAGTATGGTAAGGGTGTTTGGAAACTGAATGTGGATTTGTTAGAAGATGAGAAGTTTAAGCGTCAATTTGTTTGCATGTATGAAAGGTGGCGTGAAAGAAAATGTGATTTTAGTAATGTGGTGGGAATGGTTGAAGGTGGAAATAAAGAGGTTTTTTATTAAGAAAGGCTGTGAGAAAGCTAGAATGGAAAGGGAGTTGTATGATAAATGGTATCTGAGGTTGTTGTGTTTGTATGAATTGAGAAATTGTGGTATTGATGTGCATGAGGAAATTGCTGAAGCAAGAAAGATAATTAAAAAGTGTATGCATGAAAAAGGAAAGAAAATTGTTTTTATGGCAAGATTGGAGAAAATGGAAAAGGATGAGTCTTGTAGTAAATATTTTTTTAAGAAAGCTTTTGAAGGAAAGACTGGTTTTGTTAGTGTTTTTGATAAGGTTGAGTGTGAAGTTAATGGTACGGATGGTGTTTTGCGTGAAGTTCATGAGTTTTACAGTGAGTTGTATAAAGAAAAAACAAGAGATGTTTTATTGGAAAATGAGTTGTTGGAAAACATTGAGGTTAAGTTGGGAAAATATGATAATGATTTGTTAGAAAGGGATCTAAGTTTGGATGAGATTGCAGAGGTTGTTAGGAGTTTTAAGAATGGGAAGGTACCTGGTTGTGATGGTTTGCCTGTTGAATTTTATACTTGTTTTTGGAATTTGATTGGGGTTGATATGTTGGATGTTTGTAAGTTTGTTTTTAGAATGAATGTTTTGCCTGTTTCAATGAGGAAAGGTTTGATTGTTTTGTTATTTAAAAAGGGTGATACGAGAGATTTGAGGAATTGGAGGCCGATTACGTTGTTGAATGTTGACTATAAGGTTATTGCAAAGGTGTTGGCAAATAGAATGCGTGGAGTGATTGGTAAGGTTGTGGGTGAAGAGCAAGTGTGTGCTGTTCCTGGGCGTCAGATTTCTGAAAGTTTGTTGTTACTACGTGATGTACTGTGGTATGTGAGGGAGAGGATGAGGTCTGTTACTGTTGCAATTGTGGATTTTGAAAAAGTGTATGATAGGGTAGTGCATGATTTTATGTTTCATGTTTTAGAACGTTTAGGTTTTTCTGGTAAGATTATTGGTTGGTTTAAATGTTTGTATAGTGATATTATGAGTCAAGTCCAGGTTAATGGTTTTTTGACTGAGGAATTTTGTGTTAAATCTGGAGTGCGTCAAGGATGTCCGTTGTCTCCTGTGTTATTTGTATGTGTCATTGAGCCATTATTAACTAGTTTGAGGAACGATAAATTAGTTAGAGGTGTGAGTGTTCCTGGTAGTAATGGAAGGTGTTTAAAAGTGATTGGGTATATGGATGATGTGAGTGTGGTATGTGAGACTCAGGCTGGTTTGAGGAGGGTAAAAACTTTAGTTGAATGTTTTTGTATGGCAAGTGGTTTCAGAGTTAATTGGAATAAGTGTAAAGTTAAAGTTTTTGGTAATGATAGGGAGATTGATTCCTGTGGATGGCCTGTGACTGAAGGTGCAATTGAGGTGTTGGGTGTGAAATTTGATGTGGATTTGAAAGGCTTGGAAAGTTGGGAGAATGTTTTTGATAAAGTGAGTAGAAAACTTCAGTTTTGGTCTTTAAGGACTTTATCTTTGGAAGGAAAAATGTTAGTTATTAAATCGGTTTTGATCCCTGTTATGTTATATTTGGCATTAGTTTTTCCACCACCTGAGAGGATTTTTCGGAGAATTTTGAGAGTGTTGTTTTCTTTTTTCTGGAGTTCTGGTATGGAGCGCTTGAAAAGAGATGTTGTTGTTAAGCGTAAGAATGTTGGTGGTAAGGATTTTCCAAATGTGGAGAGATTTTTGGCTGTGAAATATGTTAGTAGGTGTGTGGTTCTGAGTTGTAAGGATAGCATGGCTGGTTGTATGGTAAAGTATGCTTGTGGAAATGTTTTAAGACAATATGGTTTATTTGAGATTGATAGAAAGAAACCGGTATGTTTTGCTGTTCAGTGGTTTTATGTAAGGGTGGAATGTTGGATTAAAAAATATGGTTTGGAGAATGTTAGTAGGGAGATGTGGTGTGCAAACAGAATGGTGTTGAAAATGTTGGAGAAGAAGGAAGGTCTTGAGTTGATTGGGGGTTTGAATGAAAATGAATGTGTGTTGGTATGGAAAAATGTGTGTAATAAGTATTTGATGAATAGGCAGAAAGATATTAGTTGGATGAGTGTGCATAAGTGTTTGCCAACAAGGGATTTTCAGAGAATGCGTAGTTTAGTGGCTTCAGAAGTGTGTCTTAGAGATGGTTGTTTTCAAAGCGAGAGTATTATTCATTTGTTTTGGAATTGTGAGTATGCTAGGGATGTTTGGAGAAGTTTGAAAAGGATTATTAAGGGTTTGACTGGAGTGCAATTTTTTACTTTTAATATGATGATGTATGGTTTGTGTGGAAGTGGTGTGGAAAAGGAGAAAGCAAGATTGATACGGTTTTTGGCATGTTGTGTGAAGGAGGTGTTGTGGGATGTGCGTAATATTTTGATTTTTAAGAAAGCGGTAGTTGCTGTAGGTAATTGTGTGGGTATGATCCGTGGGAAGTTGTTTTTGTATTTTTCTTTTGATAGGAGGCGATATGGGGAATGAGATTCTGAAAGCATCTGGAAGACAAAGAAGTGGAAGGATTGGATTATTTAGGGTTTTTTTTTTTTCTCCAGTTTGTTTTTGTCTGTATTTGAAATATGTTTAATTTTATTTTGTGTGATTATTTAAGTATTAATGTTTGCATTTTTTTTTTTTTTCCTAATGACAAAAATTTGGGTCAATATTTCAGTTTTGTAATAAGAGATATTTTGTTTGCATTTGTTATTATGTAGGTACGTCTGGGGTTTTGCTGTTTCTCTCGTTCAGAGAAGAATTGCCTGGTATTTCGGGGCTGGACTGCACTGTGAAGTCAGGATCAGACTGATATGTTTCAGGAAAGTTTTTCTCTGTGAAAGGCACATGTTGAGCGAAAAGAGGCTGCTTCTTGGGTGGTAACTAGCCATAGAACAAGCTATTATGCTATTGTTCGTTTCCAGGTTGAGCGCTTCTCTCTTTTTATTTATGCAAATTATGACATTTGGGAAGTCTCCCTAAGTGTGATGCGGGAATCCAGACATGGACCCGTTGCTCAGTGTGCCTAGAGGGATATGGCTGCACCTCACTGATGAGGCCCACAATAGGCCGAAACGTACGTCTGGGGTTTTGCTGTTTCTCTCGTTCAGAGAAGAATTGCCTGGTATTTCGGGGCTGGACTGCACTGTGAAGTCAGGATCAGACTGATATGCTTCAGGAAAGTTTTTCTCTGTGAAAGGCACATGTTGAGCAAAAAGAGGCTGCTTCTTCGGTGGTAACTAGACATAGAACAAGCTATTATGCTATTGTTCGTTTCAAGGTTGAGCGCTTCTCTCTTTTTATTTATGCAAATTATGACATTTTGGGAAGTCTCCCTAAGTGTGATGCAGGAATCCAGACGTGGAACCGTTGCTCAGTGTGCCTAGAGGGATATGGCTGCACCTCACTGACGAGGCCCACAATAGGCCGAAACGTACATCTGGGGTTTTGCTGTTTCTCTCGTTCAGAGAAGAATTGCCTGGTATTTTGGGGCTGGACTGCTCTGTGAAGTCAGGTTCAGACTGATATGCTTCAGGAAAGTTTTTTTTCTGTGAAAGGCACATGTTGAGCAAAAAGAGGCTACTTTTTGGGTGGTAACTAGCCATAGAACAAGCTATTATGCTATTGTTCGTTTCCAGGTTGAGCGCTTCTCTCTTTTTATTTATGCAAATTATGACATTTTTGGAAGTCTCCCTAAGTGTGATGCGGGAATCCAGACGTGGACCCGTTGTTCAGTGTGCCTAGAAGGATATGGCTGCACCTCACTGACGAGGCCCACAATAGGCCAAAATGATCAGCTGAGGTTGCTTCTCGGGCCTTTGGCTTGGATCAAGTGCAGTTTTCTGTGTTTGGTCTTGGTTTGCTGCCTGGAGACCTGCCCCTTCGGCCTGGGGTCCTTTCCCTTTGGGGTTTGGGCTCCTGCTGCTATTGGGGGGGTGGCTACTCCTTAGGCGTAGAGCAACTGGGTAGTAGGGCTGTCCCCTTGGCCTTGTGGCATCGTCCCTGGACTTCAGCCACATGCTGCTTTTGGGGGGGCGTTCTGAAATCCAGCCTAAAGAGGCAATAGGGCAATTATGGCTACCAATGTGCCAAATGTTCCCCATACACTTCGGGTGTTGATTTCTGAGGACTTTCGAGAGAAGATTGGTTTGGCTCATGTCCAGCAGGTGGTTTTGGAGGGTGTTTTGAAGATGCCAAGAGCAAGTTTGCATTGTGTTCAGTCATTCCCTTCAAGAGGGATTTTTGATGTGGCTTTCACCGATGAGCATTATTTACAGACCTGCTATCAACGGACTATTGATATGGCTGCTGCTCCAGAGTTGGTTGGCATGAAATTTGTTAGCTGTGTGCAGAGGGAGAGAAGAATCCCGGTGACAGTACATATGTACAACCCTTGGGTCACTGATGTGGAAATTCATCTGTTTCTTTGTCGCTACTTTGATGATGTTCAAGGAGGTAGCAAGCTGAAGAATCAGTTTGGGACTTTCAATGGAAAGCGCAGGTTCTGGGTGTGGTTTGTGCCTGATGAATTAGGTATTGGTGGAAAGAAACACCCTCCACAGACTTTCGCCATTGGTGGAAATAGAGGTTTCCTATACTATGATGACATGCCTCTTTTTTGCCGTAGTTGCAACCTGTTTGGGCACATTGCTGAAAATTGCCCAGGTGCCAGATGTCGAAATTGCGGTGAGGAGGATCATCTTGTTGCCCAGTGTAGTAAACGCCGGACCTGTGACCTGTGTGGTTCTTCAAGTCATCTGTGCAGGATGTGTCCTTTGATGATGTTGCAGGGGCTTGATAGAGTGAAGCCTTCCTATACTGATGTTGCAAAAAAACCATCTTCAGTTGCAGTTGAGCCATCTGTGAATGAGGAGGAGGTCTCTGATGAGGCATTGAACTCTATATTACCTCTTTTGTGCAAGAAATCTGCATTTGGGGTCCCTGTCGGAGAGGTGTCTGATGCTCCTGTGTTGTTTCCTGTGGCTGAGAAGGTGGAGGAAGCCCAATCTCATCTTCAGGAAGTGGATCTTGCTACATCTAATGTGATAGCTGCTTCAGATGTTCTTGAAGCCCTGTTGCCCAATTCTGTGGATGATACTGTTGCTGTTCCTGGGACAGAGAATTTTTCCTTCACTGAGTCATCTTGTGATGCTGCTCCTGATGCTGTTCTTGGTGAAGGGGAGAACATTGATTGGTCTGCTGTTGTGTCCTCTAGTTCTGAGGAGGATATGGACACTGAAGGGAAAAAATCTGCCTCCAAGCGAAAAATAGATGCGGATTCTGATGGATGGGAGAGTCCTGATTTGAATCTTCAAGTAGTTAAGGGTGCAGATCCAGATACTACAAGTGATGCTGACTCTTTAATTTCAGAGTTTCCTTCTATCTCTACTAAAGACGTTCCTTCTGACTCAAGCCAGTGTATAGGTGACTTTTCTGATGCCTCTTCTGTTGGTTATCTAGATAAAAGAGATGTGAACCAACTTGCTGAAGTTACTGGTTATGAGGCTGGCAAGGGGGAACCTAGGAGGTCGGAACGTCACAGAGGCAGATTTAAAGGATCTCCTTTGAGTCCTAAGAAAAAGAAAGGAAAGAAGAAGTCCTGATGTTATTTCTTTTTTTGTTTTTCTTTAATTTATTTTTGTGATGTTTCTGACCATTTCTTCCCTTAATGTCAGGTGTATGACAACTATAGCAAGGAGAGCTGCAATTTTTAAATTATTATCTGTATGTTCTGCTAATATTTTTTGTTTGCAGGAATGTGGTCTCTCTGAACATCCTAAATGTGCTGACTGGGAATATGGTCCTAAAGTATGGTCTTGTTCTTCTGATAGGAATGGGGGGGTGGGAGTTTTGTTTAAGGGGTTTAGTTTTTCTATCCTTAATGTAGTTCATATTGTCCCAGGTTGGGTACTTTTGGTTAGTTTTAGTTTTTGTGGGACTGTTTTTCGTTTGTTTAATGTATATGCTTCTCCAAATAGGGTAGAACGTTTGCTTAATTTTGAAACTTTAAAGTTTTTTCTGCCAGGTCGAGAGCCAACTTTTTTGGTTGGGGATTTTAATTGTATTATTAAGAATGGGGACAGAGAGGGTGGGAGTGATTGTAGGGTGGATAGCTCAGGGAAGTTTTTACTTGATTTGCTTAAATCTTTCGGTTTGAAGGATGCCTTCGGGTCTGTTTCTTTTTCAGGGGAGGGTTTTACTTTCTTTAGTGATAGTGGTGGGATAAAATCTCGAATTGATTTTTGTTTTTTATCTAAATTTTTATGTGTTGATGATTTTTCTTTAAAGCGGATGCCCTTTACGGATCATGCCCTTTTGATGTGTAAGGTGAATTGTGATTTGAAGATCAAGTATGGTAAGGGTGTTTGGAAACTGAATGTGGATTTGTTAGAAGATGAGAAGTTTAAGCGTCAGTTTGTTTGGATGTATGAAAGGTGGCGTGAAAGAAAATGTGATTTTAGTAATGTGCTTATGTGGTGGGAATGGTTGAAGGTGGAAATAAAGAGGTTTTTTTATTAAGAAAGGCTGTGAGAAAGCTAGAATGGAAAGGGAGTTGTATGATAAATGGTATCTGAGGTTGTTGTATTTGTATGAATTGAGAAATTGTGGTATTGATGTGCATGAGGAAATTGCTGAAGCAAGAAAGATAATTAAAAAGTGTATGTATGAAAAAGGAAAGAAAATTGTTTTTATGGCAAGATTGGAGAAAATGGAAAAGGATGAGTCTTGTAGTAAATATTTTTTTAAGAAAGCTTTTGAAGGAAAGACTGGTTTTGTTAGTGTTTTTGATAAGGTTGAGTGTGAAGTTAATGGTACGGATGGTGTTTTGCGTGAAGTTCATGAGTTTTACAGTGAACTGTATAAAGAAAAAACAAGAGATGTTTTATTTGAAAATGAGTTGTTGGAAAACATTGAGGTTAAGTTGGAAAAATATGATAATGATTTGTTAGAAAGGGATCTAAGTTTGGATGAGATTGCAGAGGTTGTTAGGAGTTTTAGGAATGGGAAGGTACCTGGTTGTGATGGTTTGCCTGTTGAATTTTATACTTGTTTTTGGAATTTGATTGGGGTGGATATGTTGGATGTTTGTAAGTTTGTTTTTAGAATGAATGTTTTGCCTGTTTCAATGAAGAAAGGTTTGATTGTTTTGTTATTTAAAAAGGGTGATAAGAGAGATTTGAGGAATTGGAGGCCGATTACGTTGTTGAATGTTGACTATAAGGTTATTGCAAAGGTGTTGGCAAATAGAATGTGTGGAGTGATTGCTAAGGTTGTGGGTGAAGAGCAAGTGTGTGCTGTTCCTGGGCATCAGATTTCTGAAAGTTTGTTGTTACTACGTGATGTACTGTGGTATGTGAGGGAGAGGATGAGGTCTGTTGCTGTTGCTATTGTGGATTTTGAAAAAGCGTATG
The DNA here is from genome assembly GCF_027579735.1 of Bombina bombina. Lineage (NCBI taxonomy): Eukaryota > Metazoa > Chordata > Amphibia > Anura > Bombinatoridae > Bombina > Bombina bombina. Next base: position 744,209,507 of record NC_069500.1, read on the forward strand.
ATAGGGTAGTGCATGATTTTATGTTTCATGTTTTAGAACGTTTAGGTTTTCCTGGTAAGATTATTGGATGGTTTAAATGTTTGTATAGTGATATTGTGAGTCAAGTCCAGGTTAACGGTTTTTTGACTGAGGAATTTTGTGTTAAATCTGGAGTGCGTCAAGGATGTCCTTTGTCTCCTGTGTTATTTGTATGTGTCATTGAGCCATTATTAACTAGTTTGAGGAAGGATAAATTAGTTAGAGGTGTGAGTGTTCCTGGTAGTAATGGAAGGTGTTTAAAAGTGATTGGGTATATGGATGATGTGAGTGTGGTATGTGAGACTCAGGCTGGTTTGAGGAGGGTGAAAACTTTAGTTGAATGTTTTTGTATGGCAAGTGGTTTCAGAGTTAATTGGAATAAGTGTAAAGTTAAAGTTTTTGGTAATGATAGGGAGATTGATTCCTGTGGATGGCCTGTGACTGAAGGTGCAATTGAGGTGTTGGGTGTGAAATTTGATGTGGATTTGAAAGGCTTGGAAAGTTGGGAGAATGTTTTTGATAAAGTGAGTAGAAAACTTCAGTTTTGGTCTTTAAGGACTTTATCTTTGGAAGGAAAAATGTTAGTTATTAAATCGGTTTTGATCCCTATTATGTTATATTTGGCGTTAGTTTTTCCGCCACCTGAGAGGATTTTTCGGAGAATTTTGAGAGTGTTGTTTTCTTTTTTCTGGAGTTCTGGTATGGAGCGTTTGAAAAGAGATGTTGTTGTTAAGAGTAAGAATGTTGGTGGTAAGAGTTTTCCAAATGTGGAGAGATTTTTGGCTGTGAAATATGTTAGTAGGTGTGTGGTTCTGAGTGGTAAGGATAGCATGGCTGATTGTATGGTAAAGTATGCTTGTGGAAAGTTTTAAGACGATATGGTTTATTTGAGATTGATAGAAAGAAACCGGTATGTTTTGCTGTTCCGTGGTTTTATGTAAGGGTGGAATGTTGGATTAAAAAATATGGTTTGGAGAATGTTCGTAGGGAGATGTGGTGTGCAAACAGAATGGTGTTGAAAATTTTGGAGAAGAAGGAAGGTCTTGAGTTGATTGGGGGTTTGAATGAAAATGAATGTGTGTTGGTATGGAAAAATGTGTGTTATAAGTATTTGATGAATACGCAGAAAGATATTAGTTGGATGAGTGTGCATAAGTGTTTGCCAACAAGGGATTTTCAGAGAATGCGTCGTTTAGTGGCTTCAGAAGTGTGTCCTAGAGATGGTTGTTTTCAAAGCGAGAGTGTTATTCATTTGTTTTGGAATTGTGAGTATGCTAGGGATGTTTGGAGAAGTTTGAAAAGGATGATTAAGGGATTGACTGGAGTGCAGTTTTTTACTTTTAATATGATGATGTATGGTTTGTGTGAAAGTGGTGTGGAAAAGGAGAAAGCAAGATTGATATGGTTGTTGGCATGTTGTGTGAAGGAGGTGTTGTGGGATGTGCGTAATATTTTGATTTTTAAGAAAGAGGTAGTTACTGTAGGTAATTGTGTGGGTATGATCCGTGGGAAGTTGTTTTTGTATTTTTCTTTTGATAGGAGGCGATATGGGGAATTAGATTCTGAAGGCATCTGGAAGACAAAGAAGTGGAAGGATTGGATTATTTAGTTTTTTTTTTTCTCCAGTTTGTTTTTGTCTGTATTTGAAATATGTTTAATTTTATTTTGTGTGATTATTTAAGTTTAATGTTTGCATTTTGATTTTTTTTCTGATGACAAAGATTTGGGTCAATATTTCAGTTTTGTAACAAGAGATATTTTGGTTGCATTTGTTATTATTATTTTATTTTGTATATATGCATATATGATTATTTTTCTAATAAAAGAATTACGAAACGTACGTCTGGGGTTTTGCTGTTTCTCTCGTTCAGAGAAGAATTGCCTGGTATTTCGGGGCTGGACTGCACTGTGAAGTCAGGATCAGACCGATATGCTTCAGGAAAATTTTTCTCTGTGAAAGGCACATGTTGAGCAAAAAGAGGCTGCTTCTTGGGTGGTAACTAGCCATAGAACAAGCTATTATGCTATTGTTCATTTCCAGGTTGAGCGCTTCTCTCTTTTTATTTATATAAATTAGCTATCACAACACAGGAGTGAGAAAGGGGTCAGTCGCTGGATGATATAAGTGGTGTTAGTTGTTCACTAGGGCAGAGTGGTAGGCTTAAGGTATCTGGGGGTTAAGGAGGCAAAGGAGATCTCATTAGGTACATGAGAGATGAAGATAAATCATTCAAGTATGATGCCTAAGATAAGGTCAAATACGTGTGAGGGTGGAGTCAGTTTAATATCTGGTGATTTCTTGTATGTATAGTCCCCCAGCAACTTACCAAATACAATAATAGTCTCAGAACATTAAAGGAACTATAACTAGAGTACAACATAACTAGTAGATGTAATTAAACATCACAACAATAGTCTAACATCTACATTCTTGACTTTATTCTGTTATCTTTAAATGAAAAAACAGTTAGAATTTTATCGTATCCATGTGTTTCTAATAGATGTGAACAAGCATTTTAATAAAATTCAATTTTTTTTTCAATCTTATCTATAAACTACTATCTTTAAGTGAGGAATAGATACAAAATTTTGAGCATGCATGTGCTGAAGAGTATCTGATCTATCATGTGTATACGAAAGGATGTAAGTAATTGGTAGGAATCTGAAGAGGTCACCTATTTATTAATCTATGATTGGTGCTCCAATTGTAAGCAGTGTGGGATATAGGGAGTAGTCTTGGTACTATACTCTATTCTTCTCTAAGTGAGTGTGTGTAATATTAATTTAATAAGTGCGTTCATGGTTGTGTGGGCTTGTTGTTAAGGAAACCTACACTGTGTGAAATAAGTAATATGGATTTCTGTGCAGAGAGGTTACTAAAACATATACAGCACATAAGTCATGAATAAACACAAAAAGAAAAAAACATAACAGTGTCATACAAAGTGGGGTGTACCCCTGTAAATCAGACCTGTCTGTCGATAGTAGTTGCAAGGAAATGATGAACTGTGTTTTGGATAATGAGTAAGATGAGTACCCGTTTGTGAGCTCATTCTGTCCATAGGTAATATGGTCCGTCTGTTGTTATGAAATGTTAAACAGTCCCTCCAAAGGGAAGGAGAGGTAGTAGAGAAATGAGAGGGTAAGATTAGTACCTGTATGTGAGCTCGTACCTACTCCCTGGGTAGATGTAATCAAATAATCTCAAGGTGAGTGAGGGAATGTTCTGTTAGGGTAGGGTCTTAGAGTCCAAAGCTTCTGCTCTTTTAGCTTGTGAAATGGATCTTCTGGGCAATGGTTGCCATTCAGGTGCAGCAGAGTTTAAGGATCCTGACTGTTCTGAGTCATGTAGGTTCTGGTCTGTTGCCTGGGTAAGGTCCAGTGGTTGCAGAATCTTCATACCTTGTTCATGCTTGGAGATAACATATGAGCGGTCCTTGTGTTGGATGAAAATCTTTACGGGAAATCCCCATCTGTACTTTACATTGTGGCGACGAAGATGTTGTGTAAGTTGTTGAAATGTTCTATGTTTAGCCAAAGTATGTGGGGAAAGATCTGAGAATAGTCAGGTTCTTATTTAAGAATGAGGCTCTTAGAATTTTTTCTTTAAATGTATAGTAGTGCAATCGGACTATAATGTCTCTTGCTACATCTGAAGATCAATTTCGTGGACATAGAGCTCTATGACCTCTATCTATTAGAGACTCCTGTTCTGTAGAGGATCTAAGGAGCTCAGTGAAAAGTCCGGAAAGATAGTTATGTAAGTCAGTTGAGCTGACATCTTCAGATATCCCTCTAATGCAGAGATTTTTGTGCCTGGACCTGTCTTCTAGGTCCGCTAGCTTTGTCTCAAACTCTGAGATTTGTTCTGCTAGATTTTGGGAATATGCCAGAAGGTTGGAATGATCCACACTGAGGTCCTCATGCTTGCGTTCTAGTGTCTCTGTGCACTCCCCAAGGGAGGCAATGTCCCTCTTCAGCTCACTCACTGATTGCCTGAGATCCTGTTTGAGAGATGAATGGTGAGTGTCCATCTTATCTGCTAGGGCTTTAATGGAGTCAAGAATGGCAGTTTGAGAGACATTGCTCCTATCCTTAGAAGAGGTATTAGGTTTGGTAACTTCACTATACAAGGAAGCAGCATCTCTGGAGTCTTCCTCTGAGCCCTCCAGGTCAGAGAGAGATTTACTATGAAAATGATCATTTAAAGTCCGTTTAGGATGATCTTGGTGCTTCTGCTTTTTCCTCATGTTGTGAGCCATCTGGGGCGCGATCACATATACGGCGCAGGTTTCGGCGCAAGCCTGGGAACCTGTGCCGCCCGTAATTTCACCTCGCACATCGGGGTATTACATATACGGCGCAGGCAGTTCATAAAGTGCCGTAAGTCGGATAAACTAGCGATGTCCAGAAATGAGCGTAACTACAAATTTCTGGAGTCGCTAGTGACTTACGGCACTTTAGAAACTGCCAGCGCCTAAGAAAAGTAAAGAAAATAACAAATCTCCCGTAAAAGTCTAACCTTACTCCCAAAAATAAGCCCGACACGTAAAAACCCCTATATCCACAATCTCCCCGCTCACTACTAATAATAAATGTATTAACCCCTAGACCGACAACCCCACACAATGCAATAAGCCTAATTATTAACCCCTAAACCACCATAGCCCACACCGCAAGTAATAACTAAATGATTAACCCCTAAACCACCATAGCCCACACCGCAAGTAATAACTAAATGATTAACCCCTAAACCACCATAGCCCACACCGCAAGTAATAACTAAATGATTAACCCATAAACCGCCATAGCCCACAACACAAATAACCTATTCAAGTATTAACCCCTAAACCGCCATAGCCCACATAGCCTATTAAATGTATTAACCCCTAATCTGCGACACCAACGTTGCCGCCACTATAATAAAGTTATTAACCCCTAAACCTAAGTCTAACCCTAACACCCCCCCTAACTTAAATATTATTTAAATAAATCTAAATAATATTACTATTATTAACTAAATTATTCCTATTTAAAACTAAATACCTATAAGATAAACCCTAAGATATATAATATAATTAATAATTACAATGTAGCTATTTTAGGATTTATTTTTATTTTACAGGCAACTTTGTATTTATTTTAACTAGGTACAATAGCTATTAAATAGTTAATAACTATTTAATAACTACCTAGTTAAAATAACTACAATTACCTAAAATCAAATAAAATAAAATAAAATAAACTATAGTACAAAAAAACACACTAAATTACAGAAAATAATTTTTTTTTACAAGAAGTTTAAACTAATTACACCTAATCTAAGCCCCCTAATAAAATAAAAAAGCCCACCAAAAGAATAAAATTCCCTACCCTATACTAAATTACAAATAGCCCTTAAAAGGGCTTTTTGCGGGGCATTGCCCCAAAGTAATCAGCTCTTTTACCTGTAAAAAAAGAAATACAACCTCCCTCCCAACGTTAAAACCCACCACCCACACACCCAACCTTACTCTAAAACCCACCCAATCCCCCTTAAAAAAACCTAACACTAACCCCTTGAAGACCCCCTACCTTGAGCCGTCTTCACCCAGCCGGGCAGAAGTCTTCATCCGATCCGGGCAGAAGAGGTCCTCCAGCTGGGCAGAAGTCTTCATCCGATCGGGCAGAAGAGGTCCTCCAGCCGGGCAGAAGTATTCATCCAATCTTCTATCTTCTTCCATCCGACTAGGAGCAGCTCCATCTTGAAGACATCCGACACGGAGCATCCTTCCTGGCTGACGACTAACCGATGAATGAAGGTTCCTTTAAATGACGTCATCCAAGATGGCGTCCCTTCAATTCTGATTGGCTGATAGCCAATCGGAATTAGGGTAGGAAAAATCCTATTGGCTGATGCAATTAGCCAATTGGATTGAAGTTCAATCCGATTGGCTGATCCAATCAGCCAATAGGATTGAACTCACATTCTATTGGTTGATTGGAACAGCCAATTGAATGCAAGGTTTTTAAGGGCTATTTGTAATTTAGTATAGGGTAGGGAATTTTATTATTTTGGGGGGCTTTTTATTTTATCAGGGAGCTTAAATTAGGTGTAATTAGTTTAAACTTGTAAAAAAAAATTATTTTCTGTAATTTAGTAGTTGTTTTTGTACTATAGTTTATTTTATTTAATTGTATTTAATTTTAGGTAATTGCAGTTAATTAATTTAATTAATTTAATGATAGCGTAGTGTTAGGTGTAATTGTAACTTAGGTTAGGATTTATTTTTCAGGTAAATTTGTAGTTATTTTAACTAGGTAGCTATTAAATAGTTATTAACTATTTAATAGCTATTGTACCTAGTTAAAATAAATACAAAGTTGCCTGTAAAGTAAAAATAAATCCTAAAATAGCTACAATGTAATTATTAATTATATTGTAGCTATCTTAGGGTTTATTTTGTAGGTAAGTATTTAGTTTTAAAGAGGAATAATTTAGTTAATAATAGTAATATTATTTAGATTTATTTAAATAATATTTAAGTTAGGGGGGTGTTAGGGTTAGGCTTAGACTTAGGTTTGGGGTTAATAACTTTATTATAGTGGCGGCAACGTTGGCGGCGCAGATTAGGGGTTAATACATTTAATAGGCTATGTGGGCTATGGCGGTTTAGAGGTTAATACTTGAATAGGTTAATTGTGTTGTGGGCTATGGCAGTTTAGGGGTTAATAATTTAGTTATTACTTGCGGTGTGGGCTATGGCGGTTTAGGGGTTAATCATTTAGTTATTACTTGTGGTGTGGGCTATGGCGGTTTAGGGGTTAATAGAGTTTATTAGTTATTGCGGTGGGGGATTGCTGTTGACAGGTAGATAGACATTGCGCATGTGTTAGGTGTTAGTTTATTTCTGCAGGCATTTTATGGAGTTACAGTGCTCCCATACTCAGTGCAAGGCCTGCTATGGCTGCATTTTATGGCGAGGTAAAAAAGGAGTAAGATTTCTCAATTTTCGCCACGTAAGGCCTTGCGCTGGATATTGGATACCGATTTACGACGTGGTCCCATGTTAGCCTATGGAAGTAAAAATTGTGAGCGACGGGTGAAATATACGCGCGTAACTTGTATGCTATGCCGTATATGTAATACCAAAATCGCGTAAAATCCAGCTTTTGCGTGTGACGCTCTATATGTAATGGAGGCCCTGAATCGTGAATAGCAAGATCCCAGAGTGGACCTAGCAGAAAGAGACTCTGAATGTGTCCGGAGTAAGGGACCTTCCTTAATGATATTTGGGTCAGGGGGGTATATTCCGCCTTGCTCCCCTACAGCTGGAGTTTAGCACAGCATGTTAGGTATTGTTACTTCTGATGTGAAAATAGTATTCTGGAAGTAATTAGAGCACTGTTAAAGTAGGGAACCTCCAGTGGGAAGAGATATAGTTACCAAAAATAGAGGTTTAACATACACCTCCTAATATACAGCCACCCTCCTAGGGAGTTGCCCCCTATAGGCGAATTGGGTAAATGGAAGGGAGGATATGACCCACAGGTAGAAAACCCTGCAGGAAAGGGAGGAGGGTGCTGCTTTAGGAAATTAGGAAAATGACACTCTAGTATAACTGAATTGCTAATGTCCACTGAGGTGATACAGCTGTAGAGTTAACTCTATGTCTCCAGAAGATATTTAATTATATATGTGCAGATCAGGTATGCTTCATGCTCCTTAACAAATTATATGGGGCTAAGTGTTCGTTAGATAGGTTATGCTGTTTCCCATGTGGCTCCCGTAATAAGACAATACATCCCTTTTTGAATACTGCTCAACATATGCACAGGAGTTAGGCCTCAGGGATGCATGTGTGTGTAGATACGGTGGGTAACAGTCAGTCTTCACACTGGTTCCACAATTTCCATCCAAGTGCAGGCAGTCTTTATTTGCAAAATAAAATAGTTCCCAGCTGACTGGGGGTACCTGGCACTATTGGATAATATGTGCTTTACAAAATTATACAGGTTAAAGGTACTGCACTCGGAGGTGGACAGAGCAAGCACCAGTGAATCAATCTAAGTGATGCAAGGAGCAATAACAAGCTTCACCTCTGTAGTGCTTACCTCCGTAGCAAAGAATGAATTCACTGTGAACAGTAAGAGTGTGGCTGAGTGCCTTTTCCAGATCAGGTCTCCACTGTATGTGCACGGACTGGGGACTGCCTCCTGTGTGTCACGAAGCTGTCAGTCAGCACCTTGTAATAGTGGGAAGAAGTGTCCCCTGTGAAGGTTTCCCCTTGTGTTCCCATAGACTCCCGGTATAGGGCTTAGAAGCATGTAGTGCTGGTTGGCGGAGTGCACAGGGGAGACATAAGTAATCTAGGATCAGCTCTACTGAGCTATGAGGTCAGTTGAAATACCTCCGGTCAGCGGTGAAGTTGCGTAGCCCCTCTATTTAAGATGGTTGATATTTTGATCTTCAGATTGGTGTTAAAGTGGGGTAAATTCATACATGTGCAGTAGAATGGGGAAGTTGACTGGGTATTGGGGTCAATAAGGATCTAATTTCTCATATATGGGACAGGAGCTAAGCTGCCCTGCAACCAGTCAGCTCTCCTGTTGGCTCCGCCTCCCGCAAAATCTGCCTTTTAAGAATTACACTAGGGATCTTGCAGTGCCGGGGGATCATTTCATATCATGTCACCTGAGCAGAGAGCTTTCCTGATTATATATAATATTCCCAGGATATATAAGCATGAGGTGGATGTTTGAACCAATGGAATATTATCTGTCTTCCTAATATAAAGGCAAATCTAAAAGTTTAGTCAGCACACCTTAAAAACGAGAAAGGAGAATTTAAATGCATAGCGGTGATAAAAGGGTGGATGGCCATAAGTGGGATCCATAAGGTCTAAACCCCCTATTCCGTCCTCCAAACTGTCATAGCTTATCTAAATAAATAAGACAACACACACCATTGTTGGGAGAAAAGGACCGGTCACGGTCCACGTTTATTAAATAAACGCTTTAACTAGTGCCTAAGCGTTACTCTAATTACGCTCAGGCACTTAATCAACCTATCATCAAAACTTGGCAACAAGTTCGTAATAAATCATCGTTGGCGGCATCTCTCCCTATCCTAGCCCCTACTAGCAGATGGTCAAGGCCCCTTTCGATACCTGCAGCGTGCCACCCGGCTGACACGCCCAATGGCACTCAGAGAGAGTTGTGATGTTGAGAGATCTTCGGCCCACATTCGCGAGGGAGGGGACCCCCAGACCGGCGCCTGGTGGGCAGAACCCCTCCCTTATTTCTGGGCCGTCACTCTTCTCTCTTTGTGCCCGCTCCCCAGGGCATTGACCACCCACCTGCTGAGGCATATCCAACCAACCCGGTAAGGCGACCCCTGTCCACAGAATCGTACAACCCAACAGCCAGGGGTGGATGGCTATATTAAAGACTCGGTCTTACTGCAGGCTAGCTCAATTAAACCTACCCCTGCCGAGTCGGCTTACCCTACTCAGACGCTTCTTTGCCTCCAGACAAAGAAGCGGCAAAGAAGCCATGGGACGGGTGGGCGGGAAAACCTTCTCCTTGAAGTCTGGAAACCGAAAGAGGCTGGAATCACTGCTGCAGGACCCTATAAAGGTAAGAACAGACACCGCCTCTCCAAATGCAACATTGTAACAAACATGAATTTAGCATTTCTCCCGACTTCAAATTGGTAATCCCTTAATGTTGTTACTGGCCCACTAGAGGGCCCTCCACTATCATAAGGTCTAAACCCCCTATTCCATCCTCCAAACTGTTATAGCTTATCTAAATAAATAAGACAACACACACCATTGTTGGGAGAAAAGGACCGGTCACGGTCCACGTTTATTAAATAAACACTTTAACTAGTGCCTAAGCATTACTCTAATTACGCTTAGGCACTTAATCAACCTATCATCAAAACTTGGCAACAAGTTTGTATTAAATCATCGTTGGCGGCATCTCTCCCTATCCTAGCCCCTACTAGCAGATGGTCAAGGCCCCTTTCGATACCTACAGCGTGCCTCCCGGCTGACACGACCAATGGCACTCAGAGAGAGTTGTGATGTTGAGAGATCTTCGGCCCACATTCGCGAGGGAGGGGACCCCCAGACCGGCGCCTGGCGGGCAGAACCCCTCCCTTATTTCTGGACCGTCACTCTTCTCTCTTTGTGCCCGCTCCCCAGGGCATTGACCATCCGCCACAAGAGCCAGGCAAACTCTTGCCGCCAAAAACAAAACCAACAGGCACCTATTCATTAACCACAACCATAAACAGTAACAATATTAACTTTACAGTAACGATAATAAATAACAGCAATAACAACCACATTTTTGAACTTTACGAAATGACCCTCAATAGGGCTCCCCTGATGTCTTTTAGAAAAATGTCCAGCCCAACATCCGTCAGGTGGACCCCATCTGGCCTAAATAGGTCCTTTTTGTCGGCCGTGATAGTTTCGTGCCTAACCACGAAACCCCCCAAGCCCGTGACCGTCCTTCCCATCTCCCTATTCACCTTTTTGCGCACGTTATACGTGGCCTTCTGGGTGACAATGTGTCTCCAATGCAGTCTTGCAACCACATTCGACCACCCCACAGTCACCTCCTTCAACCAAGTGTGCACCCAATGCACATCCGCTGACATTCTTTTTATCAGGTCCAATGCGGGCAGTGCCCCCAAATCATTTCCCCCGAGGTGCAGCACTAAAATATTAGGCCGCCCCCACCTCCTGTGCGCCTCCTGCAAAAGCGCAGGCAAATCAGCCCACAACAATCCCCTGCGCCCTAACCACCGGAAGCTTGCCTTGGACGTTGGGAATCCAAGTTGCTGTCCCTCCGGCGACCGCAGCGCCCTGATGTGAGCCCAGTGGACGTATGAATGCCCAACAATCCACACGCGAACTGGCGGGGCTTTCTCAATTACAACACCTGGTAAAACAGAGTACACCGTCATGAATTACCCGCCAAATTGGACCACAATTCAACCCCAGCCACCAGCAATTCCCAGCCCCCCAAACTGCTACTTAATTCTGCCCCTTAGTCGGTCTAATGTATGTTTTATATTGCGTAGACTTCCATCTACCGAGACGTTTAATCTCAGCTGCTGGGAGGCACTTCTGTGCCGCGCTAGTCGCTGCGCCTATTCTAAATGAATGCGGGGCAATCCTTTTAGGGTCCAACCCCGTTTTCTCGGCCACCTTGGTGAGCACCCTACGGAATTGGAACGCAGACAATGCTGACCCGTCCTCATGTATGAAGAACAGCTCACCTCCCGCTGGTCGTGCAGACAGGTACCGTTCAACGCAACTGACCGGACAACTGTCCACACAATCCTGCTTAGTAAGTGGCAACCACATCCCTCTACCTTCTTGGTCAGTTTTGGACCTTGGCACGAATAATAGAAGACCCCCGTCTGTCACCCGTACGTGTTCGAACCGAACTCCTCCTGAGCCTTTCACCTTAGCAGATGCCACGAGCTCACCCACTCTTAGAGCTCCTGCAAATGCCCCTGCGAAGGCAGCCCTAAACAGCAGACTTTCATATTCCGACTTGCACACCAATGCCACGCTCGAGGCTAACCGCCTCAGCCTGCCCTGTGTTATTGGCTCCCTCCGGTCCTTCGGCCGGGGTGCCACCCTTCCCCACCCTTTCAACACCTTCCTAACCAGGAAGGCTCCCGAGTGGTCCGCGTGACCCAGCGCTTTGTTAAAAAATGCAACAGCCGACAGTCTTCCTGCCGCACCTGCTCTACTGACCCCGTCACGCCTCAGCTGCGCCAACCAGTCTAAAATATGCACCTTATTGGCCTTTTGTACCTGCACGCCCCTTTGTTAATGGCGTACACCACACTCATGTTGTCTGTCCAGAACACCACCGAACGATTGGCTAACCTATCTCCCCAAATTTCAATAGCTACAATGATGGGGAATAGTTCTAACAAAGTCAGATTTTTAATGTAACCTGACGTCACCCACTCCCGTGGCCATGGAGCCGCGCTCCACTCCCCATCCAAATATGCCCCATAACCAAAACCGCCCGCGGCATCCGTGAACAGGTTCAGCAAACGGTTAGGTACCGGTGGGCGTCTCCATAAGCACACACCGTTAAAGCTCTGAAGGAAATGATCCCAAACCACCAGATCTTCCCTCACCTCAGATGTGACGCATACCCATTTGGAGTTGCCAGTCGGACTCCTCAAGAGGCCCTCCAACCGACGGTTAAAAACTCGTCCCATAGGTATAACCCGCCCGGCGAAATTCAGCAAACCCAGTAAGAACTGGACATCCCTGACGGTGACCTTGTCCCTACTGCTGACTGCCCGTACCTTCTCCAATGGTAACCTGCATATCCGCATCACCGTGTCAATTTCAATTCCCAAGAATGTGAGACATGTGTACGGGCGCAAGCGCTACACCAAAATGCCTCATCATATCCTGCATAATGCCCATGAGCTGTTCGCACTCTGTTGAACCTGCTCTCCCTACCAATAAGAAATCATCAAGGTAGTGGGCCAATGCTCCCCCCCCTGAAGCCTTGAATACCACCCAGTGGAGGAAAGAGCTGAAGCATTCGAACAATGAGCAGGACAGGGAGCACCCCATCGGCAAGCAACGGTCCACATAATATGCCCCCTCAAACTTCATGCCCATCAGTCTGAAAGCCGAGGGGTGCAAGAGCAGCAATCGGAATGCTGACTCTATGTCCAGCTTGGCTAACAGTGCCCCCGGACCGCATGCCCTAACCACGTCCAGCGCCTTATCAAATGACTGATAATGTACCGAACTCATCTCGGGGTCAATGGCGTCATTGACCGAACTCCCTTTAGGGAAGGACAGGTGATGTATCAACCTGAACTTCCCCTCCTCCTTTTTTGGTACGACCCCCAATGGCGAGATCACCAGATCTTTCAATGGGCAATCCGCGAATGGGCCAGATACCCTGCCCAATGCTACCTCCTTAGCCAACTTTTCCCTCACAACATGTGGGAACTCGTAGGCTGTTTTCAGGTTTCTATGCACCGCAGAACCCCTAACCGTCCCTGTAATTGGAATGTGAAAACCCCCCTCTAACCCAGACCTAAGCAATTCTGCTGCTGCATGGTCAGGGTAGTTATCCAGCCATATTTGCATGGCCGGTAACTTAAGCGGGGTTGGTGCCCTTAACCGCAATTCCCGGCTTAGGGGCTGGCTTGATCTGTCCCTGCTCTCTCCTCTTTCCACACTCAAGTCCTGGGTGTGGTCCCGCGCAGAATTTACAGATGTGCCGAAAGGAGCAATTACTCCCCGTCACACTGCTTGTCTTGGAACTTCCAGCATTCCCTACCTCTTCTGCCGGGCCGTACCCCCTGACGTTGCTGCGTCTGCCGTGCCACCACCGGGGAGGGGGAACCTCCCTCCAACCCCAGTTTAGACCACAGGTGCATATCCTGTGTGCCAAAATGCAGCAAGGGGTTACCAACCATCTTCCTCCTGAAGGCCATGTCATACTCCCGCCATGCGCCCTCCTTAAATCTCGTGTGTATATCCTCCACTGTTTCCTGGTATTTAAACAGGTTGTGTCCCTGTAAGGGCCACCTGTCCACATAGCACGCGGCTAAGATACGGAAGCATTTAAGTCATTCCTCATATGTCTCCGCTCTACGCACCCTCTTGGGGCCAGACCCGTCGGCCTCCCTTTCCTTCGCCCTATAAGCATCCAGGGAGAGGTCAAATACATTAATGTATTTACCCTCCTGAATCTTCTTTACGACCTTCTGTTTCAGATGTCCATAAAGTGAGTGAACTAAACAGGGGTAAGTGTCCCCTTGCGCCACCACCTTACGGGGCACAGGGCCCACGGGGGGCATAGTGCCCCCGGTCCCTTTGCCCCTTGAGCCTCCATTGCATGGCCTTTGGCCTCAGCCCTGTCCTTAGCCTGCGCAGACGCCATCTTTTTTATCCATCGGAACATTCTGCGCTGCCCCTTCCCTACTAGGCCTAGATCCTCCCCGCTGTCAGACCCAGACCCACTTGTGGAAGACCCTGTGTCAGTGTGCATAATGTCAGGTACATTGCACTCACCTTCTCCTGGCATCTCAGCTCCTGTTGGCTCCTGCAGCGGTGCTCTCGGTTGGCTGTTGCTGGGCCCTGCCACCATCAAGGCACTGTTTGATCCTGACTCCATACGTGCTGCCAACTGTTCCGGCACCTGCGGGGACAAAATAACTTGGGGAGTACTCCGTTCAACAGGAGGTGCATCAACAGAATCACCCCTCCTTTCCCCACCTTGACACTCACCCCCGTGCATGCCCAAAGCTCTAGCCACAGCACTCCTAACAGCCTGTTCCTGCACCACCCCCTCCTGGGCATGAACACTGAACCCAGGCAGGGGCCTAGCGCCGTGCACCGCCCGCAGCGCTGCCTCAACTGCCCTCCTAATGGTGTCCTCACTCACCCCTCCTTGCATTTGCACCATATCATACTGCCTGTCATGCTCCCTGCCAACCTCTCTCATACGCTCGACAGCCGCAACCTGGCTTGCCTGCTGATAACCATGCGTTATCCCCGCATGGGCCCACCCCCCATGCTGGCCATACCCGTCTCGGGAACCATGTGGCAGATCTAACCTGTAAGTTTGTCTACCTTCTCTCTCGCTAGACCATGTCTGCCCACTCATAACACCTTCATTCCTCCTGGCCCCCATATGTCCCTCATCTGCAAACATTCCCCTATGTTCTCTGTATGTGCTCCGCTCACTCACCGCAGCAAACACCTGGGGCCTTCTTCCCCCACTTTCATACAATTGTGCCTGCGCCTGTGCGCTGGTGCCTGGCCTCTCATCCGCACTCATCATCACCTCAGAGCCCATCCGCCACTGACCGCGATTCACCTCTGCTTGCGCATGCGCACCAGTCCCTGGCCTATCGGTCAGCCTCACATCCTCACCACACAACTGCCGCGCCCTGCTCGGGCCCGCCACCTCTACTGCGCGAGGTAAGTGCCCCCTCTCACACACCGTGGGCTCCCTTGCTGCCCCTCCCGCGACCGGTAGTCTCCCCAAGTTACCTGTGGAGCTCCGGTCGCGTGAGGGTGTCTCCTCCGGCTCCTTCCTGCTCCCAAGATGGCGGCCGCTACTTTCCTCCTCCTCCCCAGATGAAATCTCGGAGGAGGAGTTCTCGCGTGAGCCGCCATCAGAGGGAGCCATTACCGCTGCGCACTCTGCACTGACTGTGTTAGGCCTCACGGTCCCTACCTCACCACCAGCTGCCACAGAGGCCCCCGAGCCCTGCACTTGGCCTGATAAGGATTGCGCTAGGGCTAGGACTGCCACCATGGCCTCCAGCGACAAGGCCGCAAACTACGCCCCAATGCCCGGCCCTAAGAGGCCCTGCCTACACTGCGAGGCCTCGCTGCCACTGCTGGGCCCACCCGGAGCCTCCCTGTCTGCTTCCCCTGACCTCTTGGCCTGCGATCCCCCAACGGGTGCTCCCTCTAGGTTCCCCTCACCCTGGGACTGACAACTAGGTCCTCCTTCCCCCAACCCCATCCCAATCTTCCCCTTCTCCTTATTGAAATGCCTGGCTGGTGGGGACTTTTGGGGTGTGGGGGGTACCAGATTCTCAGTCTCAGGTTCTTGTCTTTGCTTTGCAGGTCCCTTCTTCCTAGCAGATAGCTCCACCACCTCCCTGTAAAGCTTGGGAGGTACAGTTTTTCTCCTAGATCTCTCCATGCTTCACTCCTTTGCAGCAAACTTCAGAAAAACCTTCTCCTTGAAGTCTGGAAACCGAAAGAGGCTGAAATCACTGCTGCAGGACCCTATAAAGGTAAGAACAGACAACGCCTCTCGAAATGCAATATTGTAACAAACATGGCTTTAGCATTTCTCCAGACTTCAAGTTGGTAATCCCTTAATGTTGTTACTGGCCCACTAGAGGGCCCTCCACTATCATTCTGACGTAGAACTCAGAAAAGCAGACGGTAGACCCATAAGGCTCAAAGCATCTGGAAAAGAAAAGGTTTTATTTCAGCAACTGAGTGAAATGCAAACAATGGAACAACATCATCTAAGCCATCCAAGTCTTCTTGCTCTGTATGGTCTAATTAAGATAACTTGGAACTAGTATTTCAGGCTTAAAGGGTTGTACATGGTTTGACAACAATATGGCAGTTTTCAGCCATTTGAGACGCTTCTCAATTCTAAGTCATTTTACAGGGACATGCTGTGAGGCCAGTGGCTGGGGAGGCACTGGCTAGTATCAGAGCGCTGAGATATTAGATACACTATAAAATGACACACAGAGGGGGGGACACAAACTCAGTGGGATCGGTATGGAGCTGACAGACAGGCAGCGGTTCTCATCTACAAGCCTCCTTCTACTGACTCACCATCCCATCCTCTGGCTTTGCTGCTGGATGCCACATTCACATACATACAGTCAGCCAGAGTATTACATCAGGGCCATGCAAACGTAATGCTGCACTCCACACTATGCAAATTTAAATACAAGGTTTAGCACTTTAAAATATATACACAATGAGAGCTAGCACTATTAAGCTGTGACTATTGGGATAACTATATTTATACAATACAGGCTTGAGTAAATCAGCTTAATTTGCATAAACATACACAGCCTTTGGGACCCATTTATCAAGCTCCGGATGGAGCTTGAGGGTCCGTGTTTCTAGCGAGCCTGCAGGCTCGCCAGAAACAGCAGTTATGAAGCAGCGGTCTAAAAGTCAGGCAGACAGACATCGTCGAAAATCAACCCAATCGAGTACAATTGGGTGATTGACACCTCCCTGCAGGCCGCGAATATGCAGGGGGCATATCGCTCTCTGCATTCAGCGAGGTCTGGCGGACCTGATCAACGCTGTCGGATCAGGTCCGCCAGACCTTTGATAAATATCCCCCTTTGTGTTAAAAAGATAGGAACATCCTCTTTATGGTTTTGTTTTGACTGCATAGACGTCTCTTGTTGTGTTAAAGTCATTAGTTTATCTATTTACGTATTGCAAATTTTGCAAACATACAAGTAGTCATGTTCACCTCTTTAAAGTTCCCAAGATAATATTTACAACCCATGTTACCTAGGTACAATTTTGTTTACCTAAACAAGCACTGTGTATAATCCAGCAAATGCAGACAATTTGCATTTTTTAGGTATTAAATAAATAAAACAATTAAAGGGACACTAAACCCAATTTTTTTTTTCTTTCATGATTTAGATAGAGCATGTGATGTTAAGCAACTTTCTAATTTACTCCTATTATCAATTTTTCTTTGTTCTCTTGCTATTTTATTTAAAATGCAGGAATGTAAAGCTTAAGAGCCGGTCCAGAACCTGGGTTATGCTTGCTTATTGGTTTTCTAAATGTACCCAACAATAAGCAAGTGCTATCCAGGGTGTTGAACCTAAAATGGGCTGGCTCCTAAGCTTTAAATTCCTGCTTTTTAAATAAAGATAGCAAGAGAATGAAGAAAAATTGATAACAGCAGTAAATTAGAAAGTTGCTCAAAATTGCATGCTTTATCCGAATCATGAAGAAGAAAAAATTGGGTTTAGTAATTTTAGTAGAAGCTTCACTCATGCCACCAAAAGTTAAACAAAATTGTCTAATCAGGGATCACACTGAACATCAATTGCATATTTTAGGCCAGATTACAAGTGGAGCGCTAATTAACGCTCCCGCTTGAGCTTTAATTGCGCTAGAAGTAAGATTTTTGCGTGCGTCGGTTTACGCTTGTATTATGAGTTAAAAGTAAACCTGCTATGACTTGTGCCCAAATGTTTGCACTCCACTTGTTATCTGGCCCTTACAACATGAGCGAAAATAAAATATCTTATATTTTAACATCTCTGTAGCTAAGTATAAAATAATAGTGGGAACCTAGAGACTTTACATATATATCCAGGAACACAGTCTTTTCCAAAGAAGTTGATTGCACACAAAGTCTCAAGTGTCAGCTTTTATTACCTTTTTTCTTGCTGCAGCATTTTTAAACGTAAATAGAAACATTGTTTTTATATATTTTTTATTCTCTCATATATATTTTTTTATTTTTTTCAATATATTTTTTCTCATTTTTTCTTATTATTTTTTTCTATTGTTCATTTTTTTTTAACTTCTTTGATATTTTTTTTCTATATATTTTTTTTTTTTGAGCCTTTTTAATTGTCTATTGATATAATTATTATATCTTTTTTTTTAAGTATATTGCGCTCACTGGATTCTCAACCAGCATCTAGTAAATATACATCCATACTATAGAATCCAGCCACTAAGTAACGTATCCAGTAATTGTTGGGTTTCAATACATTTTTTATTATATTGAATACATTATATACCATCATTATTGTGTTTTAATATATTTATTTTCAATAAAATATTTTATTTATTCACTCTTCCAATACTCTTGTATGGTACATTTTTTTCACAAAACACTTTTTTAATATTATTACGTTGATTTACACTATTTGATCTTATAAAATTATTTACATTTTTATTTATTTCAAGACAGCTAGCCGTAGGCGCCACCTCTAACTCTTTCTGTTGTCAAGTATAAAATAATACTTTATAGGCTTTTGTAAGATTTAAGCAACCACTGGGTGCTAGCTGGTGAATAGTGGCTGCATAAATATTCTTTTTGTCACTGGTTTACACAGTGTTTTCATCTAGCTCCCTAAAGTGCATTGCTGCTCCTACAACAAAGGATACTAAGGCCTAGATTTAGAGTTTTGCGGCCAAAGGGGTGCGTTAGCTACGCGTGCTTTTTTCTGGCCGCACCTTTTAAATACCTCTGGTATTGAGAGTTCACAGAATGGCTGTGTTAGGCTCCAAAAAAGGAGCGTAGAGCATATTTACCGCAACTTCAACTCTCGATACCAGCGGTGCTTACGGACGCGGCCAGCTTCAAAAACGTGCTCGTGCACGATTCCCCCATAGAAAACAATGGGGCTGTTTGAGCTGAAAAAAAACCTAACACCTGCAAAAAAGCCGCGTTCAGCTCCTAACGCAGCCCCATTGTTTTCTATGGGGAAACACTTCCTACTTCTGCACCTAACACTCTAACATGTACCCCGAGTCTAAACACCCCTAACCTTACACTTATTAACCCCTAATCTGCCGCCCCCGCTATCGCTGACCCCTGCATATTATTATTAACCCCTAATCTGCCGCTCTGTAAACCGCCGCTACTTACATTATCCCTATGTACACCTAATCTGCTGCCCCTAACACCGCCGACCCCTATATTATATTTATTAACCCCTAATCTGCCCCCCACAACGTCGCCTCCACCTGCCTACACTTATTAACCCCTAATCTGCCGACCGGACCGCACCTCTATTATAATAAAGTTATTAACCCCTAATCCGCCTCACTCCCGCCTCAATAACCCTATAATAAATAGTATTAACCCCTAATCTGCCCTCCCTAACATCACCGACACCTAACTTCAAACATTAACCCCTAATCTGCCGACTGGAGCTCACCGCTATTCTAATAAATGTATTAACCCCTAAAGCTAAGTCTAACCCTAACACTAACACCCCCCTAAATTAAATATAATTTCAATCTAACGAAATAAATTAACTCTTATTAAATAACTTATTCCTATTTAAAGCTGTTCAGGGCTGGTAAGGTAAAAGAGCTTTGAACTTTTGTAATTTAGAATAGGGTAGGGCATTTTATTATTTTGGGGGGATTTGTTATTTTATTAGGGGGCTTAGAGTAGGTGTAATTAGTTTAAAATTGTTGTAATTTTTTTCTAATGTTTGTAAATATTTTTTTATTTTTTGTAACAGTTCTTTTTTATTTTTTGGACTTTAGTTAGTTTATTTAATTGTATTTATTTGTAGGAATTGTATTTAATTTATTTATTGCTAGTGTAGTGTTAGGTTTAATTGTAGATAATTGTAGGTAGTTTATTTAATTAATTTATTGATAGTGTAGTGTTAGGTTTAATTAGGTTTAATTGTAACTTAGGTTAGGATTTATTTTACAGGTAATTTTGTAATTATTTTAACTATTTTAGCTATTAAATAGTTCTTAACTATTTAATAGCTATTGTACCTGGTTAAAATAAATACAAAGTTACCTGTAAAATAAATATAAATCTTAAAATAGCTATAATATAATTATAATTTATGTTATAGCTATATTAGGGTTTATTTTACAGGTAAGTATTTAGATTTAAA
This sequence comes from Bombina bombina, assembly GCF_027579735.1. Lineage (NCBI taxonomy): Eukaryota > Metazoa > Chordata > Amphibia > Anura > Bombinatoridae > Bombina > Bombina bombina. The sequence continues at coordinate 744,229,707 of NC_069500.1, forward strand.
TAGGAATAATTTATTTAATAAGAGTTAATTTATTTCGTTAGAATAAAATTATATTTAATTTAGGGGGGTGTTAGGGTTAAAATTAGCTTTAGGGGTTAAAAAATTTATTAGAGTAGCGGTGAGCTCCGATCGGCAGATTAGGGGTTAATACTTGAAGTTAGGTGTCGGCGATGTTAGGGAGGGCAGATTAGGGGTTAATACTATTTATTATAGGGTTATTGAGGCGGGAGTGAGGCGGATTAGGGGTTAATAACTTTATTATAGTAGCGGTGCGGTCCGCTCGGCAGATTAGGGGTTAATAAGTGTAGGTAGCTGGCGGCGATGTTGTGGGGGGCAGATTAGGGGTTAATAAATATAATATAGGGGTCGGCGGTGTTAGGGGCAGCAGATTAGGGGTACGTAGGTGGCAGCAGTGTTTGGAGCGGAAGATTAGGGGTTAAAAAATGTAAATATAGTGGCGGCGATGTGGGGGGACCTCGGTTTAGGGGTGCATAGGTAGTTTATGGGTGTTAGTGTACTTTAGAGCACAGTAGTTAAGAGCTTTATAAACCGGCGTTAGCCCAGAAAGCTCTTAACTACTGACTTTTTTCTGCGGCTGGAGTTTTGTCGTTAGATTTCTAACGCTCACTTCAGCCACGACTCTAAATACCGGAGTTAGAAAGATCCCATTGAAAAGATAGGATAAGCAATTGACGTAAGGGGATCTGCGGCTGGAAAGTGAGCGTTAGACCCTTTCCTGACTGACTCCAAATACCGGCTGTAGCCAAACTCTAAATCTAGGCCTAAGAGAATTAAGCCAATATAATAATACAAGTAAATTGGAAAGTTGTTTAAAATAATAAGCTGTCGGAATAATGAAAGACAACTTTTGTTTTTTATGTTCCTTTAAGAGGTAAGATATTTGTATTAATTTTAATAATGCTCTAGGTTCTCCCTGTGTAAATTAATTCAAGGTTAATAGCCATATATAAAGAACTAATCTGATTTTTAATCAGATGCAGTTACTCAATCTGGTCTGATTTTGTACCCAAAACCACATGCCTGAAATTAGAAATACAAGTGAAGCGTATTAAAAAATAAATAAACTTCAGCTTAATATCAAAATATATTTTTTATTTCTATGCATGCTCACAAAATTCTGTTTCAGTTGTTTATTTCTGCTGAAGATGAAGAAAATGACATATTCTACAGTAATAATTCTTGTTTGCATGTTGTTATACAGTTTTGTTTGTTTTTGTTTATCTTCCTATATTGATGCCTATCTGTGTGACAATTTATAAACAGTAGAACAAAATATTGCTTAAATACCCATTTTCTAATATATCCAAAGATTTATACAATATTAGTTTTAGCTATTTAGTAAAACTGTATACACATTTTATTTATATCAATTGACATTGTTGTGTTGTTGCTATTATGCTAACATTAGTATAGCAGTAAAACTTTTAAAAACAAAAAAAGTGTGATGAAGTTTTATACTTCCATTTTATCTATTCCTATAAAATCACTATGGAACAAAGCATATTTTTGCATTTCTGAAGAGACATTTCTATTTTATAATGTAATTCTCTGTACTATTATAAACTATTATTATTTTTTCACTGTATAACATATTAAATATAACCTTTACATGATTATGTGAGCTAAAAAGTTGGTGTATTTAGCTTTGAAAATTCAATGTTTTATATTTTAAAGAAAATAATTGACATTATTCTTTGTATATGTTAATATAGCCAATTAGGCAGTAATTATTGAGGACATTAATGCTACAATAGTCAGACATTTATACAATACAGCTATTTTTTAAAATACATTTTTATAAAAGAGGTTATGACCATTCAGAGAAAACTATAACACAATAACATACATTGTGCAATTGTATTTTAAAAGCAACAATAGTGTATGTAATGTAATGTAATCTGTATGTAATGAACAAAACACCCCAAAAACCTACAACTGATGGTAATGACGCATGGTTCAATAAGTAATAATCACTTTGATGTATCAAAACATGACATAAAGAGCCCCATATCATACAGATAGGGTGGACAAGGTTTGTTCCTGGAAAACTGTCTGTCTGGCATCAGGGCAAGTTATAATTGCACAAGCAAATGGTCGTGCAGCCATTCCCCCTTCACTCTTGCAAATGAATTGTGAGAGAGCAGGGTTGGTCAATCATCCTGATTTGATCAGATTTGGATGATTTAAGACCACAGCTACTTAACTAGCATTTCAGACCGGCTCCTGTGAGTCTGAAATGCTTGGGCTCCGAAGCTGAGTCTGCAGCTTCATAAATGGTGTTAAAGACTTCTCACAGATGTCACATATACAATATAAGGAAAAGACAGTTTTATATCTGTCCATATACAGTATATATATATATATATATATATATATATATATATATATATATATATATATATATATATATATATATATATATATATATATATATATATATATATATATATTGTCACAGATACCGGGCTGCAAGGGTTAAACCCCTACTACCTCACCCCCTCTCATTTCTTGGTGGTTTTGGGCTCCTCAGAGCTACCGCAATCTCCAAACCCTTCCCTTCTGTGAGAAATCTATGTTGAACCAGATCTTGAAAGAGCTGGTCTCTGACTGACCTATCTCTCTCTGGCCGGCTGGGCTCCTGGACTGTGGAACTACCCGCTGGATGCCGCATCCAGCACCCTCCGGGAAACTTTACCTCCGGACGCTCCAGAGGCCCCTTGTCGCAGAATTCCGTTCTCTTGGGAATTGGTACCCTTTGGGGAGGGCAAGAGGTGGGCCAGTTGCCGGAGGTGAGCCCCATTGGGAACCAGGGTTTCCGAGCTTTATTCAGCAGAACGATATTCAGCTGGATAGCCCCATGGAACCACTGGCCGGCCGCATCAGCTCAGATCCCCGGTCCTCTTTAACCCAGGTCGCTCCAGCGGTCCTTTGTCCCAGAGCTCCGCTCTTCTGGGAATAAATACCTCTTGGGGAGGACCAAAGGTGGGGTGATTGCCAGGGAGGAGTGCCAGTCACAGAACCAAGGCGGTAATCGTAGCCGAGCTAATGGAGGACGAATGCATCGACTGGTGGATCCAGTAGTGACCACGGAGATGCTGGTGGAGCTGGTAGCAACCAAGGCAGTGAGCTGCCCAGTACAGCCTCCACCCCAGAGACTACAATGTCTGACTTTCAGAGGGAGGTCCAGTGGCGGCTGGCGCTCTATGTTACTACCCCCCCCTGAGAAAATTATCATGAAGATGGTGTCTGAAGCCACCCAGCTCAAGCAAGTGAAGGTGCATAAGTCGATGGGGGGGCTCTGCCGGCCCCTTCAGGGCAGATGCCCGACACCCAAAGTTGCAGCTTGGGGCTTTTCGAGCATTCACAGAGGATGAAGACATCGACAGCTACCTCCAAGTCTTTGAGATTCAGTGCAAGCTACAGGAGGTTGCCCAGACCGACAGAGTCTTCATCCTACTCGGCAAGCTATCTGATCGAGCCTTGGAGGCCTTTCACACTATTCCTGCTGAGGATAAGAGGGACTATAACAAGGTGAAAGAATGCATCCTACCCCGATATGGCCTCATACCCGATGCTCACCGGCAGAAGTCAGGGAGTTGAAAAAGCAAGAGGGACATCCTTTAATGGCATGGACGCACCGGTTCACCCACTCCATGGACTCTTGGCTCACCGGCTGCAAAACCACCACTGGGGCCGAAATAGCACAGCTCTTCCTCCTGGAACATTTCTACAACCATGTTCCAGCAGCAGTCAGAGAATGGGTCTATGATTGCTGGTCTACCACAGCTGACCAAGCGGCCACCCTGGCTGATCAATACACCAATGCCAGGCGCCAGACCACACCAGAACCCCAGGTAGCAACCCGCTCTGCTGCAACCCCGGCTCATTCCCCAGCAGCTCGTTGGCAGCCGCAAGCCCCTGTTTCCCCGGCTGTGGCCAGAAATCCCCGGGGGTGCTATAGGTGTGGGCAACCCAGCCACATCCAATGGTACTGCCCAGCACAGCCAAGAAACCCCTCAGCACAGCAGCCTAGGAAACCCTCACCAGCCCATTGGGTGAACACTCCAGCCAGGACCTATCAAGCAGCTGCTCACTGCCTGTATGCAGCAGGTCCTGCAAACTATGACAAATGGGCAGATGAAGAAGTTAGTGTTCTGCAAGAAGTCAGCCTTGTGACAAAAGATAACTGCCAGCACCATCGCCAGGATGTCTGGGTCAATGGGCAGATGGCCCAGGGATAAAGGGACACTGGAGCCATGGTCTCCCTGATTCAACCCCACCTCGCCATCACCTCTGGCTGAACAGAGAAGACCCTTGCTGTCGGGGTGGCTGGAGGTGCCATATTAGAGATCTCCACAGCCTGGGTGCACCTGACCTGGGGAACCAGCTCCGGTGATATGGAGGTGGGCATCATGCAACAGCTACCTGCCGAGGTCTTGTAGGGAAATGACCTTGGCCACCATGTCTCCGCCTTTGTTGGAAATAACTCCCCGGATACCTGCCCAGTGACCACCAACCAGCAGGCCAGACGCCAAGCCACCACACTGGATCTGTTGACCCAGGTGAGACATTCTGCCCCGACTCCTAACGTACCCCGACATTCTGACCTGACTCCTACTTTGTCTCGACCTTCTGCTCTGACTTCAACCCTACCCCCTGACCAACACTCCTGGACGACCCCCTCCGACTTCGCCCAGGAGACCTTGAGTTACCCAGGGCCCCAGGGAGGAATGTTTCCAGTGGAAAGGGCCGGTGCCCAAAAGTTAGCTGGTTGTACCAAAGAAGTTTCGGTCTGACCTACTGAAGATAGGGCATGATATTCCCCTAGCTTGACATTTAGAAAAATCAAGGACCCACCACTGCCTAACCCAAACCTTTTTCTGGCCAGGGGTTACAGCAGACAACAGAGACTACTGTAAGTCTTGAGAATTGTTCCAGAAAGGGAAGCAGGGAAGACCAGGACCATACTAAAGCCCCCCTGCACCCCCACCCCATTATTGATGAACCCTTTAGCAGTTGCCATAGACATAGTTGGTCTGTTAGCTCGACCCAGCTCCTCAGGGAAAAGGTACATACTTGCAGTAGTGGACTATGCCACTCGATACCCGGAGGAAATCCCTTTGGCTAATATCCAGGCGGAGACAGTAGCTGATGCAATGCTCCAGATATTCACCAGGGTAGGCTTCCCCCTGTAAGTGATCTCTGACCAGGGAACACAGATCACTGCAGAAATCACCCAGCAGTTATGGAGATTGTGCGGAATCAGACCCCTGCACAGTGCCCCATACTATCCACAGACAAATGGGCTATGTGAGCAGTTCATCAGGGCCCTAAAGCAACTGTTTAGGACATTCTCAGCCACTCACAAGGACTGGGAAAGACTCCTGCCGCACCTCATCTTTGCATACAGAGAGGTGCCCCTGGAATCCACAGGCTTCTCCCCCTTTGAGTTAGTGTATGGCCAGAAGATAAGGGGACCCTTTGACTTAGCCCTGCAGCCCTTTCACTTTGACATTCAGTAACAGCTGGGAAAAAGCGATGGGAACGCTGATGCAGACTGAAGTAGCATAAGCTCCTCGGACAGCCCCAGGCCGACCCATGTATGGATCTAGCTGGGTCTGCCAAACTGGAAGGGGGGATCTGTCATGGATACTGGGCTGCAAGGGATAAACCACGACCCCCTACTTCCTCACCCCCTCTCATTTATTGGCGGTTTTGGTCTCCTCAGAGCAGCCACACTCTTTAAACCCTTCCCTTTGTGAGAAATGTATGTTGAACCTGATCTTAAAAGAGCTGGTCTCTGACAACCTATCCCTCTCCAGCCAGCTGGGCTTCTGGACTACCGGCCAGCCGCCGCATCAAGCACCCTCCGGGAAACTTTACCTCCGGCCGCTCCAGAGGCCCCTTGTCCCAGAGCTCCGCTCTCTTGGGAATTGGTACCCCTTGGGAGGGCAAGAGATGGGCCAGTTGCCGGAGGTGAGCCCCATTGGGAAACAGGGTTTCCAAGCTCTATTCAGCAGACCGCCCTTCAGCTGGCCGGCCCTATGGAACTGCTGGCCACATCAGCTCAGATCCCCGGTCCACTTTAACCTAGGTTGCACCAGCGGTCCTTTGTCCCAGAGGTCCGATCTTCTTGGAATTAATACCTATTGGGGAGGACCAGAGGTGGGGTGATTGCCAGGGAGGAGCTCCCACGGGAACCGGGGGTTTCAGACTCCCCCTCATCACCTAGTCTCCAGCGTCCTTCTCGGTGTATGGTTGGACATCCATAGCTCCGACCCCCAGCTATGGATCTGGGCGCAACAACATCCTGGAAGTGCAGCTGCTCCCCCGGGATCACCCCAAATGCACCATCCCTGTACTGCTGGACCCTGGGAAACAATGGGCACTATGGTGGTGCCAGCCTGTCTGGAGGGACGGGAATGGCAGGATATTTGAGGTATTAATAAGACTTATCAAGATCAGTTTGTGTATAAATTGTGTGTGTGTTTCCTAATAAAGTGTACTTCATGTTTTCACCTGAATGCTAGTCTGTCTAGTTATTTGGGTGGGCTTCTGCTAAAATCACTTTCTCTGCTACATTTTGGCTGGTTCCAGGTACTGCGAGAATCCTTGGTGGAGCTACCCAGCCGGGGTAGCCGGTAATCCATCACATATATTATATACATATTATATATATATATATATATATATATATATATATATATATATATATATATATATATATATATATATATACACATATACACACACAAATACACAGAGGTCCTGATGATCAATACTTCGTCAGACCCATGATAAATTTCTTTTTGGCCTCGCAAGTCTCACAATTTGTAGGTCTGGCAATAAATTGCAAAAAGGTGGGCTGATCCTTTCAATGAGTGGCAATGTGTCTCCATCAGATCTTCAGCAAAAGTCATCCCACCTTGCCACTCATCTCTGATCTCAGCTGGGGTAGAGGGGGCTGCATTTGAAGTTTTCTTACACAATATAGACTGAGCTTTCACTGAAACAAAAAAAAGGTTTCGGTGTAGGAACACTTCAAATAATGCCTATGTAAACTTACTGTCACTGTACAATAACTACACTTCAAACACTGGGAATTCTCTCCACTAAAATGGCTAAATTGTGCATCTAACATGGAGGCCAGTGCTTTGAGTATTACACAATTATGGCAATGTTTACACAGTAAAATAAAGTTTCTCCCATGGAATGCCCATCAAACTCCCATGGAACACCTGTATATATGTCATGTCTGTGATCTACCTTGCTATTAAATAAAAATAAAAAATCATCATATTAAAAATTATAGGAGATGTAGGGATACATGTACATACAATTATTTATTTATACAATATATATTTTAATGCATATTGCAATATAATATCTATTTTAATTATTAGCGTGGTTTGATAAAGATTTTTTTAAAGAAAGATTTATTGTTTGAAATATTAATATGTTATAGAAGACAGTAGCTTTGACTTTATAGTTTTAAATAACTGAATTTTTTTAACATTGCAAAGTTAAAGAAATGCAGTTATGTAAAACTAGAAAGTCGAGGATACTGTCTTCTATGACATATTAGTATCACAAAAAATACATCTTCTTCCTCTAAAAAACCATGCAAAAAGAAAAATAAAACTTTATTAAATACTGACAATACTTAAAATACATATTATTGCATTATACAATAAAATACATATGAATAAATATTTGTATTTACATATAAAGCACCATAACCCCCATCGCAACATAAGCCCATTAGACTATTAACTCCTTAAGTGCCATAACCCCCACCGCAACCAAAGCCCACTACACTATTAACCCCATAAGTGCCACAATCCCTACAGCCCCCTAAGCCCCTTACACTATTAACCTCTAAAGCCCCATAACCCACACTGCAACCTTAGCCCATTAGTAGAGAAGGGAGTTCATTGTGGTGGGGTATTGACGGTGTAAGGGTTAAGTAGAATAGTAGAGCTCTAAAAAGTAGAGCTCTAAATCACTATGTTTAACATAGGAAATCACTGATTGGCTAACCGTCGAGAGTGACAGCCAGACTGTCCAATCAGAATAGGAGATGACATTGGGACCGGGTCCTCAACCCGCTTATACTTCTAAACTTCCGGCGGCGCGCCACCTTTGAAAAAGCCAGATACGGGCGAAACCGGTCAGGGGGTTATAGCGCTGATGGGAGCTCTATTAATTTTTTAAAACTTTACCTATAGTGGTTGGCCTGTTTAGGCGGGATAAAATTTGTATTACGCATCTAGCTTAAATATATGACAAACAGTCACTATTAGGACTGTTTATCTCAGATATAATTTTGACCTTAAAACTATCTGGATATAACAGAGGGTTAATCGCAATTGGCTATTTATTAAGCAGTTTTAAGTGGCAACCTCACAATATTATATTGGGGGAATGACTAGCTTAGTTATACGTATAGCCAGATAGCTGTAGTTTACCGGTGCATCTATCTAACATTTGCTACTATATAAAATACCTTCCAGTTAGTACCTTAATAGCGCCACAGCTATACTAGTCCAGCTGAAGGTGCATATATACCTAATTTGTTAGAACTAGTTTACTTTTGGCTCACAACAAATGAATTCAGGAAAACAAGTATCCGGTTCTAAAGTAATGTACACAAAGCACAATACTGCATTTCTAGTGTGACACTGAATCACAGGAAAACAAGTATCCGGTTCTAAAGTAATGTACACAAAGCACAATACTGCATTTCTAGTGTGACACTGAATCACACGAAAAGATCAAATTACTATATGAGAGAACACAAGATACAAAAAATATTACAGTAAGAGGGGCAAACATAAGATAATATCGCAAACAGTGGCATAATATTGTGGCTACATTTTTACAATACAAGTTTGTTCCTCTATTACTGAAAAACAAACAGCCAAATGTAACAGGTGATGTAGCTTATTAATCTAATAGCTACAAATATTCAGCATACTCATACTGGCTGAGACATTAGGTGCAAGAAGTGTACTAAGCTATTCATAAGTACACAGTATTAGCATTTGGATTTGATCTAATGAAAGGTACACATATAACCCCTATATAAGAATAACACAACTACAAGAATTATATATAGGGGATAGTGACGCTAAGACAATAGGGTAACAATCCCAATGCCAACACAAGACAACTGGTATAATAGACGTACGACTAGCTAGTACAAATAAATCTAAATTATACTTCTTTACTTACACTGTATATAAAACCTCAGTGAGTTTGTTACAATTTATGGTGATAATAAACATACAAAACTGTGGAAATAAGTTGATCTAATGAGATATATAATAGCCATTTGAATGTTTCAAGACATAACCAGAACAATACAGGTTCATATTCTGTCACGTGAAACCACATCTATTCTGAATATCTATATCAACTATACTCCACAATAAGATTTAACAGAAGTGTTATTTATCATACAGAGGGTATTTTACAACTGTACTTTGTAGGTATATTTCTGAGGTCACTGAACATCACTCACATTTACCTAAATCCAACAAGCACAAATCAACAACTTATTTAAATAGCCAAATATATGTGTATTTGACACATAAAGATTAACCCTTTATTATCAGTAATACTACTGAATTAAGAGGTCTCACTTATAACTCCCTACCTAAACAACTTCCTTCCAAGCACCTTATACATATCAAAGGCTTACAGAGGATTAAGGAAGTGGCCTACCACTATTAGGTTGTTTTTAATTGAGTGTTTTATTTTAATATATTTAACAAAAGTTATATTTTAAATTCCCAATTTCTCCACTATAAGTCCAGGCACAGAGTGCTGTACGTGCAGTCTCTTAGAGAGGTCTCTTCCTCTCTGTTGGTTCAATAGATTACTTAACTGCACAGCACCACCTTTTCTGCTATTATAAGCACAGAAACATTAACTGAATATTAGTAACTTACTGCAATCATAGAAAAGGCTGCCGCAGTGGTGCCACTGTATATCAGTTGTGGTAAAAATGATCATTTTTTCTGAATTGTCAGAGTTCCATACAGTAGAGCACACGGACTAAAAAACTTGAAAACTAAAACACACTAACACAAAATGGACAGTCTATGGGAAAAAGATAGACTAACCAGACAACAAAAAAGAACTGCGGACCTAAATGATATATTTGATAGTAACAGTTCCAGCCCCAATACAAACATATACACCTCCCTAGATTCTATTCTGAGGGAGATGCACAAAACCATTTACAAACAAGACAAAGTCTGGTGGAACAGACATTTCTTTGAGAAATATATTGAAAAAGAACTAATCCCTAGAGGCCTTAGAATCCAACTATTTCCAGCATTTGCTTTTAAAAATGACAGATTAACAATAGAATGGGAAGAAGCTCTGACAGAGTGTTCTGTAAAACTTATGAAAATCCTAATGCAACATGATAGCTCTGAATATGATCTTATGGAAGATAAAATCAAAGAACTACCTGAGAATTTAAAGAAATTTGAATCAGACACAGAATTTGAGAAATTATACAAATCTTACCAAAAGGAGCTAGACAAACTGGAATTAGAATTGAAAGAAATAAAACAAGGAAAATTAAATAGGGATATCACAGACTTTAAAGATAACAAAGTCTACAAATGGCGTAACAAAAACTTCTATAAAAATCCAGCAAAAAATACTAAAGCAACAGTCATACAAAGTGATATCTCAGATACGGATGGAGAAGAAAATGAACCAACTAACAATGCCACTCCAAGCACATCTACCAGTATCCAATCTATCAGGGCTTCCAATAGAAACAAAAGAAAGGATTTTTTAGAACAGGGCGAAAATACAGACACACCAGGAGAGGAGGGAGGGCAAACCAAAAGACCAACAAGGGGACGAGGACGCAATACACACAGCAACCCGAGACACTGGAGACAACAGCCCAGAGCTCCGAGCCCCTTCTCCCGACTGCGGAGCAATCATTGAGAGTTATTAATCTCTCAACAATTAATCTTTCCCAAGAACATATTGCCATTTTATCAAAAGGCCTATCTTTCTGTCCATCTACAGGGATAGACAAATATGAAACTATCAAAGACATACAACTCTTCATAAGAAAACTTTATTTGAAGAAACAATTCATGGAACCCAGCATTGATTGGGGTTGGAATGAAGAAGAGCTAGAAACTATTCAAGATCTTAACACTCTATTAGGAGAGTCTGACAGTACTGAACAGGGTAAATGGAGGAATCTGATTTGCACAAAATCAACTTATGTACCTAAGAAAATACACTGTCCTCAAATAGAGGTGTTTAACCAGATGGTCTGTAAAGATATTTCTTCTTTGCATCCCCTACCGTCAACCCCCAATCTAACAGACAAGGAAAGACAGGCACTAAAGGATATGAGCACATGGGATGAAGTAGCAATAAGAAATGCGGACAAGGGGGGCAACATAGTTATATGGCCCCTTGAGATGTATCTAAAGGAAGCTAATAAACAACTGACAGACAAAAATTGCTACATGAGACTCCTAAACAATCCAACCACAGGTTACCTTAAAATCTATAACCATATAATAAATGAAGCTAAACAAAGTCATACTCTCAACGCAAAGGAAATTAAATTCCTACAAAGAGATCATCCTATTACCCCAACATTCTATCTCATCCCTAAGGTACACAAGAACAAAGAGATACCCCCGGGAAGACCAATCATTTCTGGAATAGGTTGCCTAACAGAACAAGCAAGCAAATACCTAGACTATAGATTGAGAAGATTTGTACAAGAACTCCCGTCCTATGTACAGGACACCATGGAAGTCCTGCAAAGAATAAATGGCATTCATACTGATAAAGAGACCTGGTTAGTGACAACCGATGTAGAATCCTTATATACTTCTATCAACCATGTGGACGGAATAAATGCAGTTCAGTACTTCTTAGATCAAAAATCAGAAGAAGACAAACAACATGATGAATTCATAATAAAACTTCTCAAATTTATCCTCCAATATAATTACTTCATATTTGACAATAAATATTACCTCCAAACAAGGGGAACAGCCATGGGAACAGCATGCGCACCCACGTATGCTAATCTGTTCCTTGGTTGGTGGGAGGCTGAATTTGTATTCATGGAGAAGAACAAAAATTACACTGACAAAATTCCTATGTGGCTTCGGTACATAGATGATATCTTCTTCATCTGGGAAGGATCATACCAAGAACTACAAGAATTCATCACTATACTGAACAACAACAAGATTAACATCAAGTTAACTCATGAAGCGAGTCAAGAAAGTATCAACTTTTTAGACCTGACTATAATCAAGGATGTGGAAGGAAACATAAAAACTGATTTGTTTAGGAAAGTAACGGCAACTAACAGTTTACTCCACAACAGCAGTGCACATGCCAGTAACACTGTGAAAAGTCTCCTCACAGGGGAATTCCTGCGAATCAGGAGAAATTGTTCTGATTTACAAACCTTTAAAATACGTGCTCAAGAATTGGAAAGAAGGTTATTGGAGAGAGGTTACAGTAAGAGAGCGATTAAAAAAGCAAAATATAGAGCAGAAGAAACAAACAGACAAGAACTGTTAAATAAGAAATACAGACCTGGACGCAATATTCCAAGACTAATAACAACATATAACTCCCAAAGTAAAATGGTTAATGAAATTCTGAACAAACATTGGTACATTCTGAGATCTGATCCTATGTTAAAAGATATTATAGGAACCAGACCCTCCATTTCATATAAACGTACACGTAACATCAAGGATATGATAACCAGTAGTCATCTACAGAGGCATAAAACCAAAACAGCATTGGCACCAGGATCACATAAATGTGGTAACTGTAGTACATGCAAATATGTAATCAAATCCGATCATGTAATAGATCGATTTCAAAACAAACTTGCCATCAGAGACTATATCAGTTGCCAAACGGAGGGAGTAATATACTTACTCATATGTAAATGTGAAAAATTTTACATAGGGATGACGACACGGAAATTAAGAGTGAGAATTATGGAACACCTACGTAACATCAGAAACGCTGAGAAAGATAAAAAAGATGGTAAAACTCTAACAAGTGTCGCACATCATTTCCTCCAATACCACAAGACCAATGCTGAAGAATTACAATGTAAAGGCATTGAAAGAATTAGGTTGGGCATTAGAGGAGGAAACCTTGAAACAAAATTATTGAAAAGAGAAAGTAGATGGATCTACCTTCTCAATTGTGTTCAACCTTATGGTATGAACGAAAATAACAATTTTTATGTACATCTTAAAAATTAGAATGAGACATAAATAATAAAATATATAGAGCTAAAAATTCTAGTACTGACAGCTCTAATCCAACACACTCTAACACAAGTATATCAGTTAGAGTAGGAATATAAGTTCCTAACTTTATTTATTTTTAATTAGTGGAACAATATTAACATACAAGACTTGGAAAATAATAACTTTTAGCACTCGACTGGATGTAGGTCAGTAAATATTTGGCACCAAATAGAATGTTTTCACCACATCACCCCTGTAACACCCCTTTACATTAGTAAAGCACTATCATACACAAGGCGCACAAGGTCATATCACTTATATACCGCACTTAATGCAATTTTATTTTATTTTCACTTCACCTCTGAACCTTTTTGAATTTCACTTTACCCCCCTGTGCTTATCTTGTCAGCACCAGATACTCGACATATAGCAGTCCTGAACACACAATTTAGAATTTCAGCACTCTCACTTATTATGTCATAACCATGCAACACTTCACATAATATAAATATATCACCTAGTTATCTTTTTTTTTTTTTTTTTTTTTTTTTTTTTTTTTTTTTTCAAAAGCTTTATTGAACATAAAATTACTGCGTATAACGCAGAATTAAAACAGTTACATATGCAACAATGTGGTTACAATGATTCCATATACATAACACAGTGTTTCGACATATATGAGTTGTAGATATATTTACCGTTCAATAGGCAAATTTAGATTGCATAGGTAAGTTATTTAAACTAGGTAAGAAAAAAGAAAAAAGGAAACAATTCAATTAAGTGAATGAGAAAATACAATGAACAATTCAAATGGATGTATAAATGTATATTCATATGTACGTGATTCCTGCAGAAACGTAAATTGTTGTGACAGTGATTATCGGGCTCTTAAAATGACCTTCTGCTCAAGTCCAAGTAATAGGAGAAGGCATCTGTGTTGTCAGCTAAGGGTAGTCAGTGAATATGCATTTAAGAAGTGGATGTTCGGGTGGTGGTTTTGGGTGTGGGGGTCGTCTGATTAAGATATTCCTCCCACAAAAAATATATCGAGTCATAGTCGGCTACTTGTTTGTTACGAGTAAAGCGATATTTTTCTAGTTGAAGAGATTGGGTGGTTGTTTCTCTCCAGACCTGGATAGATGGAAGTGTATTGCATTTCCAGTTTTTGGGAATTAGTCGTTTTGCTGAGTTTGTCATGATGGTCAGTAGGGCTAGTCGGAGTTTGCAAGTTATTTTGGTAAATTTATTAAAGATGAAAAACCAGATGTCGAGCCTGAGACTTAGAGATAGAACTTTTTCGAATTCGACTCTGATAGCTTCCCAATATGTTTGGGCTGTTGGGCACGTCCACCAGATGTGTGTGGGAGTGCCAACGTTGTGGCAACCTCTCCAACACTCCGGTGAGTGTGTAGGGAAAATGGTGTGAAGTCGGTGAGGTGTATAGTACCATCTATATAGTAACTTAACATTCATTTCCATTACATAAATGGATGAGGAGGATTTTGTCATGCAAGTGAAGATTTTTTGCCATTCCTTAGGGGTTTGTGTAGTGCCTATCTCTGTTTCCCACTTTTGCGTGTACGAGGGGAGAGATGTGCTGCTCGGTTGCGTAAGTAATTGGTATGTAAAAGATAGAAAGCCCCTGTGTAGGGTGTCATAGATGCAGCTGCTTTCGTAACCCGTATGGGGGCGAAAAAGTAATAGCTTATGTGGATGTTTGACAAGGAAGTCTGTTAGTTGTTGGTATTTAAACCATTCTATATGTATTTTGTCCAGGATGGGGGCCAGTTCGGTTAAGGGTTTGATTTTCCCATTTTGGATGACTGTAAGGCAGGGAGAGGAGTTTATAATGTGAGGTGTTTGAGATGTTTGTGTGGGGAATGGTATTGGAGAATCTGGATTTTCACAAAGGGGTGTTAGTGGGGAGGGTACAGTTGAGATATGGTTATGTTGTTTTATGGATGTATCCCATAGTTTTAAAGTTTCTCTAGTGATTATTGGTAGATATGTAGGTAAGTTTCTTTTGGAGGGATGTAGCCAGCATTTGCTGCCAAGATGTGAAGTATTCGATAACGAGTGCTCTAGAAGAACCCATTCTTTGTGAACTGAATGTCTGCACCAATGTATTATTCTGGTGTAGAAGCTAGCCAGTCTATATTGGGTAAGGTTTGGGATCCCAAGGCCGCCCAGTTCTTTGGAGCGATAAAGGGTGGCAGTAGCTATCCGAGGTCTTTTGTGTTGCCATATATAGGAGATGAAGGATTTTTGAAGATTGTGTATCACAGATTTGGGGATTGGGATCGGTAGTGTTTGGAAGAGGTATAGTAATTTGGGGAGAAGAATCATTTTGACTGAATTAATTCTGCCTAGCCATGAGAGTGGTTTATTGTTCCAGGAGCGCAGTATATTTTGGATTGAATCGGCTATGGCTTTATAATTGGTGTCCAGTGTGACTTGCGTGTGGTGGGAGATATATACACCGAGGTATTTTATAGCGCGTGGTTGTATGCGAAAGTGAGCGAGTGCTTGTATGGCAGTGATTTCCTCCGTCTGTAGTCCAAGTGGGAGCAATTCTGATTTGGTAATATTTGTTTTGAAGTTTGAAAAATTGCCGTATTGGTGTATTGTTTGAATGAGGGGGGGAAGTGAGTTTTGAGGTCGTGTTAGTGTGAGAAAGAGGTCATCAGCATATAAGGTAGCTTTATATTCCTGGTGAGCAATTTTGAACCCCTGTATGTCCGTGTTGTGTCTAATATGTGATGCTAGGACCTCCATTGCAAGGATAAATAATATAGGGGAGAGGGGGCATCCCTGTCTTGTTCCGTTTGTGATTGAAAATGGTTGGGACAAGGTATTGTTCAACTTTATTTTGGCTTGGGGACTGTTATAAAGGGAGAATATTTTTCCAGTGAAGGTCGAGTCGAAGCCAAATTGGGAAAGTGTCTCCTTCAGAAATTGCCAGTTTAGCCTATCAAAGGCTTTCTCCGCGTCCATAGAGATGAACGCGGAGGGGATATGGTTGTGAACTGCATGTTCCATTAGTAATAGAATTTTGGTCGTATTATCTTTAGCTTCTCTAAGAGGAGTGAAACCTGCCTGATTAATATGTACAATTGTTGGGAGTATTAGGTTGATGCGGGTGGCTAATATTTTAGCGTAAAGTTTGATATCTATGTTAAGGAGGGAGATTGGGCGAAAGTTAGCGGGCGTTGTAGGGGGTTTACCTGGTTTTGGGATCACTACTACTTGCGCTTCTAGCATGGATTGGGGGAACGGGTTAGTGTCCGTTACTTCATTGAATAATTGAGTGAGATAAGGGGATAGTTGAGAAGAGAAGGTGTGGTAGTACTTTCCAGTGAAACCGTCTGGCCCTGGGCTTTTCCCATTGTTAAGTGATTTTATGGCCGTGGTGAGTTCAATTTGGGTAATGGGTTTGTTAAGGGTGTTAAGTTGATCAGTTGTTATAGTGGGTAGATGTGCGCTGGAAATATAAGAGATCAGAGCTGGGGTAGGGCCTTGAGAGGGTGCATTTCTTTGAATATTATATAAGGTGGAATAGTAGTCATGAAAGGATTGTAGAATTTCTTTAGTAGTTTTTAGGGTGTGGGGACAATTAGGTGTTTGTAATTCGTTAATATAAGATTTCAATCTCTTTTTTTTCAAGGCTCTTGCTAATAACTTGCCTGACCTATTGCTTTCATAATAAAACATGCTGTTAGTTTTTGCGCGAAGTGTCTGGTATTCTATTTGTAGGAAACCGTCTAATGCTTGTTTAGCGTTTTGTAAGTCAGTCAGTATATCAGGGTTTGTAGGGGATTGTTTGTGGGCCAGATCCAGTCGGGCAAAGGTGTTTGATAGCTCATTATATTGCTGTCGATGTAATTTTTGGAAATGAGCCTTTAATTTAATTAATTCGCCCCTGAGCACGCACTTGTGTGCTTCCCATATTGTATATTTGTTGGCCGTTGAGGGGATATTCAATCTAAAATATTCTTCAATGGTGCTAGTAAGTTTCTTAATTGTGTCTGGATTGTTAAGAAGGGAGTTGTCTAGTTTCCACGTATATGATGTTAGTGGGGTGTTTGTCCATGATATGGTTAGTTTTACCGCTGAATGGTCTGACCATGATGTGGGGGAAATAACGCATCTGTTGACTAAGGCTAGGGCAGGTTGATTGGTGAAAATGTAATCTATGCGACTATATGTTCTGTTAGGATGGGAGAAAAAGGTATAGTCTCGGGTGTCCTGGTGGATAAAACGCCAAGTGTCGTGGAGGTTAAGGTTTCTCAAACCTGTCCATAATACATTAGTGACTTTTTTTGATATCGCTATTGTAGGATTGGAGCTATCCTTAGTAGGGTGAATGGGAACATTAAAATCCCCTGCAACAAAGATGGGTCCTTTTGCGATGTCTATAATGCGGTTAAATATTTGTTTAAAGAAAGGGGTTTGTTTTACATTTGGGGCGTAAATATTTACCAGGGTAATAGGTCTACCATAAAGTAGACCTACTAGGCCGAGAAAACGGCCCTCAGTGTCTCTAGAGGTTTGGATATGGGTGAAGGGGAGAGACTTATGCAGTAGAATACTGACTCCACCTCTTTTTGAGGTGTTGGAGCTGTGGTAGTGAGTGGTGAATGTTTTCCCAAAATATTTGGGCTCTTTGTTTTTTTTAAAATGGGTCTCTTGTAAGAATAAGATGTCTGCCTGTCTTTTTGAAAGGTCTGAAAGGGCTTTAGATCGTTTGTGGGGTGAGTTGAGTCCCTTAGCATTTTGTGTAAGAAGTGTTAGTTTACGAGTTTCATCGTTCTTATTTTTGGGCAACATAGTGTGTTTGTTGGGGTATGTTGTTTAATTGTGTGGATGAGGTCACATAGAGCACTTTACGTATATGTATCTTACAAATGTGTGGGCACATCTCTGCAGGAGAAAAACATTCATTTGACAGATGATAACTTAAACAGTTTCTCATAACAAACATAATAACATTATTAACCATAAAAAACATTGACATATTAACCAAAAACAAAAAATCTCTCTGCCTATCATAGGTCATAACTGAGAGTAAGTTGGGGGCAGTACCATAAAGTGCCCTGAGAAGTTGACATTTTTTTTTTTTTTTAAATTATATTGAATAAGAATCCTAGAGTGGGGAAGGTGAGGTAGATAAGTTGGAGGGGTGGGTAGGAAGGGGAAAGGATAGGTGGTAAGGGGGGAGAGGATGAGGTAGGCATGATGGAAAAGGAGTTGTCAGAATCTATCTTTGCTCTCATTCTGCTAATAGCAGAAGGTTCTAAATTGCTGAGTTACAAAAAGACTAGACTAAATGATGATGACCTGTACTTGCCTTTCCCGAAGGGGCAACATTCGCCAAAATGTCCTTCTATTTGTTTAGTATTACTGAGATAGGTGTAAAAGAGTTCACAAAGGTGAGTCTTCAGAGGAGGTCAAGCCGGTAGTGGGTTGCCTTCTTGTGGTGGCTTCTTTTGCTTTGGCTTTCTTAGGAAGGGCTGTATGCCAAGACTCATTCGGATTGATTCGTCCCTTGGAGATTTGTGAGTTCTGTGGTTCAGGTAGTGATTCCATAGGTGGTTCAAGGCCAAGTGCTGTACAAAAAGTTTGAGTGTCCTCTGGAGTTTTGCAGATGACACGGGTGTTATTGCTGATGGTCCAAAGATGTGTTGGGAAGCCCCATCTGTAGGGGATTCTCTTATTTCTTAACATGGTAGTAAGAGGTGAAAATTCTTTCCTGCGTTGTAAGGTGCGGGTTGATAGGTCCTGGAAGAATTGTAAGACATTGCCTCTAAATCTTACAGGCTGAGTTTTGCGGGATTGTCGTAAGAGCATTTCTTTTTCTTGAAAGTTCTTTAAACGGATCACGATATCTCGTGGCGGAGCTGAGTCAGGAGGTTTTGGTCTCAAAGTTCTATGAGCTCTGACCCATAGGATATCCTCAGTATAGGAAGATTCTTTCAGATGTCGAAATAGATCTTGCAAATAAACTGGGAAATCCCTGGGCAAGACTGACTCTGGCACTCCTCTGATACGCATATTTTTGCGCCTGCTTCGATTCTCGAGGTCGTCGAGCTTATCTTGAAGAGAAAGTATGGTCTCCTGTTGAGAGGTTACTTGGTCAGTTAGTTGCTGTACATCCTCTTTAATAGTTTCTTGGTTACTTTCAAGAGATTCAACTTGGAAACCTAAGGTGTGAATGTCCTGCTTTAATTCGGCCAGCTCTTCTCTAATACAGGAACGGACTATGTCCGCAATGTCCTTTTTCGATGGTAAATTTTGCAAAAATGAAGGAGAGAGTTGGCATTCAGCTGGTAAAGTTCTGTTTGATTGAGATTCCTGTGACAGGGTTTGAGGGGTTTTGTCACCAGTTTTTTGGGAAGCAGGAGAGGTATTCATTGTGTCTGAACTATGCAAAAAAGAGGACATAAGGCTTGATTTCCCTGTAAGAGATTTTGACATTTTGTCATGTTTGACATTGCGTTTAGCCGTCATGTTGGGCCAGAGATACTCGTGGCGTAACTCGTGATTCTCCTGCGCCAAGATTGTCTTATGTCAAGAAACACTTATGAGGTATATGGAGGTGTTAGAACAAGTCCTCAAAACAGGCAAAAGGATCTTGTAATCACTGCCAATAAATAAAAGATGCACAGTGGTGGTGTATTGCGGCTGGAAGGGTTAAAGTCTGTACTAGAATGTACTAGAATCACGGCAACAAATGTGTGGTTTTATCTCCAGGCTAAGTTTGAAAGTCAGGTATTGAATGTTGCTGAGGATTTATGTTTCAAAAGAGCTGCAGAGTCAGCAGAGTCAGTGGTTAAAAGCAGCAAAACTGTTATTTATTTCCTCTTTTGCACAAAGGGGTATTTGGAGTATTTGAGTTGCAGACCCTGTTTCAGTAATTAGGCATGAAAGTTAGGTTAGAGTGCGCAGCTAGTCTGTGTCTGTAGCTGGTCCTGTAGTAGGCCTAATCCCCAGGCTCAGTATGTTGCAGAGGCCTGCAGAGGTCATGCAGGTGTTAATTATATATTGTGGCCAGATTACAGTTAGGGAATGTGCTTGTCTCAGTGTGGGTAGGCTGATTTAGTAGGGTTTATAAAAAGTTCTTACCCTGGAGAAAGCGGAGTTCCGGAGTAGGCCCAATCCCCGGGCTAAATTTATTTTCCGGTCCGACTCGAAAATCGGGTGCTTTTTTTCAGTCTTGGGGCCCTTCGTTTTAGATTGTGGGCCTTCCTAGGAGCTTGGTTGTGGCCCCTGATGACCAGCAAAGGGGTACATTTGTTGCCTGATGTCAGATGTGGCCTGAATTCGGCCCGGAGTGCTGGGTGTCTCTGGTCCAGGGGGAGATGAAAGGATTATCCCTCAGAGTTGTAGCTACAGGTTTTAGAGGTGCTGGGGAATGTTGTAGGAGAGTTTAGGGGCAAGGATGGTGAGGATTCATAATGATATAAGGGCCTTTACAGCGGAGCTCCGGAGTTATGCTGCCATCTCTGCAGCTGCCGGCTCCGCCCCCATCACCTAGTTATCTTTTAATCTAAACAAAACAATACATATTAATTAATACTCACCCACAAATAATATATGTTCAAAAGAAGTTCTACAATAGTATATAAACCCAAATCTAAAATTGTGTTATGAACAAAGACTGACAGTAATTAGAGACACTACAATACTATCAATAACAAAAGAACGAGTTTATTAATAGTAAGTATACTAGGAATTTGGATAACACAAGTATGTCTATGTACCACACTAATTTCAGCTTCCTTATTGAACCTGAAAATCAAACACAACACCGGTAGGAAAGTGCATTCCACTAAACTTATAATAAGAAACAACATGATTACTTTTAAAAATACGTGTTGGCTATAATTCAAATCTTGTCTCTATCACTTCTAACACCAAGCTCATTATAAGGCTTTAACCATAGGCTCATATTTGACATCCCAAAACTTAACATCCATATCAAGCCCAAAATGAATAAGCCCTAATCTATAATATTAATTCTGGACATAGAAAAGAAGATCTATTTCACAATTATAATATTTATCTGTCGGTCTCCTCTATACCTATAATATGTAACAGCTATTATTCAATGCAGGTCCGCAATAGCCAAGCTCTAAATCACTATGTTTAACATAGGAAATCACTGATTGGCTAACCGTCGAGAGTGACAGCCAGACTGTCCAATCAGAATAGGAGATGACATTGGGACCGGGTCCTCAACCCGCTTATACTTCTAAACTTCCGGCGGCGCGCCGCCTTTGAAAATGCCCGATACGGGCGAAACCGGTCAGGGGGTTATAGAGCTGATGGGAGCTCTATTAATTTTTTAAAACTTTACCTATAGTGGTTGGCCTGTTTAGGCGGGATAAAATTTGTATTACGCATCTAGCTTAAATATATGACAGTCACTATTAGGACTGTTTATCTCAGATATAATTTTGACCTTAAAACTATCTGGTTAATCGCAATTGGCTATTTATTAAGCGGTTTTAAGTGGCAACCTCACAATATTATATTGGGGGAATGACTAGCTTAGTTATACGTATAGCCAGATAGCTGTAGTTTACCGGTGCATCTATCTAACGTTTGCTACTATATAAAATACCTTCCAGTTAGTACCTTAATAGCGCCACAGCTATACTAGTCCAGCTGAAGGTGCATATATACCTAATTTGTTAGAACTAGTTTACTTTTGGCTCACAACAAATGAATTCAGGAAAACAAGTATCCGGTTCTAAAGTAATGTACACAAAGCACAATACTGCATTTCTAGTGTGACACTGAATCACAGGAAAACAAGTATCCGGTTCTAAAGTAATGTACACAAAGCACAATACTGCATTTCTAGTGTGACACTGAATCACACAAAAAGATCAAATTACTATATGAGAGAACACAAGATACAAAAAATATTACAGTAAGAGGGGCAAACATAAGATAATATCGCAAACAGTGGCATAATATTGCGGCTACATTTTTACAATACAAGTTTGTTCCTCTATTACTGAAAAACAAACAGCCAAATGTAACAGGTGATGTAGCTTATTAATCTAATAGCTACAAATATTCAGCATACTCATACTGGCTGAGACATTAGGTGCAAGAAGTGTACTAAGCTATTCATAAGTACACAGTATTAGCATTTGGATTTGATCTAATGAAAGGTACACATATAACCCCTATATAAGAATAACACAACTACAAGAATTATATATAGGGGATAGTGACGCTAAGACAATAGGGTAACAATCCCAATGCCAACACAAGACAACTGGTATAATAGACGTACGACTAGCTAGTACAAATAAATCTAAATTATACTTCTTTACTTACACTGTATATAAAACCTCAGTGAGTTTGTTACAATTTATGGTGATAATAAACCTACAAAACTGTGGAAATAAGTTGATCTAATGAGATATATAATAGCCATTTGAATGTTTCAAGACATAACCAGAACAATACAGGTTCATATTCTGTCACGTGAAACCACATCTATTCTGAATATCTATATCAACTATACTCCACAATAAGATTTAACAGAAGTGTTATTTATCATACAGAGGGTATTTTACAACTGTACTTTGTAGGTATATTTCTGAGGTCACTGAACATCACTCACATTTACCTAAATCCAACAAGCACAAATCAACAACTTATTTAAATAGCCAAATATACGTGTATTTGACACATAAAGATTAACCCTTTATTATCAGTAATACTACTGAATTAAGAGGTCTCACTTATAACTCCCTACCTAAACAACTTCCTTCCAAGCACCTTATACATATCAAAGGCTTACAGAGGATTAAGGAAGTGGCCTACCACTATTAGGTTGTTTTTAATTGAGTGTTTTATTTTAATATATTTAATAAAAGTTATATTTTAAATTCCCAATTTCTTCACTATAAGTCCAGGCACAGAGTGCTGTACGTGCAGTCTCTTAGAGAGGTCTCTTCCTCTCTGTTGGTTCAATTAAGTAGAATAGGGTTGATTGTGGTGGCGTTATGTTGGTTTAGGGGTAAATAGGTACATTTATTCATCTCAGTGATATATTTCAAATGAATCCTTTACTTTACATCACCAATTTTGGTGACTATGCTTGTTGGAACATTTTGCCAGCATCGACACCCATTGGGATGTATCGTAAATAGTGATGTTGCGAATAGTTCACCAGCGAATAGTTCACGGCGAACATAGCATGTTCGGTCTGCCCCCTATTCATCATCATTCAGTAAACTTTGACCCTGTACCTCACAGTCAGCAGACACATTCCAGCCAATCAGCAGCAGACCCTCCCTCCCAGACCCTCCCACCTCCTGGACAGCATCCATTTTAGATTCATTCGGAAGCTGCATTCTTAGTGAGAGGAGGGACAGTGTAGCTGCTGCTGATTTAATAGGGAAATCGATAGCTAGGCTAGTGTATTCAGTGTCCACTACAGTCCTGAAGGACTCATCTGATCTCTGCTGTAAGGACAGCACCCCAAAAAGCCCTTTTTAGGGCTAGAACATCAGTCTGCTTTTTTTTTTTTCCTGTGTAATCTAATTGCAGTTGCCTGCCTGCCAGCGTGTGTGTCAGGCTCACAGCGTATACTGTGCCCACTTGCCCAGTACCACCACTCATATCTGGTGTAACAGTAGTGTACATTTAAAAAAAACAACACTTTTTTGACTGTGAAATAATAGCAGTCAGTTTCCTTTACACTTGTGCGTTTCAATACCTGCCAGGGCACAGTGTCACCCCAGTGCAACTCATATCTGGTGTAACAGTAGTGTACATTAACCCCTTAATGACCACAGCACTTTTCCATTTTCTGTCTGTTTGGGACCAGGGCTATTTTTACATTTCTGCAGTGTTTGTGTTTAGCTGTAATTTTCCTCTTACTCGTTTACTGTACTCACACATATTATATACCATTTTTCTTGCCATTAAATGGACTTTTTAAAGATACCATTATTTTCATCATATCCTATAATTTACTATAAAAACAATGATAAAATATGAGGAAAAAAATGGAAAAAAAACACACTTTTTCTAACTTTGACCCCCAAAATCTGATACTCATCTACAACCACAAAAAAACACCCATGCTAAATAGTTTCTAAATTTTGTCCTGAGTTTAAAAATACCCTATGTTTACATGTTCTTTGCTTTTTTTGCAAGTTATAGGGCCATAAATACAATTAGCACTTTGCTATTTCCAAACCATTTTTTTCAAAATTAGAGCTAGTTACATTGGAACACTGATATCTGTCAGGAATCCCTGAATAGCCATTGACATGTATATATTTTTTTTTAGAAGACATCCCAAAGTATTGATCTAGGCCCATTTTGGTATATTTCATGCCACCATTTCACCACCAAATGCGATCAAATAAAAAATTTGTTTCACTTTTTCACAAATATTTTCACAAACTTTAGGTTTCTCACTGAAATTAATTACAAATAGCTTGTGCAATTATGGCATAAATGGTTGTACATTTTTCTCCGTGATCCCCTTTGTTCAGAAATAGCAGACATATATGGCGTTGACGTTGCTTTTTGATAATTAGAAGGCCGCTAAATGCCACTGCGCACCACACATGTATTATGTCCAGCAGTGAAGGGGTTAATAAGGGAGCATGTAGGGAGCTTTTTGGGGTAATTTTAGCTTTAGTGTAGTGTATTAGACAACCCAAAATTTAATATAATGATCTTACAGCGCTAATGCAATATTGCAAGTATAGATGAGAAGTACAGTGCGCAGAATATATGTGTATTTCTGTTTGACAGTAGCCCGATTATTGATGAGGAGCATGGTGCGTACTGACAAGTGTTTTGTTTGTCTATGTTTATTTTTAGGTTTGTTATGGTGATGTGATCATCGTCATCCGGTACTAGGACCAATCAGGTCTTTTGTTTACATCAGGAGGGTCTCGACACCCATCAATACCTTAACAAAAGTATTGTTAGAGGTGTGGTCTGATAACTGGACATCCATTGGCAGATAGTTCACAATGGGCTCAAAGATTATTGGATAGAGAGCCGTGACTATTTTGCCGCGGATAACAGTTGATTGACGGCATTCTGGACCTATCAGAGAGCCGTATAGACGATCTTCTTTAGAATTCTTGATGGATGTAGTCAGTACCCAATCAGGTCGCAGCATTTACGGCCAGAGATAATTATAGACATTTAACTATAGGAACCACGAGATATGTATTACAATATTGATAATATATATATAATGAAAGAAATATCGATGAGTTTTATATATTCTGTTTATAACGCTGTTTTTAATATGGTTACATTTGAATATGAGTGCAGCAGGGTGGGTGTTGTCCAAATGACGGGTTCTGATTGGTCCTACTTGTGATCATTGATAGGGGTGGGTTATTGGTGTTTGTAGTAGCGTAGCCCTATATAAGGATGTGAAGAACTGATGAGAAACATGCCTGAGGAAACAGTCTGAGAAACGCGTCGCACTGTTTCTCCATTAGCCATAACTTATTTTGGCACTGAGATGAGTGGTAAACTTTTATATACTTTTTAATAAATATGTTTTTAATTTTACTTACTCTGAGTGCTGTGTATGGTCTATTGCTACGCTACATTTAGGGTAAGAATCCCTTACACCGGTATCCTGCTTTTGTCTCCTGGATCAGCCAGCTGGATTGCTGTAAAAATCCAGCCTGTCTCTAAAGGCATAACTGATTGCCTTCTACACATGTGAGTACCTTGTGTATATCACTTGTTATAAGTGCTTTTGAATCACCATTGATCTGCACCATTGGAGCCTCTATCTATTGCTTTTTTCAACCCAAAGTATTGATCTAGGCCCATCTTGGTATATTTCATGCCACCATTTCACCGCCAAATGCGATCAAATAAAAAAAAAAAAGTTACATTTTTCCACATTTTAGGTTTCTCACTGAAATCATTTACAAACATTTTGTGCAATTATGGCACAAATGGTTGTAAATGCTTCTCTGGGATCCCCTTTTTTCAGAAATAGCAGACATATATGGCTTTGGCATTGCTTTTGGGTAATTATAAGGCCGCTAAATGCCGCTGCGTACCACACGTGTATTATGCTCAGCAGTGCAGGGGTAAATTAGGGAGCTTGTAGGGAGCTTGTAGTGTTAATTTTAGCCTTAGTGTAGTGTAGTAGACACCGCCAAATGCAATAAAATTAAAAAAAATAGTCAACTTTTTCACAAACTTTAGGTTTCTCACTGAAATTATTTACAAACAGCTTGTGCAATTATGGCACAAATGGTTGTAAATGCTTCTCTGGGATCCCCTTTGTTCACAAATAGCAGACATATATGGCTTTGGCGTTGCTTTTTGGTAGTTAGAAGGCCACTAAATGCAACTGCGCACAACACATGAATTATGCCCAGTAGTGAAGGGGTTAATTAGGTAGCTTGTATGGAGCTTGGATGGTTAATTTTAGCTTTAGTGTAGAGATCAGCTTCCCACCGGACACATCAGACCCCCTGATCCCTCCCAAAGAGCTCTCTTCCCTCCCCCACCCCACAATTGTCCCCGCCATCTTAAGTACTGGCAGAAAGTCTGCCAGTACTAAAATAAAAGGTATCTTTTTTTTATATATATATATTTTTTTTAAGCATATTTACATATGCTGTTGTGTAGGATCCCACCCTTAGCCCCCAACCTCCCTGATCCCCCCCAAAAGAGCTTCCTAACCCTCCCCCTCTGCCTTATTGGGGGCCATATTGGGTACTGGCAGCTGTCTGCCAGTACCCAGTTTGCAAATAAAATGGTTTATTTTTATTTCATTTTTCTGTATTGTAGCTTCCCCCCCCTCCCAAGACCAATCCCCCACCCGCTCCCAGATCACTTAGATTTCCAAGTACTAAATATTTTGCACCCCTTTCTCCCACTTATAAAAAAAAAAATTCTGTAGTGTAGCGGTTCCCACCCGCTCCCTCCCCGTGCACACGCCTGCCCGCCTCCTCCCATGCACGCACGCGCACCCCTGGCGGTCCCGCCCCCAATCCCACCCCCCTCTCTGACAAGGACCGCATTGATGGCCGCCCACCCGCCTCCCACTTCAGCTCCCACCCACCAACGAATGCGGCCATCGATGCCGGGTGCAGAGAGGGCCACAGAGTGTCTCTCTGCACCAGAGGGGTAAAATTTGTTATTGCAGGATGCCTCGATATTGAGGCATCCTGCAATAACTGGAAAGCAGCTGGAAGCGATCAGGATCGCTTCCAGCTGCTTTCCAAACCGAGGACGTACGCCATACGTCCTCAGACGTTAACTGTATTTTTTCTGAGGACGTATGACGTACGTCCTCGGTCATTAAGGGGTTAAAAAAAACTAGAAATTTGACTGTGAAATAATAGCAGTCAGTTTCCTTCAAACGTGTGCGTTTAGGGTTGCCACCTCAGCCATGTTTTCCTGGACACTTATGAGTTACACATGCTGCAGGGTGTGCAGGGAGGAACATGTATTGTGTTTCTGGACAGCACTATTCATATTCCTCCCTGCAGCATGTGTAACTTATAAGTGTTCTGTATTTTAAGGGACAGGTGGCAACCCTATGTGCGTTTAAGGCCCGGCCAGGGCACAGTGTCACACCAGTGCAACTCATATCTGGTGTAACAGTAGTATACATTTAAAAAAAACACTTTTTTGACTGTGAAATAATAGCAGTCAGTTTCCTTCACACGTGTGCGTTTCAGGGCCTGCCAGGGCACAGTGTCACACCAGTGCAACTCATATCTGGTGTAACAGTAGTGTACATTTAAAAAAAAAAAAAATAGAAATTTGACTGTGAAATAATAGCAGTCAGTTTCCTTCACTCGTGTGCATTTCAGGGCCTGCCAGGGCACAGTGTCACCCCAGTGCAACTCATATCTGGTGTAACAGTAGTGTACATTAAAAAAAAAAAAAAAAATAGAAATTTGACTGTGAAATAATAGCAGTCAGTTTCCTTCACTCGTGTGCATTTCAGGGCCTGCCAGGGCACAGTGTCACCCCAGTGCAACTCATATCTGGTGTAACAGTAGTGTACATTTAAAAAAAACAACTCTTTTTTGACTGTGAAATAATAGTGCAACTCATATCTGGTGTAACAGTAGTGTACATTTAAAAAAAAAAAAAACTTTTTTGACTGTGAAATAATAGCAGTCAGTTTCCTTCACACGTGTGCATTTCAGTGTCTGCCAGGGCACAGTGTCACCCCAGTGCAACTCATATCTGGTGTAACAGTAGTGTACATTTAAAAAAAAAAACAACACTTTTTTGACTGTGAAATAATAGCAGTCAGTTTCCTTCACACGTGTGCGTTTCAGTGCCTGCCAGGGCACAGTGTCACCCCAGTGCAACTCATATCTGGTTTAACAGTAGTGTACATTTAAAAAAAAAAAAAAAACTTTTTTGACTGTGAAATAATAGAAGTCAGTTTCCTTCACACGTGTGCGTTTCAGGGCCTGCCAGGGCACAGTGTCACCCCAGTGCAACTCATATCTGATGTAACAGTAGTGTACATTTAAAAAAAAAAAAAAACTTTTTTGACTGTGAAATAATAGCAGTCAGTTTCCTTCACATGTGTGCGTTTCAGTGCCTGCCAGGGCACAGTGTCACCCCAGTGCAACTCATATCTGGTGTAACAGTAGTGTACATTTAAAAAAAAACAACACTTTTTTGACTGTGAAATAGTAGTGTACATTTAAAAAAAAAAAAAATTTTTACTGTAATAGATTGAATAGCAGTTAGTTGTCTGCAAGCGTGTGTGTCAGGCCTACAGCGTCTGCTCTGCCAACTTCTGCCAGTGCACAGTGCCACTCATATCTGTTGTCACAGTAGCTTGCACGCATAATACCACTAATCGAAAAAAAAAATGAAAGGCAGAGGCAGGCCACCCCGCAGGGGCCGTTGTGGTCGTGGTGCTGTGATTCCCTTTGGCCCTTGAATAATGCCCAGTGTTCAGAAGCCACGTACCCTGAACTCGAACAGTTCTGAGGACATAGTTGACTGGCTAACACAGGAACCCAATCTTCTACAGCTTCCGCTCGGAACCTTGACGCACCATCCTCCTCCAGCTTAGCTTCGGGCACCTCTCAAGTTACCACTCGCCCGCCTGCCGCCACCACCAACACTAGCACCACAGCCGCTTCACTTGATCTGTCAGAGGAGTTATTTACACATCAGTTGGAAGAAATGAGTGATAGTGATGCGCAACCATTATTGACAGAGGATGTAGATAACAGGGATATGTCTCAGTCAGGCAGCATTACACACATGGAAGTACGGTGTGATGATGATGATGTTGTACCCGCTGCTGCTTCCTTTGCTGAGTTGTCAGATACAAGTGAAGCGGTTGATGATGACAATGCGTCCGTGGATGTCAGTTGGGTGCCCGCTAGAAGAGAAGAACAGGGGGAAAGTTCAGATGGGGAGACAGAGAGGAGGAGGAGACAAGTTGGAAGCAGGGGAAGGTCGTCACAAGGAGCTAGTGGCACAGTCAGACAGCATGCATCGGCACCCGGGGTAAGACAGACAGCACGCCACTCAACGCATGCTGTTGCCACCATCAGAATGCCGTCATTGCAGAGCTCAGCAGTGTGGCATTTTTTGTGTGTGTCTGCCTCTGACAACAGCGATGCCATTTGCAACCTGTGCCAAAAGAAACTGATTCGTTGGAAGTCCAACACCCACCTAGGTACAACTGCTTTGCGAAGGCACATGATCGCACATCACAAACGCCTATGGGATGGGAGTACAAGCAGCACACAAACTCAAAGCCGCCATCCTCCTCCTGGTCCAGCATCTTCAGCCACGTCAACCACTGCTGTCCTCCTTGCCCCCTCTCAACCATCCTCCACTCCGTCTCTCGCCTTGAGCAGTTCCTGCTCATCTGCCCACAGTCAGGTGTCTGTCAAGGACATTTTTGAGCGTAAGAAGCCAATGTCACAAAGTCACCCCCTTGCCCGGCATCTGACAGCTGGCTTGTCTGAACTCTTAGCCTGCCAGCTTTTACCATACAAGCTGGTGGAGTCTGAGGCATTCCAAAAATTTGTAGCTATTGGGACACCGCAGTGGAAGTTACCCGGCCGAAATTTATTTGCAGAAAAGGCAATCCCCAACCTGTACTCGATTGTGCAAAAGGAAGTAATGGCATGTCTGGCACACAGTGTTGGGGCAAGGGTCCATCTGACCACTAATACCTGGTCTGCAAAGCATGGTCAGGGCAGGTATATCACCTACACTGCGCATTGGGTAAACCTGCTGACGGCTGCCAAGCATGGAATGCGTGGCTCTGCAGAGGAGTTGGTGACACCACAACGACTTGCAGGCAGGCCTGCTGCCACCTCATCTACTCCTCCTACTCCATCCTCTTCCATAACCTCCTCGGCTGAGTACTCTTCTGCTTCTGCGTCGCCCAGCTCCCCAGATACTATTCCACATCCCGGATATTGCAGTGTCACGTCGTCTTGGGGTTGACTTGCCTGAAAGCAGAGAGTCACACCGGACCAGCACTCCTGTACGCCCTGAACGCACAGGTGGATCAGTGGCTGACTCCGCACCACCTGGAGATCTGCAAAGTGGTTTGTGACAATGGAAGAAATTTGTTGGCGGCATTGAATTTGGGCAAGTTGACACATGTGCCGTGCATGGCACATGTGTGTAATCTGATCGTACAACGCTTTGTGCATAAGTACCCAGGCTTACATGACGTCCTGAAGCAGGCCAGGAAGGTGTGTGGCCATTTCAGGCATTCCTACACGGCCATGGCGCACTTTTCAGATATCCAGCGGCGAAACAACAGCCCGACACATTGGAATTCAACACTCCTAATGTTCAACCGCCTGCTCCAACAAGAAAAAGCCGTTAACGACTATTTGTATGACCAGGGTGCTAGGACAGCCTCTGCGGAGCTGGGAATTTTTTTGCCACATTACTGGATGCTCATGCGCAATGCCTGTAGGCTCATGCATCCTTTTGAGGAGGTGACAAACCTAGTCAGTCGCACCGAAGGCACCATCAGCGACATCATACCATTTGTTTTCTTCCTGGAGCGTGCCCTGCGAAGAGTGCTGGATCAGGCCATAGATGAGCGTGAAGAGGAAAAGTTGTGGTCACCATCACCACCAGAAACAGCCTTATCAGCATCGCTAACTGGACCTGCGGCAATGCTGCAAGAGGATTGTGAGGAAGAGGAGTCAGAGGAGGAATGTGGCTTTGAGGAGGAGGAGGAATACCAAGCACAACAGGCATCCCAGGGTGCTCGTTGTCACCTATCTGGTACCCGTGGTGTTGTACGTGGCTGGGGGAAGAACATACCTTCAGTGAGATCACTGAGGATGAGGAACGGGACATGAGTAGCTCGGCATCCAACCTTGTGCAAATGGGGTCTTTCATGCTGGCGTGCCTGTTGAGGGACCCTTGTATAAAAAGGCTGAAGGAAAACGACCTGTACTGGGTGTCCACGCTACTAGACCCCCGGTATAAGCAGAAAGTGCCTGAAATGTTACCAAATTACCGCAAGTCCGAAAGGATGCAGCAGTTCCAAAATAAATGAAAAAGTATGCTTTACACAGCGTATAAGGGTGATGTCACAGCACAACGGGAATCTAACAGGGGAAGAGGTGAAAGTAATCCTCCTCCCACAACCACGCTGGCAAGGACAGGGCGCTTTACAGACGTGTTGTTGATGGAGGACATGCGGAGCTTTTTAAGTCCTACGCATCGCCACAGCCCTTCGGGGTCCACCCTCAGAGAACGACTCAACCGACAGGTAGCAGGCTACCTCGCCTTAACTGCAGATATCGACACTCTGAGGAGCGATGAACCCCTTGACTACTGGGTGTGCAGGCTTGACCTGTGGCCTGAGCTATCCCAATTTGCGATAGAACTTCTGGCCTGCCCCGCTTCAAGTGTCCTGTCAGAAAGGAACTTCAGTGCAGCAAGAGGTATTGTCACTGAGAAGAGAAGTCGCCTAGGTCAAAAAAGTCTAGATTACCTCACCTTTATTAAGATGAATGAGGGATGGATCCCGAAGGGACTGACAGTGGGCGATACATTTGACTAAAAAAAGGCCTGATGAGATGAGCTGCCTTGGGCTAAAAATGGTCCACACGCTGCTGTATTTTATCTCTGATTGCCGGATGATTTTCGTGACTTATCCGCCACCAACTAGGGTTCAAGCCGCAATGTTTTAGGGCACTTTCTGCCTGGGAAACAAACATCAATTTTTCTGGCCGCTGCTACAGCAGCATCTGCAACAATACCTAATTTTTCAGGCATGTGTACATGCCTAATTTTTCTGGCCTCTAGTGCTGCACTGTGGCTTCAAAAACCAAACCAAAAAAAGGCACATAACAGGGATTAAACTGATAGAAATAGTACTACTTAACACACCTTATAATAATGCAGAGAGAGGCAACGCAGAGAGAGGAGTCTGAAGAAGAGGAGTCAGAGGAGGAAGGTGGCTTTTAGGAGATGGAAGACCAAACACAGCAGGCGTCCCAGGGGGCTTGTTGTCACCTTTCGGGGACCCTTCGTGTTGTACGTGGCTGGGTGGAGGAAGAGACCTTCAATGACATCAGTGAGGACAAGGAACGGGACATGGCTAGCTTGGTATCCAACCTTGTGCAAATTGGGAGTTTGCGGTGGTGCAAATGGACTGTTTGCGGTTGTTTGTGGTGCGTTAAACGGCGAGTTTGGTCTGTCACTGTGAAGCGGGCGTAACCCTTACACTACCTGATTGATACAACATCATACCTGATGTTTTAAAGCACGTTATTCCAAACAATTTAGGAATGTTAGGCGATTTATGCCCTTTATGGATTAAAACCAGACTCTGCATCAACTATGTCATTTTCCATGGGAGTTTTGCCTTGGATCCCCCTCCAGCATGCCACAGTCCAGGTGTTAGTCCCCTTGAAACAACTTTTCCATCACTATTGTTGCCAGAAAGTCCCTGTGGGTTTTAAAATTTGCCTGCCTATTGAAGTCTATGGCGGTTTGGTTTTATGTTCGCGACATCACTAATCGTAAACAATGATGTCAGAAGCTTAGAATATTTTACCGGACTGCTTGACATCGTGGCAGATCCCTTTGGAATATATTTCCGCATCGTGGCACTTCAATCATCAGGGCCTAAGTATTGAGCGTTGGTTTAGAGACAAATATAAAATAAGGAGCATGTGTGTGTACACAAAGTGATACCATAATGAGATCTAATTTTACATGCAAGCTTAACTCATTGTAATAGGCTGTGGTTTCAAAGCACAAAACCAGCTATTTCATATACACAAATAAACCTGAAAATTCAATTTCTCATGCATTTTATACTCTGCAGCTTATATCACAAGTAATTGCAAATACATTAAGGGAAAAACTATTTTACAGTATACTGTCTCTTTTAGTGTTAATTTTGACTGCAAATTTTGATTTAGTCTTAGTCATAGTCTTTTGACTAAAATGCCATTTTAGTTTTAGTCATATTTTAGTAATTTGAATTGTTTTAGTTTTTGTCTAGTTTTAGTCGGCTTAATCTCTAGTAGATTTTAGTCAACTAAAATCTAAGGGGTTTAGTTAAAGTGTAATGCATTATTTAAGCATTTCTGTATAATTTCCAAACTCACAAAATACTCAAGGAGTAAATATCTAATAACCTGTTATTATTTATGGTATTAAGGTTTAAACATGCAATACAGACATAGATATATAAAGTCTTTATTAAACTTAAAATAAATAAAACCAAGTTTCATAAACAAACAGAAGTGCAACTTTAAAATATTAAAAAAACAAACCTGTAAACTGTATTGGCTGTGTGACGGACTCCGGCTACCCCGACTGGGTAGCTCCGCCAAAGGAGTCCTTCCTGTATCTGGAATTTGTAGCTATAGAGCGGATAAAGGGATTTTAGCAAGAGCCCACCCTAATAACCAGACAAGACCAGTATTAAGGTGAAACACAAACAGACTTTATTGGGAAAACCACACAGCTTATATACACATTCTCATCTTGATGAACGGCCTTATCTGATCCCGCCATTCCCGCCCCTCCAGATAGGCTGACGCCGCCATAGGAGCCATAGTCACATAGAGACCCTCGGCCAGCTAGTTGTTCCATAAATCTGGCCAGCCGGGAAAGAGCCAAGTGGCAAGAGATCAGCTCTTTTCATGATGAAGTATAAGCAGTGAGAACACAAGAGGCAGGGAGTTTGGGGCACACAGTAATCTATAATGGGCCAGAAAACAGGGCAAAGCACAGTATGAGGGGGTGGAGGTAGCTTTGGCAGCCTGGTATCTGTGACAGTGCTCTCCCCCCCATAAAGTCTGGCAGACCTGGCTAGATCCACATGGGTTGGCCTTGGGCTGGCCAGTGGGCTACTCCAATTCAGTTTGCCGGGAGAGTCTATCTGCATTCCCATTGTTCTGTCCTGGCGGGTACTGAATAGTAAAATTGAAGGGCTGCAAGGCTAGGCTGCACTGCAGCAGATGTCCATTGCCCTTAGAAACCCTGTTGAGCCAGACCAGGGGGTTGTGGTCAGTTAGCATGGTGAAGGCCCTTCCCTGGGTAGTAGCTTCCTGCTAATATATACTACGGGGTGTTCATGGCCCTCCTCATCCACCTGGCTTAGCACTGCTCCCAACCCGAACATAGAGGCATCTGTATGTACACAAAAAAGTTTGGATGGATTAGGAGTGGCTAGGATATGGGCAGAAATTAGTGCTGTCTTTAGGTTTTGGAAGGTGGCCTCACACTCGGGGGACCACAGGACTTGTCGGGGTTACTGTTTTCACATCAGGTTGGTCAAAGGTTTGGCCAGGGCACTATAGTTAGGGACAAACTTGCGGTAGTATCCTGCTGTCCGAGGAAGGCTAAGACCTGAGTTTTGGTTTTGGGGGTTGGCCAGTTCACGACTGCTTAAATTTTGGCTGGCTCTGGCCACTCCTTCCAACAACCTACTCAGTGTCCAAGGTACTGGACCTCCATGCACCTTACCATACTTTTATCTGGCTTCAGCGTCAGACCCGCAGCCTTGATGCAGTCCAAAACAGTGCCTAGGTGGACCAAGTGGTCCTCCCAGGTATCACTGTAGATCACAATGTCATCCAGGTATGCACAGGCATAATCCTGGAGGCCATTGAGGAGGCAATCTACCATCCTCTGGAGGGCCGCATTCTTCATTCCAAATGGCATGACCTTAAACTGGTACAAGCCAAATGGGTTATGAATGATGACTTTGGAATAGATTCCGGATCAGGGGAATCTGCCAGTACCCCTTGTAGAGGTCTAAGGTCGTCAGAAAGTTACTGTGGGCAATTCGGTCCCAGAGGTCTTCAACCCAGGGCATAGGATAGGCATCAGTCGTGGTTCTGTCATTAAGCCTATGGTAGTCTATGCAAAATCGGGTGGTGCCATACTGCTTGGGTAACAGCACCACCGGGGATGCCCAGGAAATGTTGGATGGCTCAATAATGCCTGTATCCAGCATCTCTCTGAGCTCACTGCGCATGCTTTCTTTAACCGATTCGGGGACCTGGTACTCCGGCTGCCGCAGGAGCGCCTGTCCTGAGGTCTCCACTTGGACACCACTACCATGGTGTATACAGGGTCAGTGGAGAACATGTCTTGTAGGCTCCCTAATAACTGTCTGACTTGCTTCCGCTGCATAGTCCCTAGCAACTCATCTAACTTTATGTCCCCTATGCCTGTGGGCACCCTATTCCGCCCGGGTAGCTCCGGCATGGGGAGACTCTCTGAGTCCTCCATGGCAGGAGTGCATATGGCGACTACCTCTTTGGGCCTTTTCTGGTACGCCTTCAACATGTTTACATGAAAGGTCCGGCGGACATGGTCATCTGAACATTTGGCTACCAGGTAGTGTCACACAGCTGCTCTAACACTCAGTAGGGCCTGCAGCTTGTCGGTCTTGGTAGGTTTCAGGGCCAGGACCTTCTGCCCTATGTCTAAGGTGCGGTTATGAGCATTCCTGTCGTACCACCACTTCTGCCTACCTTGGGCGATCTGAAGGTTCTCTCGCATGCGAGCAGCGAGGTCCTTCTGTCGGTCCCTAAACTCTAGGATGTACCCTACAATGGAAGGTCCTTCCTCCCCAACCAACCCTTCCCAGTGGGATCTAAGTAGGTCTAGGGGCCCCCTCACCCTCCTGCCATATACTAACTTAAAGGGGGAGAACCCAGTGGATTCCTGGGGCACCTCTCTGTAAGCGAACAGGAGGTAAAGCAGGTATCTTTCCCAATCTTTGTTAAAGGCCAAGAACATCCTAAGCAGCTGCTTCAAGGTACCGTTAAACCTCTCATATAACACATTAGTCTGGGGGTGGTATGGAGAGCTCGGCAGGGGTTTTATCCCGCAAAGGCTCCATAGCTGCTGGGTGAGCTCAGTAGTTAACTGGGTTTCTTGGTCTGAGATAATTTCCTGGGGGGAAACTCACTCTGGCAAATATCCTGAGCCGGGCATTGGCTACCATCTCAGCCTGGATATTGACCAGGGGATTGCCTCCGGATATTGGGTGGTGTAGTCTACTACTGTCAGGATGTACTTTTTCCCAGAGGGACCGGGCAAGGGGCCAACAATGTCAGCTGCTACTCTGCTGAACGGTTCGTCGATGATAGGGAGGGGGTGCAGGGAGGCTTTGGAGTGGTCCCCTGTCATGCCTACTCTCTGGCAAATGTCACAGGTCCATCAGTACTGCCTAACGTCCCCTGTAATCCCTGGCCAGAAGAAGGTCTGAGTCAGTCGGTGGCGGGTTCTAGTGATTCCTAGATGTTCTGCCAGGGGAATGTCGTGCCCTATGCACAGCAGGTTCTACCGATACTTTTGTTGTACCACCAACTGGCGCTTGGGCATCTGCCTGCTCCCTCCCCCTCTGTAACCCTGTATTGGAGCTCTCTGTCCCACTCAAAACGGTCCCCTCCTAGCCCCCCTGGGTCAGTCCCTGCCCAGGAATGGTATGGGGCTAAGGTCAGGTCACTCAACCTCTCCTGGGTGAAGTCAGTGGGGGGAAGCCCAGGGGACAGGGTAAATAACTGGGGTAGAATTCAGGGAGTAGTGGCTTACCTGGGTCCCCAGGTCGAGTGTGGTGGCCTGGATTATGGCTTGCTGGTGTGTGGTGACAGGGCAAGCATTTTTTGAGCCATTCAATACGAAGGAGGAGGCGAGGTGCCCCAAATAGTTTCCTAGTAAGACTTCTGCTGGCAGGTGAGTCATGACCCCTACTTCTACAGCAGGGTAGCCGTCGCCCCAATCCAGGTGAACTTGTGCTGTAGGGATCTGGAGCACCTTACCCCCCCACACCACATGAACTGTAATGGATTTCCTTATCCGGTCTGAATTGCTGACCATGTGTGGCTGGACAAGGGTAATGGTGGCGCCACTGTCCCATAGTCCTTGTGTTTGCCTGGTGTTAATCCATACAACCTGGTGGTAATGTACACGGTTGTCGCCCGTTGCTGCTTGTACTGGGTCCACATGATGCAGGACCCCAAATTCCTCTTTAGTCCAAGCGGCGAGGTCAGTGGGGCTCTCTGACTCCAAGCAGTGGGCGGCAGCCCTGGAGCTCCCAGTGGGTACTCTTGTCCATTGAGCAGGGGGCAGATTCCTTGGACAGTTGGATCAGACATGACCCACTTGGTCGCACCCGTAACATCTGATTCCCATCTTCTGGGGTGGACTGGGACTGGGGTGGACTGGGTGAGCCGGAGCTACAGTGTAGCAGCCTGCTGGGCGAGGTTCGGGTTGAACCGGGCACCGGGCATTTAAAAACTGATCCGCCAAGATGGCAGCTTTATCTACCATCTTGGGTTTCTGGTCCCTGACCCATTATCATACCTCTGGTGGGGAGTGATCATGCGGCTTCCCCATAGCTTTCTGTACCTCCACCTTCTTGAGGCGGGTTGCTTTGTCAATTATCTGGGTGATTATCTCCTGTGGTGGGGTGGTCTCATAAAGTGCCAGTTGCCACCAGATCACTCGCTGGACCCTGATTCCCCTCAAGCAAATGCCAATAAATGTTGTATTCAGACCGTGTTGCCCTGGCTCAGCCCCCTCATTCAAATGTTCCGACTCCTGTCCGCAAGTGCATAGCACAGTGCACATCCTCATATGGAACAAGGATTGGCCTTGTCACGCCTCTTAACTTTGGGAATTATAGTTTTGCAAAGATGATTGAAGGCCAGGTGAGTGTCGATAGCAGGCCAGGCAGCATTAACAATTTACTTTGCTGCCTAGCAACACCCTGCATTGTGACAGTGCATACAGGATAGAAAC
This sequence comes from Bombina bombina, assembly GCF_027579735.1. Lineage (NCBI taxonomy): Eukaryota > Metazoa > Chordata > Amphibia > Anura > Bombinatoridae > Bombina > Bombina bombina. Next base: position 744,268,295 of record NC_069500.1, read on the forward strand.
AATTACAAAAAATGACAAAGGCTCAGTAAGAGCCGACACGCGTTGATCCAATCCACAGCTCCATGAGAGAGAAGAAGCCTAAACACTGGTTTTGTTTTTAGTCCTGTCTGTGAATATAGCAGGCGAAGACCCAGTGAAAGAAAATACAATCTGACTCCCATAACCACAACATCAGTGTCAGAGTGGGAAACCGGAGAATTTTGGTCCGTCTGACGTAACTGCTGGAGCGATAGGAGTTGACAGATTTGAATAAGTGCGTGCACCATCCTATTGGTGAAACTGGACTCCAAAGGTAAAGCAAACCGGAGATTTCAACAACCGCTGACGAGCGGCATCCTCAGCATTATTCTGTGACCCGTTACCTGACTGGGGGCAGCGCAGATGCCAGTGAAATCGTTGAGCTGCCTGTGTGAAGAAATAAGGTACCTTATCCCTGTAATCTTAAAGGTGAAAAAGCATAAAACTGAACATTAACGCTATTATAGAGACACCATCTTTGCATACCAACAAAGCGTTTAACTGGAGCCTTACAGACGATACTAAATTGCTAACTAATTCATTGAACAAACTTGTGCCGAATGTTGCAACAAACTATAGCAATCTTATCTAGTCAATATTATATTTAAACTGCTGTAGCAACGCTGTTTCAAGTTTACACTTTTTAACATATACTCAATCAGTTTATTAGATTATAATACTGATGAATTCTTATGTATTGATCTTTTATTTATGAGCTTATATTTTATTGCATTTAACAGTTTAGGATAGGACACCGGTGTCTTGTATGTAATTGAATGTATTTGGAACAAATAATAATAATTTTTATGTGCATTTTTAAATAGAGAATAAAATTGTATTAATCCTTTTACTCCAAGTAGTTTATTGTTTATTGAATGAGATCCATATATGATTGGAATAAGAGATGTTTGGCAAACTAGATAGAATTGAATTAATTAATTAGCCGAAACGGATAGCCTCTTAGGGGCGCTCCCCACAATCTTTGTTTTTTGGCATACAGGATAGTACAGGTGCCAATGGTACATGTAGTACTGGCAATCAGCGACTTTGCAAAGGCAGCTGCAGCCCACCCTTCCTTCTTCCTCACAGTACAGGGAACATTGTAAAATGGGTCTAGTGCTGAAGTTACTGCCTGAAGCACCAGACCCATTTTAAAACAGTTCACTCAGTACCCACTTGACCCCTGTAAATGTTATTTTTTTTGTGTAAATAATTTTTATTAACAGTTTTTCGTATACAATATCAACAAGGTTAGACATACAGTTGACTCCGCGAAACACAAGCAAATAAAAGTTCACAGAAATTGCAGTACACTGTATGCCCACAGTAGTTGGCACAATATAGGTATAAAGAGAGAAAAGAAAAGCAAAGAAATGAATCCCAAGATCAATTAAATAAAGTGAATGTTACCCCATATTACCATAATATATAGACATAGAAAGGAAAGTAAAGGAGGGCAAGGAAAGGAAGGGCAATGTAGTAAAACCTCTTTGCACTTGATATACTTATTACTGTGGAGACATTTCCTGCCGGGCTACGCGTCGGTATAGTCATCCGTACTAGTAGTAGTAGGATCAACGATACTAAACACTATTTCTACACCTTATCCTGCTCTTTGCTCCCAAATAAAAATGATACCTAATATAAAATCATTTTTGCCTACAAAACAGTAGTGTCTTTTTTGCAGAGACAAAATATGACTTAGTTCGGTTTCCCATTGTTGAAATGTGGGGGGGTGTTTCTGTTTCTAGAGTCTAGGTATAAGACTTTTAGCACATGTGAGCATTAGTTGTAATAGTTTTTATCGGTATATGCATTTCAAACTAGGGACTTTGTTCAATAAGATAATAGGAGCTGAGGTAGTAAGTTGTGTATTTAGCGTGAGATTGATGCAACATTCCAGCTGAGACCAAAAGGTTGACAACTTGTGGCATGACCACCATATATGGGAAAGTGTACCAATCTCGCCACAGCGTCTCCAGCAGTTAGAATTAGCTCTTGGAAATATTTCATGCAGTCTGTGAGGAGTGAGATACCAGCGTGAAAGGATTTTATAGTTTAGCTCAGCTAGGGCCAGAGAGATCGAAGAAGAGTGAGTCATGCGAAAGCATCGTTTCCAGATGTCACTCGGAAACTGGGTCTGGAGCTACAGTTCCCACTTAGAGATGTAAGTAGGTGTTTTATGAGGGGGTAAGCCTCTGAGGATCTTGTGGGTGATGTAAAGGTGTGCTTTGTGAATATCATGTTTAAGGCAAAGTTTTTCAAAGGGGTTAAGTGGGGGAAGGCAGTCGTTCTTGTGTGGGCAGTCATATATAGCTTGTCGTATTTGAAGGTAGGAGAACCAACTATCGAACGGAGAGCCTAATGTGTCCCTCAGAGTAATTCTATCTTTCACCTGGGATGAGTCTGTTAGGAGGAATAATGGTAGGTTTTTGTAAAAAAAAAAAAAAAAAAAAATAGTTTTTATTGAGGCTTATATTATTATGACATGCAAACATAAGAAATATGGGGGGCGGAGCCAGCACTGAGCCTGAGCGGTCGCACTATAGCATAGCTCCAGCCACTTACTACTAAAATCTATATATCTGACCGTTCGGCTCAGTGGAAGTGCTTGTTATCCATTTTCTGACAACCCATAGCTCTTACTAGAGAAGTTTGAAGATTTTGGGGCATATCGGGACGAAATTACTCGTTGTGATCTAGCTGCGGGGCCTATCAAGTTCCATGCTGGCAGCCATCTTTTAGCACCATCGAGAGGACTCACGCAGGACAAGATTAGCCATTTGCGGTACTCCCTGGCAATTATTAACAGCTAACCATGATGAAGCAGTGACATATTAAACTAAGACATATCCGGTAATACTAGCTTAGCAGCTACCGACCCTTGTGGGAGCGACAACACCCAGGATATCAGTATGGAGACCTGTGATGAACACGCTACTTACGATACCTACCTTGATATTAAGAGGCTCCTTAAGACCTTAGCTGAGGAAGCGGAGGCTCTGTTTGCACCGAGCCGTGTCTCACCTGACGTGGCTAGCCACTCACCACTAAGTCACAAGCTGCAAGACAGGGACTCGCCCTCCCAGACAGACGGTCCTCAGCATTTGAGCATCAGCCCATACAGCTCTCCCGGATCCGATCAGCCGATACTGTTAAAGATGAGCAGGGACATCCACTCGCTTCCCCCGCCAGTCGATACCATGGATCTTACTGTGAGTAGACCCCACCATATGTATACACCGTCAGACTGGGTTGTAGATGGGACACACTGCTTTTCTCAAACAAACCCAGAGCTGCAACTATCCAGAACGGATAGCAGAAGAAACAGCCAGGCATTTATGTGCTTTGACTTCTCCCCGCCTGGTGACTTGAAGTCCCTCTCAGACCGGAGACATGCTGCAGCGGATTCCACAGGGGGATTAGGTCTCATGATCACAGCACCATCAGCACTCAAGCCGACCATGTTAAGGAGACACTCTCAACTAGTTGCCTGTGGGATAGGTTAACATGTGAGTTAATTTAGCACCTGCAGGAGAAGGTGTACTACATGGTGCCTTGACGCTTGATAGATGTAACTATGCCCCAACTTGGCCACACAGACTAACAGTTTTACAAGCCATATTTTCAGTATGGTATGAGCCCATCATTCTTGATAACAATACAGCCTGATTATTACAGAGATGGCTCATATCATTACTGCACCTGACACGCTACTCAGAGCTCCTGCCCGCCAATGTTTTCTTTATGGGCTACATCAGAAAGTGAATCTCCTGAATCATTTCCCTTTCTGTATAGAACCTTACATTAGCGAACTACCAATTTGTTATGTTCCACTGTACCTACAGGTTAAGGTCCCTAGAGACAATTCATGCTTATATAGGGCTCCACCTCAGAGACTCTAACTTTTCATCCAGCATATAGATGCCGACAGTTCTGTCTGATTGCTTGAGTTTATTATAGTTGACCAATGTTTAAGGACTGTACGGTTTATAATTTCATGTCAAATCTACAATTGGTTTATACATGTGTTGAATGTCGTTAGCATACTTTTAGTTAAGGGGTAATCAGAGTTTGGCTTAATAATTTTTTCTTTCTTTTTTATATATAAGTTAACCTCACACTTTGGGTCTTAGCTTAGGATATCTTTATAATTAGAAGAGGGAAAATATTCGGTTATCATACAGAAATATGCCCTCACTATATTAGGATACGCAGGATTTAAACCAATAATGTTCACACTACTGTTAGTAAGTCTTAGTTTTATCCATGTTGACACTAGTCTTAAGCATTAAGCCTAAACCAGGGGATTCAGCTCCAATAATCTAGAGCTGCACTACATTAAGCAACCGGGGGAAGAGCTCATAACATGTACACCCACATTTGCTATCCAAATGTTTCTTCATAAATCCAACATAGTTGAGATCAGAGAATAATTAGCCATCGGTCAGTAAGTTCAACCTCTCCCCAACCCTTATATCCCAAACAAATAGCCAGATTATCTACTAGGTTTATCCTCCCCCCATATACACCAGCTACATCTCACATGGAGTGACCTACTATGGCTCCGCCTCCCCTTCTCCCCCCCTCCCTGGGTCCTATACCCATTTTCCTTTAACCCAAACGGCTCTTGTCTGCTGTAATCTTTTTTCTCTCTCCTCATAATCTTGTTAGTTATATCCCTCCATTGTCACAAATATAATCCAAAAGTCCCAGCCAGTTATTTGATAAATACTTCTCTTACCTCAAGTGGACACGCAGATCTCTTAATACATTATCATTATATATCCACCCCAGTTCACAGGGAGAGGTCCCCGTGACCTATCCCTTCTTGAAACAGGGATATAACTTTGTCAACTTATATCTATAACACCACTTATACCACTAAAAAGAGACCCTGTATTCACTCCTGACCAATTCTACTCCTATACGCACCAGCAAATGAAGAACTATGCATGCATCAAGTACAAGCTAATAACTATTATATCATTGTCTAAGACTTACTGTTTATCTTTTTATGTTTGTGATTTTTAATGTGCATACCCATGTGGAGTTGTATCACTCTATTTTCTTTTGTCTCAATAAAAATATAAATATAAAAAAAAAAACAAAAAAAAAAAAACATAAGAAATATATCGTCACATAATAAGTAAAACTTTGACATAGAATCGTACCGATTTCCAATGTAACAATAATCGTTTGTATATCATATTTAGAGTCCCAAATAAAAAAAAAAGCCTCATAATTTTTTGTTTTACAACGCTTTTCCAATTGTTAATTAACATTGAAGTATTATATAAGCATATTCATCAGATTATACAATAGTAACAAAGTTAAAATGAACCTTTAAGGAGAGACAAATAAACATACCACATCATTTCCTATATGAAGCTTTTGCAGTTTTATGAGAGATGATAACAATGATCTAACTTCTTTGGTGACTGTCTAATGAAAATCTATCCAGTGCTAAATCGACATGTCTAAGCCAACAAGATGTCTAAAAGTATTTGGGGTATTGAGTGATTAGTGATAGCTTTGTCTTTAGGTGCAACAAGTACTTGTATTCAAAGTGGGAAGAAGAAGAAGAAGAAAAAAAAGTGACACACGCTCCCCCAACACACAGATGGATATCTTGGTTAACTCTAGATCTATATTTCCGCAGGAGACCCACTAGCAACTCTCAAACCCTCCTTCCAAGCATTGTCGCCATGCTTCCCAACACATACAGCAATATTGTTATTTGCTGCAAACACCGCACTTTCCATTATTTCAAGGTGTACCATAGTGGACCTGACCTGACTCCATCTTGGGCCCTTAGATTTGAGCCAAGCCCGAGCAATACTTAATTTAACAGCCATGAAAATGTAAATACATAGAAATTTTAAGTGTCTAGGCATCTTATTAGAGATTAAATGAAACAAAGCTGCAGCTGGGTGGTTTGCCTCTGTCATTCCCACTTTAGTACAATAGTACAGTGCCCTATTCCAGATTCTTTGAATCTTAGGACACTCCCACCACATATGTAGGGGAGAGCCCACTTTACCACAACCCCTCCAACATAAGGGGGAGTTTGTTTTAGATATCTGAAATAGACATAAGGGAGTGTAATGCCATTGTGTAAGAATCTTAAAGTAAAGCTCAAAGTATGTGGTTCCATGAACTGCACATTGATTCGCCAGTGGGTCTCCTGCAAAAAGACAATCTTTGCTTTCAAAAATTTTAATGAACAAAATAGCAAACTACATTTAGTAGGGGAGTTAATTCCCCTAACATTGTGTGAAATACAAGCAATAGACATAATGGAGGAGAGAGAAAGAAGAAAAAAAAAAAGGGGGGGGGGGGGAATGGGGAAGTTTAATAAAAATATATACTATACACCAGGAAATGACAAGGCTATCAAGGGAAAGGTTAAGTATCTATAATTAGTTTTGCGGTATATACGAGAATAAACCGCGCTTGAAGTCACTGGTACACAATTTACCAAAGATCTATAACAGTTTAGGGTGAGCAATGATCTCTATTAAAGGTGAATTCAGAGCTTTAATGTTTAACTAAGTAATGAATTAGTGATTGGGTATAAAGATGAATTCAAAGCTTTAATGTTTAACTAAATAATGAATTAGTGATTGGGTAGATGAATGAGTAAGTGAATGGATGGATGAATGGGTAGATGAATAAGTGGATGAGTGAATGAGTGGATGAAGGTAGAGACTAACTGGGCCCCGGCTTGTTAAAATATTATCTTTAGACAACAACAATAGAGGAACCCAGTATAAATGGGTATGTGAATAGATGGGTGAATGAGTGAATGAATGAATGAATGAATGAATGAATAAATGAATGAACAAGGGGGAAGCTTCTTGGGCTCCTGTAAATCAAAATAGTATATAGAGCAGGTAAAAAAACGTAACAGTAAAGGAACCCAGTAATATAATGAACACAATACTTCCTTTTCTTTCTATGCTCTCCTACCCCCTCTCTCTCTCTTTGAACCAGTGCGTAAAATGACCAAGTGCAAGGTATTAATAATTGAGAGGGGAGAAGGGGGGGGGAGCAAGGGGAAAAATGCCACACAACTACACAAACTCAATATTTCTAGCTACAACAGGGATTATGAATGATGGAATAGTAATAAACCCTAATCTTAATCCTTTAAAGAAATACATAGTGGTATTTATATCTAAAAGAATATAGTTGAAAACATCTTTCTATGCAGGATGTATGTAATTAGTATTAACAAAAATATGAGTTATCATAACATATCTATCATTGTCAACTCAAATAGGGTAGCAATATTGTTAAACTATAATAGAGGTCAGAACAATTAGACCAATTATCTTGAATGTTAACTTAATCAAACATTTAAAGGAGCCAACAATAATATCAAACAGCAATCTAAGGTTCAATACAGACATTGCAGGTACGCTGAAAAAGAACATATACAGAGAAATATGATCCACTGTTAACCTTTTGTATAAATGGTCAAAAAAAAAACCCTCCCCAACACCCCCTACACACACACACACCCGCCCTCCCCCTGAGACCTCTATACATATTCTTACAACATGTTTTATAGCCTGCATTTATAAATGTACCTGGTGATATTAAATCAATACGAGCCCTAGATAGCCGACTTACTATGATGTTAAACTACTTCTCTTCATCGTTATGAAGAACACATAGTAGATGTGTAAATAACACGAACACTCCAACCTACAAACTTAAACCTTAACAATTTGAAGACAGTCTCATACAGTTTCTCTATTACGTTACCACTTATGGTCAACCAATAACCTAGTTCCTCAGGTGTCTCCCTCCAGGAGGGAGGGATCAAAGTCACGTTTCTTATGTTGAGGCATAGAATTCCAGACTGGAGCAGAAGGCCTCAATGCAGCCTGAGAGGACTGAGTAGGCAGCGAGATTGGAGTTCCAACCAGAGGGGGGAGCTGTTTCCTCTGATTATCCTTATGTAGCGTACCAGCCTCAGCCTCCACATAAACAAAACCTAGGTCCCAAGATTTAAGTAGAGCAAGGCCTTGGGAAACAGATGTGATAGTGAAAGTACGGTCATCTTTAGAAACATGCAATTTCGTGGGGAACCCCCATCTATATCGGATGTTATTCTGGCGAAGATGCATTGTTATGTCACTGAAAGTTTTCCTCTGTTGGAGGGTTCTGGGAGAGAGATCAGCAAACACCTTGATGTTGGTGAACTTTTCAGGCATTTCAATGTTGCGAAATGTAGCTTTTTGTATACGTTCTTTGTAGGTATAGAAGTGTAATTGCACAATGACATCTCTCGGTTGTTCAGAAGGTAGTCCCCGAGGTCTCAGAGATCTATGGGCTCTGTCAACCATATTTTCCATGGGAGATTGAGGGTGACCGCTGCTTGATAAATCATGGCGAGCAAGTTCTTGAGAGAACTTGTTGCCGTAGGGGCTTAATAAATCTAGCCCTTAGTCTGCTTGGGAACTCCCCTACAAAATACTGGTGGAACTGCATTCACAAGCAACCCTGCTTAATTTGACCCCTAATATAATGATACATATCAGTGGTTACTGGTTAGGGATTTTTTGGAAGGATGTATAGATTTAATAGGGGCATTTAGATTGTAAATAGAGTGTGTGTTACAGGTGTGAATGGATGTATCCGGGCAATTAGAGGAAATTGTAGGTTTTGTAATGGGGTATTACATGGGTGAGTTTAATGCTGAGGAGGTTTCCTGGTGGGAAGATTATGTAGGGTGGTCTCTTGAGGCTTGGGAAGCTTTTTGCTGGAAAGATGAGTTGGGTGTGCCAAGCTAGGTTAGTAGGGTAATAATGATAAGGGTCATATGGCAGTTGTGGAATTTACTATAGAGATTACTGCTAGATTTGTTTGTGGCTTCATTTTTGTTGTTAAAGGGACAGTCAAGTCCAAAAAAACCTTTCATTTTTCAAATAGGGCATGTAATTTTAAACAACTTTCCAATTTACTTTTATCAACAATTTTGCTTTGTTCTCTTGGTATTCTAGTTGAAAGCAAACCTAGGAAAGCTCATATGATAATTTCTAAGCCCTTGAAGGCTGCCTCTATTTTATTTACTTTTCACAGCAGGGGAGAGCAAGCTCATGTAGGCCATATAGATAGCATTGTGATCACGCTCGTGGCTAGTGGCAGACACTGCACTAATTGGCTAAAATGCAACTATATGAAAAATAACTAAAAGTCATGTGATTAGGGGCGGTCAGAAGATGCTTAGATACAAGTTAGTCACAGAAGTAAAAAGTGTATTAATATAACAGTGTTGGTTTTGCAAAAAAATGGGGAATGGGCAATAAAGGGATTATCTATCTTTTTAAACAACAAAAATTCTGGTGTTGACTGTCCCTTTAAGTGTAATAATAAAAGGGATAAATACTAATAGTGTAATTGATATAGGCCTAGATTACAAGTGGTGCATTATTGATAGAGCAGGGTACTGGACCTCGCTAGGATTAGTATGAAATCTGGCATTACAAGTCCATTGTAAAACCGAATAACCAGAAAAAAGTTAAAGGACCAGTCAACACAGTAGATTTGCATGATCAACAAATGCAAGATAACAAGACAATGGAATAGCACTTACTCTGAACTTCAAATGAGTAGTAGATTTTTTTTCTGACAATTTTAAAAGTTAAGTCTTCTTCCACTCCCCCTATACCATGTGACAGCCATCAGCCAATCACAAATGCATACACGTACCATGTGACAGCAATCAGCCATTCACAAATGCATACACACTTATTCTTGAACATGCTCAGTAGGAGCAGGTGACTCAAAAAGTTTAAATATAAAAAAACTGTGCACATTTAGTTAATGGAAGTAAATTGGAAAGTTGTTTAAAATGGCATGCTCTTTCTGAATAATGAAAGTTTAATTTTGATTGAGTGTCCCTTTAAGCACAGCCGACATCCTTTTAGCATATCCAAGAACATACGAAAACTCTTCAGCTATGATCAGCTTAAAAGACCTTTATTGGTTTCAGGGTCCTCACAAAACAGTGACATTTCTGGTTAACACTTAACCCTTACTCATGCCTAACACAATGTCTAACAAGTGATGTTTAAATAGCCATTTTGGCGCCAAACAATTGTACAGTGAATTTTCTGTACTTCCTTATTTGTGTGCTTATATCCTGAGTGACGTAGCTTTTTATTTATATTTTAATTGTATTTTAATAAAACCTAATTTTGAAGAATTTGATCCTGTTTGAGGCAGTAGGTTTATCCATACAAGTATGTATCTCAGAGCTAGATTATAGCTCTGACGAATGTCAGTAATTTACTGCTTCCATTGGATGATAATTTTGACACACAGTACCGCACTATTGTCTTTTTCTTTTTTTTAAGATTTTCCCTTTTGAAGAGTTTCCAATAATTATCCAATCAATATAAGTATTTTTAATTTTGAACAGTGGTGTTTTAATGGTGTTTCACTTTTATTTTTATATTTCACATTTATTTAAAACTATAAAATCACAAATTGTGATATAATCTTTGTTTATTTTGAGTATCATTTTTTTAGATTTATTGTAAGTGAGGTTTACAGTTAAAAGACAGCATCAAATAGTCTCCTGTTGGGGACCAGCCACCATACTGAGAATTTAAAGTGTGCTATTCCATATGGACAGTTTCTGCGTTTGAAGGATATTTTGGTTAGGAGTGAATTTACTAGGAGTTTGAACTGGAATGATTGGCTGCAAAAAATGCTCAGAGAATTATTGGTTGTATTCTGTGCAGTCATTGTGTATGTTGTAAATTTGTAACAAGAACTAAGTCTTTTTCAGTTGATACAGAAAAGAATTATAAGATCAGAACTTTGATCAACTGTCCCTCCACTAGTATGGTGTGTCTTTTGTCATACCCTAGTCTTGCTCTTGTTTTTATGCAGGTAAAACAATTTGTGAGCTTAGAGCAAGGATAACTGAACACATGGTTGATATAAAAAAATAGATATCAATTTAGACGCTTTGTGCAACACCATGAAGGAAAAATAAATAGTTAAAGGTTTGTTGGTAATGAACAAGTAAAAGTGGGAAGAATAGGTGGGATAAGCTTTTACTTCAGAAATAAACTAAATGGATTTATACTTTGCAGACCTTGTCCCCTAAGAGGTTAAACAAAAAACTTGAATTTTCTTCCTTTTTGGGATAGGATCTTGGTATTTTGGAGCCTCACTTGATAATCTAGAACGTATTTGCCCTGTTCTTTATTATTTCTGAATAATTGTGTTCCTGTCTTGAGATTGAGAAATATATTGAGTATGTAATACTCAAAGATAAACTAAATAATATGTGCAAGTCTACTGGGAATTGTTGATTTTGCTAGTATGATAATTAAATGATTATGAACTTTGATGATGGAATACAATTAGAAGAGCACAATCTTTTTCTTTAACAACTATATAGAAGGCTTAAATTTGCCCTTTTTAAGATTCATTTTGACTCACTGGATGTTTTGTTTGACCAAAACTTCATTAATCCACCTTAAGCCTACAGATGTGGCAGAGTGGTAACATAAGAAGGCACAAAAACATGCATGTGGGAGCCTACGTCAAACCCGGATGGAGCTCCTTGCTTCATATTGATAGGTGTGAAACACTGGACATAACCCATTGGTCCAGCAGTGTGTGACTGTACATGGGGACCCCCTTACTCATAGCGGCCATGCATGTATTATACCACTAGTGGCACCTATCAGGAGGAAGTAAGCACATGGCACGACCTGTAAGGTATTTTGGGGTTGATAACTGGTGGAGTTAGGAGAAACCCTAACAGCAGTTTTCCCCCATCTGGGACAATTTATGTTCTATGCCTCTGTGATGCTTTGACTTTTTCATCCTTGCTTGGCTGCATAGGGTTTCTATATTGCATGGGGAATATTCTTTAATGAGGATGCCTGCTTGATTAACAGTTGTTATGCACTAAATGTGTTTGCTATACTCACACTTTATCATTTTGAACTGTGCAACTCTACCTTTTTTAAGCAGCTGCTATATATGAAGTCCTCTTATTAACTGGCTGATGTACTTCATTTTTATGTTACATGCTATTAACATTTGGTCTAGACATTTGTGTATTGTTTTATTGATAGTATGCATGCTGATTTATTGGAGTCCTTTTAATCAATTGAGACTTTCTATAAGTGCACTTTAGATCTTTATACCGACTAGTTGTTTTATTTACTTGTGTGAGGGTGTATCTACCACTTGTTGTTTTTAATTCTCCTAATGTGAGATTATGCTTTCAATTTAATAAATATTAAGCAAACTGTTATAGTTTCCACCCCTTGCAGTGTTTTTTTTTATTTTCTCTAATGTTCATGTTTTTCATGTTTTTCCAGACTTTCTGAATGTCCTTATTTTGGAGAATTCACTTTCTCTGTAAGCTATCATTTCTGATTTTTGCACCTTTACTTATATGAGTGGAAAACTATAATTATTGTTTAAATATTTTTATGGTATTGGTGAGCAACACGCAAGTAGAGTTTTTTGATTGTTTCATTAAAGCTCTATATACATACACACACACACAAATATGTACTATATATATATATATATATATATATATATATATATATATATATATATATATATATATATATATATATATATACAGGGCTCAAAATTTCCAGTTCTAAGCTTCTAGCCAGGCCAAAATGTTACTCGCCACTTTTGATCCCACCCACAAACTACCCATGCCACGCCCACTGCCCCACCCTATCTTAACATATGTTTAGCCATTGCAAAATACCTTCTTATGCAGTAATTTTAATCTTTTTTTATTTTATACAATAAGAAATTAAATAATGATACATACAGTAATAAATAAACACAAAAAAGTGCATAACAGCAACATCAACTAGGGGTTCTGGGGAAGACATCAGCTAGATGAAGTAGGCTGCTCATTAAATAATCCTAGTTAGGCCCAATTAGGAGTGTGGTCTCCCCTATGATAGCAGAGCTCCACAGGGGTATATACTGTAGGTGTAAGTCACATGCAACTGTAGCCTTGTAATGATAGAGCTTACACAGGTACGTGACTAAAAGTTCCAAGGTAGTAGCTGAAACTTTGAGTCACAATCTCCTGTGGAGCTCTATCATCTAGCGGACAGGAGACCACAATATTAATAAAGCCTACTAGGCTTGTTTCATGCAGCCTGTATAATGAACCAGCAAAATCATGGACTTCTTGGGAGATATTTTTTTTCAGACAGTGTATTCTTATTCAGAAAACTTTATATTGTCTGGAATGGCAACATTTAAATAAATACATCTATATCTTGCCCTCTCTCCCACATACTCCCTCTTTCTCTTACTCTCCCCCTCACACTCTTCCTTCTCTCTCCCCTCTTACACTTTCCCCCTCTCTCTCACAATCTTCATGCCCTTTCTTCCCTCTTTTACTCACACTTCTGTCTCTCTCTCCCACAAACACATTCTCCTCTCTCACACACTTCTCTCCTCTTTTTTTAAACTCTCCTATTTCTTCTATACTCTCCTCCTCTCTCACACACTCCCTCTCTCTAACACTCTACCTCTTTCTCTCATTCTCCCTTCCATACCCCACACTCTCTCCCCTTTTATGCACTTAAATTTCAATATATGAGAAGAAAATAAAGTGACATGAAAAAGTTTGCATCCTGAGGAATTTCTAGCAGCAGTACCATAATCAGGCAGTGGTCTTACAAACACACAGACACACCTCCTCCAAAACACACACATACACACTAACGCTCAGAAACACAAACTCTCTCACATACACACACCTACACTAATATACACATACACTCACACAAGCAGGCCCATTTATCAAGCTCCGTACGGAGCTTGAAGGGCTGTATTTCTGGCGAGTCTTCAGACTCGCCAGAAACACAACTTATGAAGCAGCGGTCTAAAGACCGCTGCTTCATAACCCTGTCCGCCTGCTCTGAGAAGGCGGACGGGAATCGCCGGAAATCAACCCGATCGAATACGATCGGGTTGATTGACAGCTCCCTGCTGGCGGCCGATTGGCCGCAAGTCAGCAGGGGGCGGCGTTGCACCAGCAGCTCTTGTGAGCTGCTGGTGCAATGTTAAATGCGGAGAGCGTATTGCTCTCCACATTTAGCGAGGTCTTGCGGACCTGATCCGCAGTGTCGGATCAGGTCCGCAAGCCCTTTGATAAATGGGCCCCAAACTCTCTCACTTATACACACACTCTCATACTCACAGTCACACTCACATATTATCTCATATTCACACTCTCTCACACCATAACTCTTTCTCTCACACACATAATTATTCAAACACACATGCACTCTTCCCCACAGTCACATATTATTATAACATATAGTGAAAGAGGAGTGAGAGATAGAGGGGAGAGGGGAGGGGGGGGGGAACTAACAAGGAGAATACAGAGCCAGGTAAAATAGTTTAGGACTCTACATACAGAATAGCAACACACAGTAGTTATCTCCACAGAATTTACATACGGCTAGATTTGGAGTTTGGCGGTAGATGGGTTGTTAACGCTACGCGTGGTTTATGTCTAACGCACGGCATTGTTTGACTCCGGTATTTAGAGTTAAAAAATACCTTCTATCGATACTCCTAACGCGTGTATTTCACACGCGGAATCCTGCCCGCGTTAGACAGTCTCCCATAGAGATCAATGGAAATGCAAACAAACACGCATTTTTCATCTAACACTCGATCTCGCGAGAAATATGCACAGCTTGGTCATATGACGCATACCACATCATGCACAACAATAACACGCCGCAAATGTCACAACAACAATCACTAAACAAAGCACAGAAGCATTACACATTCACAAGCGGGGGGAATTTGATTGAAATTAAATACACGGAATACGCATATACTTTAAGATGCGGAAATACGCAAAATAACAACAAGAAAAATAAAAATAATACATACACTAGCAAAATAATCGCATTCAATATCAATATATATTAGGACAAACATACATATACAACACTTCACTAATACCACACCATCGCAAATTAACATTTAAACATAATACTATTGGACAATGTTATAGAAAACGACCACTATGACATCATCTCATTCTACACATTCCACAAATACTAACTCAAAATGAGCAAATTCACACACCTAATACACATTGCACAAATACTAATTGCTAATAAAGCACACATGAACACAATTTACAACGCAAATATGTACATCATTAAACATTTACACAGGGTATATAAGCACCACACAAGCATGGCTTCTTTGACTGTGTTGCTGGTGGGTCTTTGGAGATTGGAGGTTTAAGATTAGAGAGTTTGTGCATTATTGTGAATGAGTTAGTGTTAGTGTGAGAGAGTCAGTTGTTAGTGTTATCGTGAGTGAGTGAGTGAGTGAGTGGGAGTTAGTGGTAGTGGGAGAGAGTCAGTTAGTGGGAGCGTGAGTGAGTTAGTGGTAGTGGGAGTTAGTGAGAGTTAGTGGTAGTGTGATAGAGTCAGTTAGTGGGAGTTAGTGAGAGTTAGTGGTAGTGTGAGTTAGTGAGAATTAGTAGTAGTGTGAGTTAGTGAGAATTAGTAGTAGTGTGAGTTAGCGAGCGAGTGCTTTTTCTGCACACTTAACACATTTACATGCAAACACATTCAATACATACATACACTTATCAATAACACTACATACACTCCATACCCCATACCCTCTCATACTACACTCCATACCCCATTCCCTGTACTCCCATTCCCTGTAATCCCATTTACTCTTATACCATACCCCATCCCATACCCATCCCCTAGTTACATTTAGTTTACATATCCTCCTTTTTGTCTTCTTCTTCATTTTGTTCATTTAAATACTCCTTACCCTCTTTTATTTATATCCCTTTCACACTTTCAGCACTTTTTTTGGTCTTTTTAGTTCTTTATTTTGACCCCCTTTCATTTGATCACACTCACTTTTGTTTTGCTTAGTTGGGGTTTAGTTTAGGGAAGAGATGGAGGGCAGGCAGGGGAGAGGTAGAGGGGGGAGGAGAGGGAGGGGGAGAGGAACAGGGCAGGAAGGGGAGCAGGAAGGGGGGCAGGAAGCGGGGGTGGAAGCGGTGGGTGGACCCAGCCACTTGGTTCAAGATGAACAAGTGGCTGGGCCCAGTGGCGGACAGAGTAGGGCTTCACAGTCCGGGAAACAGAGGGCATCGTCACAGGGGAAGGCCAAGGCGACTAGCGAGGCAAGGTTTTCGATGGAGGAGAAGGAGGCCCTCGTAGAAGCCTATATGGCCAGGTATAGGAGGCTGCAGCATCTCAGTCGAGGTGGTCTTCAGTCGAAGACCACCTCGACTGAGAAAAGGAAGCTCTGGCATGAGATAAGGAATGCAGTCAATGCCGTGGGTGGACGGAATAGAGATATGGACTCTATAAAACATCGATACCGGGACTGCAAGATGGATGTCAAGAAAAAGTTAAGCCTGGAGGCCCGACATGCCGCAGGAACCGGTGGCGGCCCTGCACTGGAAATCGAGTACTGCCGATGGGAGGAAATGTTGTGTCCCAGCATCTCCGAGGTGGATGTAGTCGGTATCGGAGGAATTGATACCGGGAACCTGCCATTCTCATCTGACGGTAAGCTCATTTAAGAATAGATTCACATATGAATGTATTTCAAGGGACACTATACGAAATACTTTCATGATTGAGGTAGAGAATACAATTTTCCAAAAAATTCCAATTTACTTATATTACCTAATTTGATTCATTCTTTAGATATACTTTAATGAAGAAATAGCCATGCACACGGTGAACCAATCACAGGAGGCAGCTATATTCAGCTGCCAATCAGCATCTTCTAAGCATATTTAGATATGCTTTTCAGCAAAGAATATCCAGAGAATGAAGCTAATTAGATAAGAAAAGTACATTAGAAAGTTGATTATAATTGTATGTTTCTAAATCATGAAAGATAAAACATTGGGTTTCATGTCCCTTTAAGGATCAGATTAATGCTATAATGTTGTTTACACGCATTCACAAATACTTTGCGGTTACATCAGTATCTAGGCTATAGGTTAGGTGTGCATTTAAACAGACTGAAAACAAACGCTAAAACATTCAGATTGACCAGAGATATCACAAACACGGTTTAGAAAATGCGGAAATCGTATTGATTGTTAGATTTCAAAGTGGATTAATGAGGCTGCATTTGTAATTGTATCGTAAGCTAAGTCATTTAAAGCTTGATTTGGAAATATGCTAATATATACATTTCTCTATTTTTCTAATATACAGAGTCTGGGGAGGAGGCAGCACAGCAAATACAGCCTCCTCCTTCTCCCCGGGATGAGAGTGGTGGGGAGGAATTTCCACCTCGGAGGGAAGAGGCCCCCCGTGACGAAGAGGGCACGGAAGCAGGTGAAGAGGCCCCAGAAGCAGAGGAGGAGGCCGCGGAACCAGAGGCCCCTCAAGGACCCGCACCACGCCGTGCACGGGCACCCCGCCGTACACGGGTACCCCGCCAAGCACAACAAGAGGAAATAGCGGAGGTGCGGGTTCTACTAGACTACATAGACCAGATGCGTAACTCCCGGATACAAAATATAGAAGGCCGAACTAGAATTCTTGAAGGACAAAACAAAATAATTGAAGGCCAAAACCAAATAATAAACATACTTACTCGAATAGAAGAAGGGCAAAACAGAACCTTTAATCTACACCAAGAGATGTTTAATTTTTTCCGGGAGGCGCATGCTGGTCTGCTTCCTGGTCCGCCTCCTGCTGCTGGGCCTCCTGCTGCTGGGCCTCCTGATGCTGGGCCATCTTCTCCTGCTGGGCCATATTCTCCTGCCGGGCCATCTTCTCCTGCCGGGCCATCTTCTCCTGCCGGCCCATCTTCTCCTGCGGCCCATCTTCTCCTGCCGGCCCTTCTTCTCCTGCTGGCCCATCTTCTCCTGCCGGCCCATCTTCTCCTGCCGGGCCATCTCCTCCTGCCGGGCCATCTCCTCCTCCTCACCTTGGTCGTCCCAGTACTCTTCCTTCTACTCTTCCCACAACATATCCAATGAGAACTCGTCAGAGTCGGCAGTTGACCCTCCAAGAGCCTCAGCCCCGTGGGAAGAGGGGAAGGAAGAGGAAGTAAGTATTTGTTTTCATGTTTAATGTTATTTTTATTTAATGTGTAATGGATAGGTATGTAATGATGTGGTTTTCATACACTTGTGGACCACACTCTGTATATAATCTACTTCTATGGGACCGGGTCCATGGAGGCAGATTGTTTGCAGAGTGTGGGTTATAAGTGTGTGAAAACCACATCACATACCTATCCTTGTTCATGATATTGATTGGTTTCGCAAACAAAATTACCATTACAATTATCCATGATGGCATATTACTGTTTGAATGCCAATAACACAGCTTAAAGGGACAGTCAATAAATTATTGATTACAAAGAAAACACTGTATTACGCATTATCAAGTTGGAAACAACAAAACATGGTGAAATACGTGTGACTTATGTGCTTACCCTTGTATCTATGACTATGAAAAATGACCACTTATTTGTTGTTCTGACATAACAACATTTTAGACATCAATGATCAATACATGGTAAATAATATGCTGTATGAGCACAAGTTTTTAGATATACAAATGCTATCCAAATGCCCTCTAGTGGTCAAATTGCATAATGATTACATGCACTCTTCAAGCTCTAAGAAATGAGCACACGAACCTCATAGGTTTAGCTAGCAAATTAAAATAAACACAGACAAATGATTAATTGGTGAGAAACCTTTGATATCATTTAAATTTCAAAATTGACTTTTATAATAATGCAAAACATGAATTGTTTTCTAAACTGTCCCTTTAACAAAATTACATATGCTAACATATATTTGCAGATTGTTGGTATATCCACATGTACTTGTTCAAACAATAAATATTGAAAACAGATTTATATTGACGTGTTAAATAAAGACATTATTGTGTTATTTTTTTTTTATAAAGACATTTGTTTTAACAATGAATATGGTTTAAAGTCCTTTTAGGAGTGGGGGGTGAAAATATGCTAACAATAATATATTTGGAGATTAACCAATGTGGAACTCATACATGATACAAAAATAAACATTTGCATTAAAGGGACAGTATACTATATTTTTAACCGAACTGTATATAATAGACACTACTAGAAACAACAAGATTAACATATACTGATATCAATATTACAAAGCTTTAAACACTTTCTAAGAAAATCGGGTTAGCTCTCTTGAAAATATAGATGAACCCCCATTGCAACCGTAAAACAAGAAAATACCCCATCATTAACATATGAAAAGACCCTTTACACAAACAGGAGAAAGCTGGAGATGGTACTCACATGAAACTTTGAGGCTTGGCGAGGAGTCTGAAAATTACTTACATTTTATTTGAACAGAAGGAAAATGAGACGTGTATTTTGAAAAAATGGACTATCTAACTAGAGACCAAATAAAATATTTTGATTTATAAGGTGAGTGTCTAATGAACCTTTAATAAAATATATGACGAAATTACATTTAGAAGAAGTCGGCATCATATATTTAGCATATGATAAAGATAAATGCATATTGATTACTTGATTCTAACACAATAGCGCATATTTATGAATTAGATATCTTTAACATTAAACACAACAGTCATTTTTCATAAAAAGGAACATATTGTTGACCAACATATTAAACAACATGGACTATAGAGATTTTCACTTGCCTCGAAATATCTTATGCATGAAAACATTTTGCTTTCGTTCGTTTATTCAACCAGACATCCAGCAAAAGAGAATGTGGTGGCCTTTATCAGCTATGGGTCAACAATGTAACATGATGCAAACAATCCATATTCGCCATGTTTTTAAACCTGTCTTCTCATTCACAAACGTGTTTAACGTGCACAAACAAATATTGCGGGAATACGTAATACAATCAGATGTTTTTTTACCTTTGCATGTGACGTCTTAATTAACATGGCGCTTCCTTGATCACGTAAGAACGCAAACCAAAAAAAGGCGCATCCTTGATCGCGTAAGAACGCAAACCAAAAAAAGGCGCATCCTTGATCGCGTAAGAACGCAAACCAAAAAAAGGCGCATCCTTGATCGCGTAAGAACGCAAAACAAAAAAAGGCGCATCCTTGATCGCGTAAGAACGCAAACCAAAAAAAGGCGCATCCTTGATCGCGTTAAGACGTCACTCAATACAAGGAATCATTGGACAGCCTGGCAGGTGACGTCTTAAGCAACATGGCGCATCCGAGATCGCTGAAAAACCGCAGACAATACAAGGACTCAGTTGACAGCTTGACATATCAATAAGAAACGTATTTATATTTTAGTAACTAGCATGTGTCTAGATTGCTATCTAGGAATGTCACAAAATCATGAATCATCTTTTCGGACTTGACTGTCCCTTTAACTATAGCTATGGTGTATATCTTTAACATTTAAAAGATACACATGAGAAATACATATGCCATTGATGTTTTAAGATATGTTTAGATTGTTTTGGAATAACAATAATGACACATGTATTCATCAAACGTGTCATTTATTCAAGTTGAAATATGGTCAGCCTACCTATAGTCATATATGGGAGGAGAAGTATTTTTTAAAAATATTTGGGGAAAAATATTCCTCATCTAAAATATGCACATTACACACAGAGATTGATTTGGTTACACTTTTACAATAAGATAGAATTGAAAATGAAATACATGTGCTGTCAACATTACAATAAGATTGTTTATTAATAAGATTATATGTCCTTGTTCATGTAAAAAGGACAAAAACGCTTTAGAAATGGAAATACATTCATTAACAATTGTGCTCACCATCACTTAAAGGGACATGATTTTTATTTATAAAAAGAGGATACACAGAGACAATACTAATTCAATAACATGAACACTTTACAGGGATTATATCATTGTATCAATCCTCAGATCATTTGTTAAAGGTGCATCAATTCATGCAGAGTTTATAAATACACACATGGATGTGAAATTTGAAATATACATATATATACACAAATAACTATCTATATATACATATATAAACAATTATTATGCTAATCATAATCATCCAATGATAAAGCTTTTTGAAAAATATATAAAGACAAATAATAAAATTACATTGGAGATGTTAATCTTAAAGTTATTTACAATTGTATTACATATATGATTCAGGAAACACCATTATTTTTGGTAAGGTCCCTTTAAGGATCAACCAGATAAACTAGAGATTTCAATCAATGACATGAATAAGGAGGACAAAGAATCGTGCAATGACATGTCTTTTATTAGTATGTCAGAAAACATCAACAACGTTTATAAATAATCATGTAAATATCAGGAAAATTGGAGCCATATGACAAGGTAAGAGAGTGCATCACAGTCCATGAAGAGAGTTGCCAAGGGCCAGCATAGCCCCATTTGAGCCATATGACAAGGTAACAGAGTGCATCACAGTCCATGAAGAGAGTTGCCAAGGGCCAGCATAGCCCCATTGGAGCCATATGACAAGGTAACAGAGTGCATCACAGTCCATGAAGAGAGTTGCCAAGGGCCAGCATAGCCCCATTTGAGCCATATGACAAGGTAACAGAGTGCATCACAGTCCATGAAGAGAGTTGCCAAGGGCCAGCATAGCCCCATTGGAGCCATATGACAAGGTAACAGAGTGCATCACAGTCCATGAAGAGAGTTGCCAAGGGCCAGCATAGCCCCATTGGAGCCATATGACAAGGTAACAGAGTGCATCACAGTCCATGAAGAGAGTTGCCAAGGGCCAGCATAGCCCCATTGGAGCCATATGACAAGGTAACAGAGTGCATCACAGTCCATGAAGAGAGTTGCCAAGGGCCAGCATAGCCCCATTTGAGCCATATGACAAGGTAACAGAGTGCATCACAGTCCATGAAGAGAGTTGCCAAGGGCCAGCATAGCCCCATTTGAGCCATATGACAAGGTAACAGAGTGCATCACAGTCCATGAAGAGAGTTTCCAAGGGCCAGCATAGCCCCATTTGAGCCATATGACAAGGTAACAGAGTGCATCACAGTCCATGAAGAGAGTTGCCAAGGGCCAGCATAGCCCCATTGGAGCCATATGACAAGGTAACAGAGTGCATCACAGTCCATGAAGAGAGTTGCCAAGGGC
Source organism: Bombina bombina (assembly GCF_027579735.1). Lineage (NCBI taxonomy): Eukaryota > Metazoa > Chordata > Amphibia > Anura > Bombinatoridae > Bombina > Bombina bombina. The sequence goes on from NC_069500.1 coordinate 744,290,479, forward strand.
CAGCATAGCCCCATTTGAGCCATATGACAAGGTAACAGAGTGCATCACAGTCCATGAAGAGAGTTGCCAAGGGCCAGCATAGCCCCATTTGAGCCATATGACAAGGTAACAGAGTGCATCACAGTCCATGAAGAGAGTTGCCAAGGGCCAGCATAGCCCCATTTGAGCCATATGACAAGGTAAGAGAGTGCATCACAGTCCATGAAGAGAGTTGCCAAGGGCCAGCATAGCCCCATTTGAGCCATATGACAAGATAAAAGAGTGCAACAGGCACAACAATAATAAGAAAAAAAGGCCAAATGGCAACCATAACAAAAACATCAACATGTGGACGGAGGATTCTTATCTGCGCCCTTGGAGCATCTCCAGATCCTCCACTTACTGGTCATGCCCTTCATCGTCCTGTGCATGTCCAGCTCCAGATTCAAGCATTGAATTTAATCGCATGATCTGCCGCAGAGTCAAATGCTGAACCTGGAGCTGGGCCTGCATGGTGTCGTTCATCCCTCTCAGGACAGCTGCGTTCCTCAACACGGCCTGCTCTACACATGCTATACCTTTTAGCATGAGCCATGTTGAGTCACAGCCTAAAATAAATAATAAATAAAATATTAATGATAATTACACAACAGACAAAATAAAAAGCAAATATACATTGTCATCATAAAGACAAATAATTTTTTTAATTAATTTGTTGACATTGATTATTTACACATGAAATATGTTATTCAGACAGACCTTAACCATTAAATGGACATTTTAATCCAACATGTTGTCCCCTTTAATTGGTTTTGATGATCCACTTTTACAGCTTGAGTGTCTTAAATCTTGTTAAAGGATTTACATTGTACTTACATTAGCAATTTTAAGATTTTAGTTATACTGTGGTAGGCACACCTATCCGTAAACATTTTGGCGTTGAGGACAAGCTGTGTAAACATAGCAACCAGAAGAAATTACATTCCCACTGGGTTATACAAGAGATAATGTATGATCATTTGGACATAAATATTTGGATACAAATAGTGGTGTTTTGTATATGTAGTGATATCAAATTAAAGGGACAGTAAACCTAAATATTTTAGTTACTGATTCAGATAGAGCATGACATTAAAAAGAATTATTAATTTACTCATATTCTTTAAATGTTTGAATTCTCGAGCTATATTTTAAATGCAAGAATGTAAGTTTATAGGGCAGGCCATTTTTGTTTATCAACTTTGGTTGTCCCTGCTGATTGATGGATACATCCATCCAACAATAAAGAAATGATGTCCATATTTTTTAAAATAAAAACAAAATATAGGCATTTCTTTGTTTCAATAAAGATAGCAAGAGAATGAAGAATAATTGATAAGAGTAGTAAATTATAAATTTGATTAACATTGCATGCTCTATTTGAATCACAGTGTAAAAATTTTCAGTCAGTGTACCTTTAAGTATCTTATAATGTTGATTTTGAATGATACTTACAGCTGTGCCTGGGAAGGACAATCCGACACCCAGGACAATGAAGGTTGAGACAGGGGGGAGGGATGGGATTGGGTTGGGGAGGGATGGGATGCTGCTCTGGGGTAGCCCAAACAGCTGGGGAGTGGTGAGTTGGGGGCTGGGCAGCTGGGGTAGCTGTATGGGGCAAAAGACGGGGAGAGCGGCGAAGGGGGACGAAGGGGCGTTTTTTGGGAGGGATACGACAGGACAAATGGGAAGGGCCGGGAGGGGAAGGGGACTGGGCAGGGGGCTGGGCAGGGGACTGGGCAGGGGGCTGGGCAGGGGACTTGGCAGGGGGCTGGCAGGGGGCTGGGCAGGGGACTTGGCAGGGGATTGGGCAGGGGGCTGGGCAGGGGGCTGGGCAGGGGACTGGGCAGGGGAGGAACAATGATGACCAGAAGCAGAGGATCCATCTGAAAAAAATATAATAAATATATTAACATCTCATACATCATGAAATCAAATCAACGCATTTCAACTTGATTATGTTTGCAATATACTTAGAAGTGTGTTTGAATTTCTAAACAATGATGACATGAGGATATGGTATGCATATAGGCACTCAGATGAATATCAATGACTGTCTGTACAATTCTAAAATTATTATTGTGGTTTGCCCTAGAATATGCATGTGACATCATGATGGCTTGAATTTCCAATCCAAATATTTAAACAAATCCATCTCTGTGCATCCACCAATCTTCATCTACTGAGCCTATCTCGATATGCTTTTCAAGCAAAGTATGTCAAGATAAGAAGAGAAGTAAATACACTCTTTAAATCTCTTAAAGGGACACTGTCCAAACAAATTTAGCGTTCGTGATTCAGATTGAGCATGAAATGTTAAGCAACTTTATAATTTAATCCAATTCTCAAATGTTAAGAATTATCTTGTTATCTTTCTTTGCAAATCAATAATGATATTTTAGATTACGGACAATTTTTGCAAAAAAAACTGGGTTGTCCTTGATGATTGTTGGATCAATTAATCCAACGAGAAAAAAAAAGGTCTGTCCAGAGTACTGAAGCAAATGAATTATCTATTTAATGCCTTATTTTTAAAGTAATGACAGCAACATCACAAGGAACATTGATAATATGAGACAATTTTTAAAGTTGCTTAAAATAGAATACTCATTCATAATGTATAAATCATTAATTTTTTAACTGTCTCCCTTTAAGTATATTTTGAGTTCATGTCCCTTTAAAGAGACATTTCACAATAATGCTTGAAAAATCATAAACCTAGCCACCTTCCTTTTGCTAAATTAGTATAACATATGAGTAAAGCATATTTAGATTAACTTCTGGATTGTTTTACACACTGACTGAAATATATATTGTAATGGATGTATTTCGCAGTCTTCAGCTTAGAGGGACATTAAGCTATATGTTATGTATGCATTTTGAATAAGATTATAATATTTGAACAACTTAATATGTTTTGGTATTCAATCATTAGATTGTAATTATATATATTCTTGGATTAAATACATATCTAGATAGGCTATTTTGATGCTGATTGTTGGTTGCATATAGATGCCTTATGTAATTGACTAAGATATGTGCATTGATGTATATTTTTCGAAGTATATTTAAAGACTGAATGTAATTCTATGGTACTTTCTAAATATGTTTAAATTCTTTTATTATTTTTTAAAAATCAAGACACAATATACTTTGTGAATGTCCCTTTAAGGACCAAAACATTTTGAATGTTGATTTAACATTGTCAAAAGAAACTAAAGGGGAATGAAAATTATATATAGATATGTGATGTCTAACCCAAGAGGTAAGATTTTAAAAAATACATAATATTAATAACTATAGTTAAATGTCCCTTTAAATGACTCCACTAGAAAATAAAATCTATTAACATGGCATCCAATAACTAGCTTGTGAAAAATATGAAGTTAAATGACCTACCATTTATAAAAGTAAACATTTATAAATTTAATAAACTAATGTTTTGAGATACCTAAGGAAGATACAAGATCTTATAAAATTAATTTTACATTCAACAACACTGTCACTTTAATGTAAGTGAACCACTTCCCCATCTTAAAAGTGAAACGAAATAATTTATGTAAAGTTTTGACTACATATCCGAATTTATTTTAACATCTAAGAATTTCAAAAGAAAAGCATCGATGGATCTCACTCCCCAATTAATTTAAAAAAAGATAGTTTAATTTAATATTCTCTGAATCAGTGGATTTTCTAAAATTAATGCATTATTTGATCTTATGCATGTGCTTGTCAAATAGACAACTACCAGTCATGGAAGTCAAATTGTTTTTTATTGACAGATTATATGGATATTTATTATAATCTGTTCAAAAGAGTGTATTTAATAATAAAATGTTGATTATTACCATTTTAAATAAAAAAAAGTTTTTGAAACAAAAACAAAAAAATATTCCTGGAAGTCATCAGATGACAATCTGAAATTAAATTTTTTTTTTTACAAAGTTAATACACACGTTGTCAAATATTCATAAAATACATTTACAATCATCTTGTGTCTATGCTCTAACTTTGTTCAACATTTTATCAAGATATTTATGATTTAAATTAAAAAATAAATAAAATAAACATACACCATTATATTGTGTAATAAAAATTAAATTTAAATATCAGAATTTCGAATTATACATAATAATGTATATTACATTCCAATAATAAATATATATGTATGCTGAACATAAATGTAATATTTCATGTCCATTCAAATACCTCTATATCAACTATAATATGTATTCCTTTTTCGGATTGTGATCCCTAAATATCTAATTATGAACTAAATATGACTAATGTATGTAAGCTACTAATATTCAACATTCTTCACTAGCATGCATTGGTACACCAACCTGGATAATGCATGGTCTTTGAAAGTCAATTCAGGGGTAAACAGTTGATCTTCAATAGGTGTCTTATTCATCAGTTCATAAAATAGAGGACTGAAATACCATCTAAAAAAGTAAAATCATCTAAGTGTCTGATTGTGATCCCTAAATATCTAATTATGAACTAAATATGACTAATGTATGTAAGCTACTAATATTCAACATTCTTCACTAGCATGCATTGGTACACCAACCTGGATAATGCATGGTCTTTGAAAGTCAATTCAGGGGTAAACAGTTGATCTTCAATAGGTGTCGAATTCATCAGTTCATAAAATAGAGGACTGAAATACCATCTAAAAAAGTAAAATCATCTAAGTGTCTGATTGTGATCCCTAAATATCTAATTATGAACTAAATATGACTAATGCATGTAAGCTACTAATATTCAACATTCTTCACTAGCATGCATTGGTACACCAACCTGGATAATGCATGGTCTTTGAAAGTCAATTCAGGGGTAAACAGTTGATCTTCAATAGGTGCCTTATTCATCATTTCAAAAATAGAGGACTGTGAAATACCATCTAAAAATTAGAAAATAATCTAAGTGTCTCCAATAGGATGCCTCCACAGCCTTATTCTATCAAATAGTTGGCACTTACCATGTGAACATGTCTTTGTATGTTTTTCAAGGTCAGCAGATTGGAAAGATAATGCCAGACATGATCCCATTGGTATACTTCAATTTCAATCTTGGCTTTTTCCACTGTCAGTCTGGGCAATCTTCACTGTCAGGCTTCTAATTCTTCCCTTTCAGTCTTTAGATTAAGTCAGCTCCCTAATGGCAGAAAAAGTTTAATAAAAATTACTACAAGTGTGTGAATCAGTTCTGTACCCCTCTACCACCCCCCATTTCAGAATACATTTCTGTCACTAGCTTACTAAGCGTGTGTAGCATCTTGTGTTATGTTCTATCAAGTGTGAAGATGAGTCATATTGAGCAGAACGAACCTCTAATTTGTGACATTGAACCATAGTCATGCTAGAGGATAGTTATGCTAGAGGATCCCTTTCTGAGTATGTACATTTTAAGTAATGTGTAAACTAAATACTAGTTTTGAAAATGTATGCCATATGATGTATTTGTGTACAATTCATGCCAGCAACAGTCCATACATTTATACTTACCATCTGATGTCCTCTTTAAAACCAGTTGGCAAAGACTCGCTACAGGACCCAATGACCAGAGCATCACCTATATTAAGAAATCAAACACATTTTTAGCATTTGATGAACAATCCTAACATGTTTGCACAATTCTCTACTTGTCATTTCCCTAGAGTTCACATCTATTGACAATACTCTAGTCTAACTTCTATTATTTACCGTCTAAAGTGGCGGTTGATGATGTCTGCTCTGACATTGAGCCCCTCGTCCCGGAATGGCCCCTCTAGAACAGGATTATCCTCCTCATCTCTGAGGAGGTTTTGGTGCGCCTGGACGCCCTGCAGCATCCCAGCCCGCTGTGCAATATTATGCAGGACACTACAGGCTACAACGATCTTAGCCACCTTCTTTGGGTTGTACTGGAGGGCTCCTCCCGACCGGTCCAGGCACCTGAACCTCATCTTCAGGAGCCCGAACATCCGTTCAACCACCGCCCTGGTTCTCTTATGAGCCCTATTGTAGCGCTCCTCAGACACATCAGTCGGGCTACGCAAGAGGGTAATAAGCCAAGGCCGGCTCATGTACCCAGAATCACCTATAAATTATGAACAGAACATAATTGAAACTGAATCCTCAAAATAGTATTTTGATTCCAATAAAAGTTTTTGTACACGATAATCCACTATCAAATTTTTGTATTTTAAAAGAATAATTTAGTTCAATCTTATTCTCTATCTTCCCATTTCAGCTAAGACATGCTACATATGCGTATTTCTCCTAAACCAAACCTTGTGTAAAATGCAAACTAAATGGTTACATTGCATTCTCTATCTGAGCATTTAAGGTAAGACATGCTACATATCTTCATTGAACTAAAACTAGACATTTGAGGAAAAAGACAATGACATGGTTAAATTGCATGAGCTAATATCTTCCCATTTCAGCTAAGACATGCTACATATGCATATTTCTCCTAAACCAAACCTTGTGTAAAATGCAAACTAAATGGTTACATTGCATTCTCTATCTGAGCATTTAAGGTAAGACATGCTACATATCTGCCTTGAACTAAAACTAGACATTTGCGGAAAAATAAATAAATGGTTAAATTGCATCCTATAGCTGAACATTACGCTAACATTTTAAAACTACAGTGGCAATTGTCAAACTAATTAACCATGTTGTGCACAAATACTCACCAACGAGATAACCAGGGGGCATTTGTCTTTCCTCAAACGGTCTCCACAGGGACGACTGAGCGAGGATGCGGGCATCATGACAACCCCCTCCAAAATTCGCACACACATGCATAATCCTCATCTGTGCGTCACAAACATACTGCACGTTGAGGCTATGAAAATGTTTGCGATTTCTGAAGGGCAAGTCATCAATTGGAGCATGCAGCGCAATGTGGGTACAATCTATGGCTCCCAAGACATTGGGCAATTGAACAATATCAAAGAATTCCCACTTCAGGCGCCTCCAATCACCATCATTTTGTGGGAATCCTATGTAATACCTTGAGCCAGGCCATGCATGTACATTTCTCCGGATTGAAAACTCCCAGAGGCCAGGACGTATAGACAACTTAGCATCTTACTCATGGCGGGAACAGCAGTCCTTATTGTTATACGTGGCTCCAAATGAGGTTTAAGAAGATCGTAAAGGCCAATGAGCTGTTCGCGATTGAGCCGATACTTATCATAAACCTCAAAGTCGCTCATGTTTTCCAAGGTGGGTCTCACCCTGTAGACACGAGGACCTCGAACCAGACGACCCCTTCATCTCAGTCTGAGCCGCCGAGGCTGCCTGATTCGATCAACAGCTAGTTCGCCAATAGCAGCACCAGCAGCGTCTACCATGTCATCGTCATCCATCTTTCAAAACAGCGTAACAAGGTATGCACTTGATCTGATGTGGATCACAAGTGATGCTTTGGCCATGTTGTTTGGGGGATTTATAGTACAATTAGTCCAATGGTAGTGAGTTTGTAATGATTGCTAATTGTATTCACTTGTTTGTATGTGAGCGGAACGAATGCTTTCTCAGTGGGCGTTTTTTTTTTTTGGGGCTGAAATGTTGTTTTCCCCTAATGAATCTCAATGTGAAAGTGTCAAATATCACACATACAGTGCATGTTTGTAATGTTTGATCATATGCGTAATCAATATTTCTTAAACGCGATCTTATAGTAACAAGCACACGTCCAGGCTAACATGAATGAAAGTGCATAGTTGTGTATAATGTGCATCAAATGTGATCGATCAATGTTGCTGCAACATTGTTTGAAAACGATAAAGTAACATCTGCCATCTGTAGTATTGTATATATAAGTGATTGGTGAGATGTCAATATTGTATGCGTCCCTTTAAAATCGCAATAATAATTCCGAACTTCCCATCTGCCATCTGTAGTATTGTATATATAAGTGATTGCCGAGATGTCAATATTGTATGCGTCCCTTTCAAATGGCACTAATACTGAATAACTTCCGGCTGTCATCTGTAGTATTGTATATATAAGTGATTGCCGAGCTGTCAATATTGTATGCGTCCCTTGAAAATCGCAATAATAATTCCGAACTTCCCGTCTGCCATCTGTAGTATTGTATATATAAGTGATTGCCGAGCTGTCAATATTGTATGCGTCCCTTTAAAATCGCAATAATAATTCCGAACTTCCCGTCTGCCATCTGTAGTATTGTATATATAAGTGATTGCCGAGATGTCAATATTGTATGCGTCCCTTTCAAATGGCACTAATACTGAATAACTTCCGGCTGTCATCTGTAGTATTGTATATATAAGTGATTTCCGAGCTGTCAATATTGTACGCGTCCCATTCAAATCGCACTAATACTGAATAACTTCCGGCTGTCATCTGTAGTATTATATATATAAGTGATTTGCGATCTGACAATATTTATTAATTGTCCCATTCAAATCTCCCTAATAATGCTGTTCCAAACTGTTATTTACGTATATGTTGTATTGTAGTATTGAGTGTTAAAGTTCAGAAAGGGGCAGTACAGTGGTGAATCTGTAATGTGTATGGTTGAATCTTCTAATGACGTCATCATATTATTAACCTGCCTATGTAGTTCTGAAATCCTCATTGTGTTGTTGTATTGTGCTACATTGTTATTGTGTGCTGAATAAAATATAAATGTGTGCTTTGTGGTTGCGTGATGGGTGATGCGTGTTATGTACATATACGTATATATTGTGATTGTGTCCCACATATGCTGACTTCTATATAGCGGTCTGGTATTGTTGTTCCTTCCCATAAAGTGACATCTGTAATCTTGTGTAATGATGTTCTTCTTGTACGTAATTCCTAATGGTTTATTGTGATGGAATCATGATGTTAAAAGTACATTAAAATCCATATGTTCTGTTTTGTGATTCCTAGAGAGAATATAATGTGTTATTTTCCCATCATTTGAATGCACATGTATGAGTGAATGTTAAAAGTAATGTATGTGCATCCATGAGTGATCATGTGTTAAGCCTATGTAGATATGCAGTTGCTGCAAGCATATGAGTTGAATAAATGAAATGCAATAATAAAGGTAAATGAGAGGTGTTTCCCATTGTGTACTGTTTGTGAATCCTGAAAAGTTTGAATTATTTTTGTGTCCGTTTAAATGTAATATTTTTTTTAAAAAAGTTTGTTACTAGTGATGTTGATTTGTAGTTGATGTAATATAAAAGTCTGAAACAATTTAATGGTGTTGTGAATATTCAATAAGTAAAATCCCTAAGTCCACCATAGGGAAATAGTCATTTCTTGATCTATTTATCATAGCTGGGTCTAACGCAGAAAAGCATGTATTTTCTAGCGCTGGTATTTGGAGTTTTTAGGTCTACGCTATTTGCGTGCGTTAGGGAAATCTGTCTTTCGCGTGCACGAGCACGTCTTCCCCATAGAAGTCAATGGAGGCTCCAAATTTTGGTCATTTTTTTTTCTAAGACTGGTTTTCCTCGTAAAGTGAGTGATGTCATGAGCTTGTGTGAAAAAGTAGCTAAATCGTGTTAATTTTGTAATAAATAACTTGTTTGTGTATGTAATGTGGTATATATTTTTTGTATGCATCGATGAATGTATGTTTGTGATAATATTATTAGTTAGATGTAGCTATATGAGGGTCTTTTCCCGTGTGTCAATGTAAGTCAATGGGAAAATGGATTTGTGTTGGTTTTTTTCTAACACCCGAGATCTAGCAACTTTTATCCTTTGTATTTTGAAGAAAAATTATTAAATCATAAAAATAAATATAGTGTTGTGTTTGTATGAGTGTAAGTGTAGTTTGTGTAATATTTGTTTTGTGATTCGTGGATGTTTATTTTGTTGGTAGATGTTAACTAGTGGGTTTGAGCTGTCGGTAGAGATTTGTGCGTTGGGTGATTTTTGAGTGTCGATAAATGAGCTCTAAATACCGGAGTCCGTAAGAAACCAGCGTTAGGAGCCTCTAACGCTGGTTTTCACGGCTAACGCCAAACTCAAAATCTAGGCCATAGAGTGCATAGAGTATACCAAAGCTTTCACATCAATGTTGCTACTATGTTGATCTATAAACTGACCATGAAAATTAGCTTTTAATGTCACCTTTATTAGCATAAGTTACACAGCCGCTGATTATTGTGCTTTCTTCTGAGTGACAAGTATACATGCAGGCTACTGACCATATGCATATTACTCACAAGGATGTGTCTGGGGAGGAAACTGTTAAGTGTGCTCCCTTTATGCTGCTGCCAGTCTCTGAATCTAGTCCCTCCCATCAGTTGGCAGCCTGTGTGCACTGCTTTGAGGCTTGAAGTTAGCAGCACATGGAGGAGAGAGAGGAGATCACTACAGCTGGTATGAAACAGATAATATCTGCCCAGCTTCTGCACCGGAGCGAGAGACCCTCCCCCATTCCTCAGCAAATCTTTCAGTTAGTATAGATTGCTGTTTTGCTAAGAAAACTTGTTAATGATTGAAGGGGAATCAATCATATGGATATTATAAAATAGCATTCTGTACTAACTGAAAGAACCCTGAAACCAAAGGGTTAAAACATTTATTGATAAAGGAATTTAAACAAATACTCAGCAGGAATAAAAACAAAGTAATAAGAAAATGTAAAAAATTCAGGGACCCTCCAAACGTCTTTATATGAGTTTTTTTTGTGTGAAAAACAGCCCCACGTTGCTCTCACCAGTGTCTTCATTACAGCCCGGCATTATCCAGCACACTAATACTAACAGGGAGGATCTAACAGAATGAATCTGATTTACAAATGGAGTGATTATATAACACTTCCTTTTGTTTTGCCACTGCCTGCAACATCCTGATTGAGGATCGATTGCAAACCTTAATGTTGTTTGGATGGTATTTAGGAGTTGCCTGCTAAGAGAGATTATTTCTTTACTGCTGCCTTACCAGAATGTTGCCCACGCTTCTTCTCTGACCTCAGTCAGATGCTGCAGCTCTCCACCTTTAAAGGCGGTGCTTCAATACTGCTGCAAGACTATAGTAGAGAGACAGTTTCACTACATTAAATGCTGACACATTTCAAGGCTTACATTCACTCATTATTTTACTCATCCCTGCTTAAATTCCACTCGCCAATGGTGAGTTGGCGAATGCAATTTTTGAGCCCAAAAGCTCAAAAAAAAGCTCTATATACATACACACACACACACAAATATGTACTGGCTATTTATATATATATATATATATATATATATATATATATATATATATATATATATATATATATATATATATATATATATATATATATATACACACACATATATATTTTATGACACTCTATCTTAATACATTTTTATAAATTATTTTTAAGCATACTAAAATGTCGGGTTTAGTGCACATGAAGAATAGAGTTAGCTTCTGCATGTACGCTAAAAATAACAGGAGTTATATTGGTGTGCATTATGTATTTATTAGATATAAAATATTAAAAAATATTACTAATAAATATAAATAATTAATTTTGAGGTTGTTAAAAATTATAATTAATCGTTATAATATGTTTTATTAAATGGTTAAAATGTTTAATAAATAATAAATACTTGGTGAACCTTAGTATAACTCCTGTCAGGTTTAGAACACATGAAGAATAATATGAGTTATTCTATTGATAGCTAGGGTGTGTAATGTATTTGATATAAAAAATGTAAATATATTATTAATCAAAATAAATAATAAATAATTTTGAGATTAAATAGTTTAATAAATAAATTATAATAAATCATTATACAAATTATTAATACATTTTAAATATGTTTAATAATTATTATTAATTATTAACCCTTTCACTAGCGGGAATTTCAGTACCGCATGACATATATATATATGTCCATTTAGGTTAAGGGGTTAACATTTTTCAATATTTTATATAAACACTTAATGCGCCTTAATATAACTTCTGTCAAGTTTAGCCCACACAAAGAACTTACGCTCATTAATAGAAATATTATTAATTATATATAAAATATTAAAAAATATTATAAAATTATGGACTGTGTCATGCCATACAAACACTTGTTCTCATGTAATGTTTTTGTTAAAACTCTATGGCTATGGAGGATGGGGGGCTTATCCTGCAAAGTAAATTGATATATGTTCTGTCAAAGCAATGGTCCCATGCATATTTAGCCTGATGTTTAAGAAGTAATTATCTATTTTACAATTTGAGATTTGATATAAAGTTATGGTAGTAATATGTTAAAAAATTGTGGTGGTTCAAAATAATTAATTTATGATCAAATGAAAGGTATTATTTAATGATGGTGTTCACATGTTGGCTCACTAGTGGTGCTGGAACCCCTTTGAATCTTCCCTACATTAACTATGTAATATATGCGCTACTATAGTTATATATGTGTTGGTAGTGTGCACATATTTTTTTCATGAGTGATGTTTTTTGTGGGTTTTTTTGTTATTTTTTGATAATTTTTTTTTTTCATTTTTTAAAACAGACTCTTCCCTCTCAGACCAAGTGCAATTGACTTACACTCATTATTAAAGATACATTGTACTAAAGAATTCCATGTGTTCCATGAAATATGGATTTGTAATAAAATTATGGTACTCTGAGGGAAGAATATTATGCCATTGAACTAATTTAAACTCATTTATTAGTTGAGAAAGTTTCTCATATGAGGCAATAACACTTAGATACCAAGGTATAATTTGTGCCTAAACATGCACGTGCTATATTTATGAACATATGTATTATTTTGCCTGAAATACTATATTGTCAGAAAAAATTATTTGAAATTATGTTAATATGCTAATAATTAATGTAAAATAACCTTTTAAATGTATTTACCATAATAGCTATTTAATCATTTTCATATCTGATATTCATTTTTAAAGAAAACAATCGGAATATAAACATTTTGTCATGAATCTTGTTATCATCTTCTTTATTTTTGTTTGAATAATTTTTATTATTTTGAGAAAAAGAAAGGGAACATAAACATTTATAGACATACCTTCCTCTGCATTGATCGCTATCTTTGAGATCTACAGAGAATAGGTCTATATCATAATAATTCCATATAATAAATGATTCAGATAATAAATCTTATAATGTTCTAACCAAAGTCCTGTGATCCTTTAATTGTGATGATATTTTGTCCATGCATCTTCCTTCATATCAAACAGTCTCTTTTAACAAATAGTATAGCTTTTTTGTCTTTTAGTTTTGATACACTATGTTGAAACGTTCAATGAAACAAGATTAATTTTCTGTGTCTCTATATAACTTAAAGGGACAGTATACTGTAAAATAGTTTTTCCCTTAATGTGTTTACAATTGCTTTTTATACCAACTGCAGAGTAAAAAATGTATGAAAATTAGCTTTTTAAGGTTTATTTGTGTATATTAAAGCTCTGATTTTGTGTTTTGAAGCCACAGCCTAATAAAATAGGTTGAGCTTGTAGGTATAATCAGATCTCATTACTGTATCACATTGTGCACATATACCTGCTTCTTTATCTTATATCTGTCCTTAAAACAATCACCAATACTTTGAGAGAACAATGGAAAATCAACATTTTATTACCTTATCTCTGCTTTATCACACTGGGAGTGTAATTTCTTCTGCTGGCTGTGTTTACAAACCTTATCTATAGCTGGGACCTGTGGCCACAATCTTTCAGAATAGGTGGGGATACCACATGCTAAATTAACAATTTCAAATGAAAATATAAGGGTAAAGGAGCTACTTGTAAACCATTTAATACACTCCAGCAGGTAAAGTGGATCATTGGGAACAAATTAAAGGGGAGAAAAATTTTGAGTAAACTGTCCCTTTAAATTTAAAGTACATCACTTCAATAGAAGGTTAAGTCATGTAGATTAATATAGGGGGGGGAGTAAAGGGAGTAGGGGAGGGGAGTGACGACACATCACATTTTAATTTATGTTGTATGTACAGTAATGTAAGGAAAGATTTATATCTGTTTAAACCACCCAAGCCTATTTTTCAAGCTAGTCTTGTATCTCACATTTTTTATTTAGTTATCCAGTAATACCATACCACTTGGACCACCTCTTTGTTATCTAGATTTTTTATGATATGATTTTATTGTAGATCTCTGTCCAGGTTGGGCTACCCATTTTCCAGTGTCTAGCTATGCAAATCCTCGTGATTGTGCATAGTATCCGGATAAATGTGTTGATATGTTTGTTAAGTCTATTTATATGGACATGTAGGAGAGCTTGCTGGATTGTAAGATCTATATCTTCATTTAGGATTCGGCTAAGGAAAGTAGAAAGTTGCTTCCATATCCCTGTGACTTCAGCACAGTCCAACCACATATGCCTATATGTACCCACTTCTCCACACCCCCTGTAACATAAGGCACTTCCTTGTTTGTTCATGTGAGCCGTTCTCGTGGGTGTTAAGTACCATCTGTATATTGTCTTAATTACATTTTCCTTAAGGTCTACACTTATCAGCCCTTTTTCTGCATTTTGAAAAATTCCTTCCCATTCTTTAATTTATTTACAGGTAAGAAATCCTCTCTCCCAGGCTAACATAGTGGAAGTTTTCGTATTAATCTGCGAGGTCTGAATGGCCACATATAGGGTAGAGATGGTGTGTTTGTTGCGATCCTCTGATTTACAGAAGATTTCTAATAGCGTAGTGCCACTCTTTCTTGGCTTTTTCAGGTATGAGCGAACAGCCGAGTATATCTGTAAGTATATGTACCAATGTAGTTTTAAGGGGTTCAGTTTTGTCTAAAGTTGACTAAATGAGAGAGTATTTCCACCCTCCATGAAATCTGCCACTCTGTATAATCCCTTATTTTCCCAAGTTGAGCCCAGATTTCACTGGGTAGGATATATCTTATCGGGATATATAAGGAATACTGTGGTAGGAGGTCGTATTTGGTTCTTGCTTTTTTCCATATATTTACTGTGAGGTTTGTAGTGTAGGGTCTAAAAGTCATTTGAGTGGGCTGCGTTCTCCCAGGTTCCCAAATAATTGTATCAGTGTCGTCCCAACCGCCTAATGTTGCTTCTAGAGTAGGCCAAATTATTTCTTTATTTCTTTTTAAGAGTAAACTATCTTGTGTTAATCTGGCCACATTATAATATTCTATTAAATTAGGGGCCCCAATACCTCCCAATTTCTTATGTCTATTCAGGATAGATTTCGCTATTCTGTTAGTTTTATCTCCTGTGATGTATACAAGTACTTCCTTTTGTAGTGCATCTAGATCTGTTTTTACAATCTTAATAGGTAGGGTTCTAAAAAGGTATAAAATTCTCGGCAAAGCATTCATCTTAACCGCAGCTACCCTGCCCAGCCATGAAAATTTATAAGATTTCCATTTTAATAGATCTTTTCTAATTTGTTTGAATAGTGGCGTATAATTTGCTTTATATAGCTGCGCAGGGCACGCAGTCAGGTGAATTCCCAGGTATTTTAGGCACTGTTTCATCCATTTAAATTTAAAGTTGGATTCTCATAGCATCTGAGTCTGTCGGGGAATCACAATGGGGAGAGCCTCACATTTCTCTGTGTTTATTTTAAATCCTGAAATATTAGAAAAAATCTCTAAGGTTTGATAGAGATTGGGTAGGGATATTAGGGGGTTCGTCATAGTTAGTAGTATATCGTCCGCAAACAAGGCTAATTTATGTTCCTTGGTAGCTGTCTTAACTCCTGTTATATCTATGTTTGACCGAATTTTAGCGGCCAGAGGCTCTATGCATAGGGCAAAAAGTAGCGGAGATAGAGGGCACCCCTGCCTGGTCCCGTTGCGAATTGGGAAGGGTTGAGATTTGTATCCCGCTGATGATACCTGAGCTCCTGGAGCAGAATAAATAGCTCTCAAGGCCTTCACTATTGCTCCCTCAAAACCCATCTTATGTAATACTAGAAACATATGTTCCCAATCAATTCTATCGAACGCCTTCTCCGCATCCAACGATAGGAGCAGAGAAGGTGTACGTGTCTCTTTTAGGGTCTGAATTAGATTAGTAACTTTACGTATATTATCTGGGGCTTCCCTACCTTTAATAAAACCCACCTGATCTGGATGGACTAGATGCGGTATGATGTGCTTAAGTCGGTTCGCTAATATCTTTGTGAAGATCTTAAGGTCTTGGTTAATAAGGGATATTGGGCGATAGTTTTGGTATTTTTTATGGTCCTTTCCTGGTTTGGGGATTACTACTATTTTCGCGGCCAGGAGCTCAGGTGGAATGATTCCCCCTTCCATGATATGATTACAAAATTGTCCGGTAAACTCTCCTCTTGGGCAAAGACTCCCAAAAGCCAAGAAAGGCATTCACCAAACAGGCTCTGATGAAACAGTACATGATACTGAGAAATGCGTTGCTGTGTTTTTAATGTGTTGTAATAAACACTTTTAATATATACAACTTGCTACCTTGTTTCTCTTTGGACACTCTTTTGGAGTCATTTTATACCTCTGCTGGAGGCGGGACGGTGCCTTCCTGACTGATAGCCTGTTTGGTGAATGCCTTTCTTGGCTTTTGGGAGTCTTTGCCCAAGAGGAGAGTTTACCGGACAACTCTGAGGTTCCGGTTTGCCTAGCCAGCACCACATCTTGGTGCTTTTATACACGTGAGTGGTTCTAAACTACAATCTTAAAATCTGATTTAATATACGGAATTATGCTATGTGGCGCCTTCTCCATTTCATTATAGTTTGATTATAATGTCTCTGGGGGGGTAGATCTGGTTTGGGTTTGGCCTTTAGCGCCCTGTGTGCTCTTTCTATGTGGAAAAGGTAGTCAGCTGGAGAGTTGGTGATGTGAGTGAAGAGTTGGGTAAGATAGGCTGGAATTTCCGTGGGACTCACCTCTTCTGGAACACCTTTGAGACGGATATTGTTCCTCCTGCTCCTATTCTCCAGATCTTCCAACTTATCTTGAAATTCCTCAAGTGCCTGTTGTTGTGAGGACATAGTTTGGGACATTTCATCCATTTGTTCGACCATGGAGTCCTTTTGATCTTCCAGTGTCTCAATTCTATTACCCATTTCCTGTAAATCAGACTTTATTTCGGAAAGGCTATTGGTCACAGATGAGTGTATGAAGTCAATTTTCTCCCACAATATTTCAAAATTATCTGCAATGTCTTTTTTGGATACTAAATTTCTAAGATCAGCTTTTGTTAGCGGATTTTTATCCTTTAGTAATTGTTGAGAGTCGGTGTCTGATTCCTCATGCACTTCCGTGTCTAGCGGCTGTTTACTTGTTTGGGAAGGTTTAAAAAATGTGGACACAGTTGTAGATTTTATGGTTTTATCTCCTTTTGTGGGTCTCTTAGAGACCATCTTAATATGGGACAAGTGCAGTTGAGAGAACTGTGGAGTTAAGTAAATAGGTTGGTTGTGCTGTCTCCTGAGGTGGTTGTTTTCTCTTGGGCAATGAGTTGTGTCTATTATGCTCCTATATAAGGATTTTTATGATCCAGACTTGACTAGTTATTTTTTAGGCAGGTAGCTCCTTTAAGATAACAAGAGGTATGCTCTTTGTTCTCATTTCATGTTGAGATTCATTTTGATGCTGTGAGTTTAATAGTAGTTAACCTTCATATCCCCCAGTAAGAATCAATGTTTGATTCACATTCTATTCCATAAATATCCTTAGGCTATTATAGCTTGCTACTTACAGAAATGTATAAGCCTATTTTTGTTAGGATGAGCACAAGCTGAGGAACAGACCTGAAGGGGTTAAATTGACTACAAACTATTTATGAGGTGTCACACTGAGGTATCTGTGTATATTCTTAGGTGCTTATAGGGCTCTTTATTTGTATTTATAGAATAGAGTGCTTGGTGCCACTATAATGATTTCTATCTCAGGAGCTATTAATTTTCTCTCCGTTGTCTATTTATTGTGGAGTGATGCTGTCTCGCAGTCAGCCCAAACTTTAAGTCAGCTGTATTAATCGCTGTCAGCCTTTGAAGTGGTTAAAGCTATGCCACGAATTATTAGAGTATCTTTATCCCCTTATTCTAGCAAGGTGTTATCTGTTTTTATCTGCTTCTGTGCGGTTCTACTCGCACTGGGGATTTACTATTTGCGCTACCTTTCGGGTCGCCTCCTCCAGGCTCTTCCGGGTTATCTATGTCTCATCTTCTTTATTTAAAAGGAAAGTATACTTGAAAATGTGTATTGATAAAAAGATAGATAATCCCTTTATTACCCATTCCTCAGTTTTGTATAACCAACACTGTTAAATAAATATACATTTTACCTCTGTGATTACCTCGTATCTAAGCCTCTGCAGACTGCCCCCTTATCTCAATTATTTTGACAGACTTGCATTTTAGCCATTATAACACATGAACTAGCAGTGTCTAACTGTGAAAACATTTAAAAATGCACTTAGAAATCTGTTTGAGCCTACGTAAGTTTAGATTTTAACAAAGAATACTAAGAGTATAAAGAAAATGTAACGATAAAAGTAAATTGGAAAGTTGTTTAAAATTGCATGCCGTCTCTGAATTGTCACAGTTTAATTTTGACTTGGCTGTCCATTTAAATGTGTTTTTAAAAAGATTTGTTATCTTCTTATTTAAATGTCTTAATTGAAAAACTTGACAGTATATTGGTGTTATCATATATTCTTTATCTACGTGTCTTAATAAAAAGATTTGACATGGTTGCTGTTTTGATTTTTTACATGTGTTTTATTAAAATGTCTTTGCAGGTTACATATACATTTTAAACAATTTTAGTCCTAACACTTGTTAGCCTTTAATTAAATACCTTCTTTCTTTAAAAAATGTTTCAAACATGTTGTTGTGATTACCTGGTAAGTTATACATTAAAAAGGAAAGCTTTTATAAAGGTAATGATACTTAACAAGTGTTCAATTAAATAGATTGCTAAAATATTCTCCCATATATGTTTGTAAATAAAGTTTATCAAATATACAGGGATTCCAGAGCGCAACTCTAGTGGTAATTTAAGCTGTACCAGTGAACAGCTTTCTCCAAAAAACTGTAAAGGTTATAACGGATGAAAAAAGGGGGTATGGACAGCACTAAATAAGCTTAAAAATTACCACAGCCAAAATAAGAGTATTAAAGAAATGTTATTCTTAAAATACCATATACTTGGATTTATATGAAATATATGTTATCTATCTTATTGATTACACAAATCCATAAATATAGGTAAGTGCTATGCAAAAAATTAAAAAAATTTGTGCTGCTTAAAATATTTAAATTTTCTATAAAAACACTAACATATCATCGTTATGCGGTTTAAAAAGTACAATATACGTATA
Source organism: Bombina bombina (assembly GCF_027579735.1). Classification (NCBI taxonomy): domain Eukaryota; kingdom Metazoa; phylum Chordata; class Amphibia; order Anura; family Bombinatoridae; genus Bombina; species Bombina bombina. The sequence continues at coordinate 744,309,784 of NC_069500.1, forward strand.
TTGATAATTGTGATTGTATGATATGAAATATCACTTTGCACTAATGTTAAAGGAGATTAGAAAAATTAGTCCCTTACAAAAGGTCTGATGATTTGTATATTTCAGTCGGAACTCCCACTATGTGCTGCTCCACTTGTGTTTCGGGATGCAGCATTGCCGGTCTCAGATGCTTCTGTGTCACATGTGTTACCTCAACCACGTGTAGCTCTCCAGCCAATAGCGGCTCTTGGAACTCGGCTTTTGTAAATGAATCCGTAGGGGTTCTGGAATGTTTTTTTTCTCTGTGCAGAGATAAGGCTCGAGGGTTCCTGAGCTTGTTGGTGTACAGACAGTGTCCTTTAATTGATGCATTTTGCCTTTTTACAAGGCTTTTTCAAGATAAAGAACAGGTGTCTGTAGAATCTTTAAATACCCCTCCCCTTGGTTTTCATTGGTCCATCCCGATTTCTCTTAAGGTGGATTTCTTCATTTAAGGTGGACGGGTCTGATGTTGACTTTAAGATATTCAAACTCCCTTACCTCAAATCTATTAGAGTTTGTTGACCTACATCTACAAGAACACGTCAAATCCCTACCATCATACATGCAAGACACTACGCATATTATTAATACACTAGACATATTTCCTTGGGATAATGAATTGATTATAGCCACCTGCAATGTAACAGCATTATATACAAATATAGATCACAAATTGGGACTTGAGACGATTAAACACTTCCTGATGGGAAGCAAAACGGCCTTCCAGCCGAGAAATGCATTGCTGTTGTTTTTCTTTTAATAAATTAACGATTTTATATATACCTTGCCTGTCTTGTGATTCGAACACATTTACCCTACATCAGTGATGTTACAAATAGTTCGCCGGCGAATAGTTCCCTGTGAACATAGCATGTTCGCGTTCACCACGGCGGGCGAACATATGCGATGTTCGGTCTTCCCCCTATTCGTCATCATTGAGTAAACTTTGACCCTGTACCTCACAGTCAGCAGACACATTCCAGCCAATCAACAGCAGACCCTCCCTCCCAGACCCTCCCACCTCCTGGAGAGCATCCATTTTAGATTCATTCGGAAGCTGTATTTTTAGTGAGAGGAGGGACAGTGTAGCTGCTGCTGATTTAATAGGGAAATCGATAGCTAGGCTAGTGTATTCAGTCTCCACTACAGTCCTGAAGGACCCATCTGATCTCTGCTGTAAGGACAGCACCCCAAAAAGCCCTTTTTAGGGCTAGAACATCAGTCTGCTTTTTTTTCCCTGTGTAATCTATTTGCAGTTGCCTGCCTGCCAGCGTGTGTGTCACGCTCACAGCATATACTGTGCCCACTTGCCCAGTGCCACCACTCATATCTGTTGTAACAGTAGTGTACATTTTAAAAAAACAACACTTTTTTGACTGTGAAATAATAGCAGTCAGTTTCCTTCACACGTGTGCGTTTCAGTCCCTGCCTGCCAGGGCACAGTGTCACACCAGTGCAACTCATATCTGGTGTAACAGTAGTGTACATTTAAAAAAAAAACACTTTTTTGACTGTGAAATAATAGCAGTCAGTTTCCTTCACACGTGTGCGTTTCTGTGCCTGCCTGCCTGCCTGCCTGCCAGGGCACAGTGTCACCCCAGTGCAACTCATATCTGGTGTAACAGTAGTGTACATTTAAAAAAAAAACAATACTTTTTTGACTGTGAAATAATAGCAGTCAGTTTCCTTCACACGTGTGCGTTTCAGTGCCTGCCTGTCTGCCAGGGCACAGTGTCACCCCAGTGCAACTCATATCTGGTGTAACAGTAGTATACATTTAAAAAAACAACACTTTTTTTGACTGTGAAATAATAGCAGTCAGTTTCCTTCACACGTGTGCGTTTCAGTGCCTGCCTGCCAGGGCACAGTGTCACACCAGTGCAACTTATATCTGGTGTAACAGTAGTGTACATTTAAAAAAACAACACTTTTTTGACTGTGAAATAATAGCAGTCAGTTTCCTTCACACGTGTGCCTTTCAGTGCCTGCCTGCCAGGGCACAGTGTCACACCAGTGCAACTCATATCTGGTGTAACAGTAGTGTACATTTAAAAAAAAAAAAAACACTTTTTTGACTGTAAAATAATAGCAGTCAGTTTCCTTCACACGTGTTGTTAACAGACCAGGGGCCAGGTATATAGCAAACCTGATCTGTCTCTGACAGTTATCATAACAGCTTAGCAAATCGTGACGAGCAATATTTGCAGACAATAGCAATACACAGCAATATTGGTACAATATATGGGGGATATATATTAACAGGACAATTTAACCCTTAGACACTAATCTAACCCAATATAAGTGATTGAGAACGTATTGTAATATACTATGATTTAATTTACCACCTGTTCAATGTCCTCGGCTAATTTCAGGAATTGTTAAGAGATATAAATATCTTTTAATACAGGGATACTTCACATTGATCACTATCAATATAAACAGTAGTCCTGGTCATTTAGTTGGTACATTAATCCTGATAGAGATATATTTGTTCTGAATAATTACCAACCTGGGTTTATACCGCAACAATTGCAAGTTGTAAAAATTATTACTGTCACAAAATAATCAAATAGGAACGTCAGAGGAAATATTCATGCATGATGTGTGATATTTGGACTATCCAAAAATACCAAATGTCAAACCAAGTACATGGTATATCACAAATATGCCATAATCATATACATTAACATAAGTGTTGTATCATACTAACTACCCATGCATGGTCTCTCATGTTAAACCACCCTGTAATCAACATTAGTGCCTGAACTAATTATTGTACTTGACCCTTGTGATACATAAACAAGGATCAACCATCTGATTGAGGAACCATAGATGTACTCTCAGTTTTCATTATTACAACTTCCTGATAAATTGCAAATTGCAAGGATTAATCGCTACTAAGTCGGTGATCCAAACCCCTATTACCACTCTCTCCTCTTTTGAGCTAACACTATTCCTGTGTTTTTAATGTGTATTGTTCTACATTTTTTTAAAGTTCCAATAAAAGTTATATTTTAAATTTTCCTGTACACCTGCCAATTGTAACTCAGTCGTATTCTACATTCAGGGAATTTGAGTGCTATAAATGTGTACATTTTCTGAAGACTTTGATCTTCTTTTGTTCCCTCATTAACTGGTACACAGCACCAACGTTTGCATCACGTAACATTAGGAGGAACACATGTACGTTAATTTCCTCCAAGTTATTATTTAAATAACTATTACTACTAATTATATTCCCTATAACATCTCAGTAGTGCCATTGGGCCCCTATTTCTCTTATCATATCTGGTGTAACAGTAGTGTACATTTAAAAAACAAAAAACACTTTTTTGACTGTGAAATAATAGCAGTCAGTTTCCTTCACACGTGTGCGTATCAGTGCCTGCCAGGGCACAGTGTCACACCAGTGCAACTCATATCTGGTGTAACAGTAGTGTACATTTAAAAAAAAAAATACAATTTTGACTGTAATAGATTGAATAGCAGTTAGTTGTCTGCAAGCATGTGTGTCAGGCCTACAGTGTCTACTCTGCCATCTTCTGCCAGTGCACAATCCACTCATATCTGTTGTCACAGTAGCTTGCACGCATAGTACCACTAATGGTAAAAAATGACAGGCAGAGGCAGGCCACCCCACAGGGGCCATCGTGGTTGTGGTGCTGTGATTCCCTTTGGCCCTAGAATAATGCATCACGTACCCTGAACTTGAACAGTTCTGTGGACATAGTTGACTGGCTAACACAGGACATCCCATCTTCTACAGCTTCCGCTCGGAACCTTGACACTCCATCCTCCTCCAGCTTAGCTTCGGGCACCTCTCAAGTTACCACTCGCCCGCCTGCTGCCACCACCCCAACACTAGCACCACAGCCGCTTCACTTGATCTGTCAGAGAGTTATTTACACATCAGTTGGAAGAAATGAGTGATAGTGATGCGCAACCATTATTGCCAGAGGATGTAGATAACAAGGATATGTCTCAGTCAGGCAGCATTACACACATGGACGTACGGTGTGATGATGATGATGTTGTACCCGCTGCTGCTTCCTTTGCTGAGTTGTCAGATACAAGTGAAGTGGTTGATGATGACGATGAGTCCGTGGATGTCACGTGGGTGCCCACTAGTAGGGAAGAAGAACAGGGGGAAAGTTCAGATGGGGAGACAGAGAGGAGGAGGAGACGAGTTGGAAGCAGGGGGAGGATGTTGCAAGGAGATAGTGGCACAGTCAGACAGCATGCATCGGCACCCGGAGTCAGCCAGACAGCACGCCAATCAACGCATGCTGTTGCCACCACCAGAATGCCATCATTGCCGAGCTCAGCAGTGTGGCATTTTTTTTTTTGTGTCTGAGTCTGACAACAGCAATGCCATTTGCAACCTGTGCCAAAAGAAACTGCGTCGTGGGAAGTCCAACACCCACCTAGGTACAACTGCTTTGTGAAGGCACATGATCGCACATCACAAACGCCTATGGGATCAACACATGAGTACAAGCAGCACACAAACTCAAAGCCGCCATCCTCCTCCTGGTCCAGCATCTTCAGCCACGTCAACCACTGCTGTCCTCCTTGCCCCCTCTCAACCATCCGCCACTTCATCTCTCGCCTTGAGCAGTTCCTGCTCATCTGCCCACAGTCAGGTGTCTGTCAAGGACATGTTTGAGCGTAAGAAGCCAATGTCACAAAGTCACCCCCTTGCCCGACATCTGACAGCTGGCTTGTCTGAACTCTTAGCCCGCCACCTTTTACCATACAAGCTGGTGGAGTCTGAGGTGTTCTAAAAATTTGTAGCTATTGGGACACCGCAGTGGAAGGTACCCTGCCGAAATTTCTTTGCACAAAAGGCAATCCCCAACCTGTACTCAATTGTGCAAAAGGAAGTAATGGCATGTCTGGCACACAGTGATGGGGCAAGGGTTCATCTGACCACTGATACCTGGTCTGCAAAGCATGGTCAGGGCAGGTATATCACCTACACTGTGCATTGGGTAAACCTGCTGACGGCTGCCAAGCATTGAATGCGTGGCTCTGCAGAGGAGTTGGTGACACCGCCACAACTTGCAGGCAGGCCTGCTGCCACCTCCTCTACTCCTCCTACTCCATCCTCTTCCATAACCTCCTCGGCTGAGTCCTCTTCTGCTGCTGCGTCTTGCTTCACATCAACGGCACCCCCCCAGCTCCCCAGGTACTATTCCACATCCCAGATACACCGTCTTGGGGTTGACTTGCCTGAAAGCAGAGAGTCACACTGGACCAGCACTCCTGTCCACCCTGAATGCACAGGTGGATCAGTGGCTGACTCTGCACCAACTGGAGATCTGCAAAGTGGTTTGTGACAAAGGAAGAAATTTGTTGGCAGCATTGAATTTGGGCAAGTTGACACATGTGCCGTGCACAAGTACCCAGGCTTACAGGACGTCCTGAAGCAGGCCAAGAAGGTGTGTGGCCATTTCAGGTGTTCCTACACGGCCATGGCACACTTTTCAGATATCCAGCGGCGAAACAACATGCCAGTGAGGCTCTTGATTTGCGACAGCCCGACACGTTGGAATTCAACACTCCTAATGTTTGACTGCCTGCTCCAATAAGAAAAAGCCGTTAACATCTATTTGTATGACCGGGGTGCTAGGACAGCCTCTGCGGAGTTGGGAATTTTTTGCCACATTACTGGACGCTCATGTGCAATGCCTGTAGGCTCATGCATCCTTTTGATGAGGTGACAAACCTAGTCAGTCGCACCGAAGGCACTATCAGCGATATCATACCCCTTCGGGGTCCACCCTCAGAGAATGACTCGACCGACAGGTAGCAGACTACCTCGCCTTAACTGCAGATATCGACACTCTGAGGAGCGATGAACCCCTTGACTACTGGGTGTGCAGGCTTGACCTGTGGCCTGAGCTATCCCAATTTGCGATAGAACTTCTGGCCTGTCCCGGGGACGTAACAGGGATTAAACTGATAAGAATAGTACTACTTAACACACCACTCCTATCTGGTGGCACATTAGATTGCACGCGCAGTACCCCAAATTTGAAGTAGGAGGACCGACCAAGCATCTTTTTCCATCTCCTGGTTCCTAAAATCGATGCCAAATACATGTCCCCTGTTAGGGGACGTAACAGGGATTAAACTGATAAGAATAGTACCACTTAACACATCACTCCTATCTGGTGGCACATTAGATTGCACGCGCAGTGCCCCAAATTTGAAGTAGGAGGACCGACCAAGCATCTTTTTCCATCTCCCGGTTCCTAAAATTGATGCCATATACACATCCCCTGATAGGGGACGTAACAGGGATTAAACTGATAGGAATAGTACTACTTAACACACCTTATAATAATGCAGAGAGAGGCAATGCAGAGAGAGGAGTCTGAAGAAGAGGAGTCAGAGAAGGAAGGTGGCTTTGAGAAGGTGGAAGACCAAACACAGCAGGCGTCCCAGGGGGCTTGTTGTCACCTTTCGGGGACTCTTGGTGTTGTACGTGGCTGGGTGGAGGAAGAGACCTTCAATGACATCAGTGAGGACAAGGAATTGGACATGGCTAGCTTGGTATCTAATCTTGTGCAAATGGGGAGTTTGCGGTTGTGCAAATGGACTGTTTGCGGTTGTTTGCGGTGCGTTAAATGGGGAGTTTGGTCTGTCACTGTGAAGCGGGCGTAACCCTTACACTACCTGATCGATACAACATCATACCTGATGTTTTAAAGCACATTATTCCAAACAATTTAGGAATGTTAGGTAATTTATGCCCTTTATGGATTACAACCAGACTCTGCATCAACTATTTAATTTTCCATGGGAGTTTTGCCATGGATCACCCTCTGGCATGCCACAGTCCAGGTGTTAGTCCCCTTGAAACAACTTTTCCATCACTATTATGGCCAGAAAGAGTCCCTGTGGGTTTTAAAATTCGCCTGCCTATTGAAGTCTATGGTGGTTTGCCCGGTTCGCCCGTTCACGAACATTTGCGGAAGTTCGCTTTCGCCGTTCACAAACTGAAAATTTTATGTTCGCGACATCACTACCCTACATCTATCCAAGATGGAATTCCAGTCTCTCACTCCGACACCTGCCATCAGAATACACAGCTGATCTTTGTCGGTCAGAGCCTAACGGAGCTACCTGATGCTGATTGGAGGTCACTGTGTGACGTGAACTGGCCCCGGTGTGTCTGTCGGGTGACTCAGAACAGTCCCGATCTGCTAGTACAAGCACTGAACTTGTGCCACCCCGCTTGTGAGTATTTTGAACTACGGGGGAAGTCTGTGAGTCAATTGTGGTCGGATCCACGATACTGTTTTATGGTTGGCGCCTCTCTCTTTTCTCCCTTCTCTGCAGTCAGGAATCCACTCGGATTACTTTTGGGAGTTCGGCCATAAACCCAGCATTTCAGGATTGAAGTCTAACACATAGCACTAGCGCACCTTTTGGGGATTGCTGATCCTATTTGTCTACTTTTCATATTAGAGAGCATAACATTTATCTTGACTCCCAATATATTCTCATGTAATAACAAAATATTCTTACAAACAAGAGGAACAGCAATGGGTATGAGGTTTGCGCCCAGTTATGCCAATTTGTTTATGGGCAAGTGGGAACAAGATTTTATACAAACATACCCACTGGGCGCAAACCTCATACTTTTTAAGATACATCAATGATATCTTGATTGTCTGGAGAGGAAGCGAGGAAATTTTAAAAAATGTCTTTGACGATATGAACAAAAATACAGTTGGAATACAGTTTACTTACAATTACAGTAAGGAAAAAATAACATTATTGGATTTAGATATAATTGTAGAGGATAACACATTAATTACAAAAAAACACTATAAAGAGGTAGATGCTAAAAACTTCATACACGCTCGAAGTTGCCACCTAAGAAGGTGGATTGCTAACACTCCAAAAGGTCAGTTCATATGAATAAAAATAAATTGTACTAAATTAACAGACTTCGAGACACAGATTTGTATATTAGAAGATAGATACATAGACAGAGACTATGACAAAACAGTACTAGATAAAGCCAAATCAGAAGCAAATAATAAGGACCAAAACACAATTTTAAAGAAATAAAACCCAATAGCAAATGGTAAAGTTAATATCAATGTACCGTTTATAACTTCATGCAATCAACAGCAAAAACTAATGGAAAGAATAATACTTGAGCACTGGCACCTTGTCAAATCAGATCCAATACTTGGTAAAGAAATAACAAAAAAACAGTGTTTATTTATAAAAAAGCAGCAAATTTAAAAATATCCTTGCTCCTAGTGAATATAAAGGAAAGAAAAAGATACTTAGGCCTAGATTTAGAGTTCGGCGGTAGCCGTCAAAACCAGCGTTAGAGGCTCCTAACGCTGGTTTTGGCCGCCCGCTGGTATTTGGAGTCAGTGATTAAAGGGTCTAACGCTCACTTTTCAGCCGCGACTTTTCTATACCGCAGATCCCCCTACGCCATTTGCGTAGCCTATCTTTTCAATGGGATCTTTCTAACGCTGGTATTTAGAGTCGTTTCTGCAGTGAGCGTTAGAGCTCTAACGACAAGATTCCAGCCGCCTGAAAATAGCAGGAGTTAAGAGCTTTCTGGCTAACGCCGGTTTATAAAGCTCTTAACTACTGTACCCTAAAGTACACTAACACCCATAAACTACCTATGTACCCCTAAACCGAGCTCCCCCCACATCGCCGCCACTCGATTAAAATTTTTAACCCCTAATCTGCCGACCGCCACCTACGTTATACTTATGTACCCCTAATCTGCTGCCCCTAACCCCGCCGACCCCTGTATTATATTTATTAACCCCTAACCTGCCCCCCACAACGTCGCCGCAAGCTACTTAAAATAATTAACCCCTAATCCACCGACTGCAAATCGCCGCCACCTACGTTATCCCTATGTACCCCTAATCTGCTACCCCTAACACCGCCGACCCCTATATTATATTTATTAACCCCTAATCTGCCCCCCACAACGTCGCCAACACCTACCTACACTTATTAACCCCTAATCTGCCGAGCGGACCTGAGCGCTACTATAATAAAGTTATTAACCCCTAACCCGCCTCACTAACCCTATCATAAATAGTATTAACCCCTAATCTGCCCTCCCTAACATCGCCGACACCTAACTTCAATTATTAACCCCTAAACTTCCGATCGGAGCTCACCGCTATTCTAATAAATGGATTAACCCCTAAAGCTAAGTCTAACCCTAACACTAACACCCCCCTAAGTTAAATATAATTTTTATCTAACGAAATAAATTAACTCTTATTAAATAACTTATTCCTATTTAAAGCTAAATACTTACCTGTAAAATAAATCCTAATATAGCTACAATATAAATTATAATTATATTATAGCTATTTTAGGATTAATATTTATTTTACAGGCAACTTTGTAATTATTTTAACCAGGTACAATAGCTATTAAATAGTTAAGAACTATTTAATAGTTACCTAGTTAAAATAATAACAAATTTACCTGTAAAATAAATCCTACCCTAAGATATAATTAAACCTAACACTACCCTATCAATAAAATAATTAAATAAACTACCTACAATTACCTACAATTAACCTAACACTACACTATCAATAAATTAATTAAACACAATTGCTACAAATAAATACAATTAAATAAACTAGCTAAAGTACAAAAAATAAAAAAGAACTAAGTTACAGAAAATAAAAAAATATTTACAAACATAATAAAAATATTACAACAATTTTAAACTAATTACACCTACTCTAAGCCCCCTAATAAAATAACAAAGCCCCCCAAAATAAAAAATTCCCTACCCTATTCTAAATTAAAAAAGTTACAAGCTCTTTTACCTTACCAGCCCTGAACAGGGCCCTTTGCGGGGCATGCCCCAAGAATTTCAGCTCTTTTGCCTGTAAAAAAAAACATACAATACCCCCCCCAACATTACAACCCACCACCCACATACCCCTAATCTAACCCAAACCCCCCTTAAATAAACCTAACACTAATCCCCTGAAGATCTTCCTACCTTGTCTTCACCATCCAGGTATCACCGATCCGTCCTGGCTCCAAGATCTTCATCCAACCCAAGCGGGGGTTGGCGATCCATAATCCGGTGCTCCAAAGTCTTCCTCCTATCCGGCAAGAAGAGGACATCCGGACCGGCAAACATCTTCTCCAAGCGGCATCTTCGATCTTCTTCCATCCGGTGCGGAGCGGGTCCATCTTGAAGCAGGCGACGCGGATCCATCCTCTTCTTCCGATGTCTCCCGACTAATGACTGTTCCTTTAAGGGACGTCATCCAAGATGGCGTCCCTCGAATTCCGATTGGCTGATAGGATTCTATCAGCCAATCGGAATTAAGGTAGGAATTTTCTGATTGGCTGATGGAATCAGCCAATCAGAATCAAGTTCAATCCGATTGGCTGATCCAATCAGCCAATCAAATTGAGCTCGCATTCTATTGGCTGTTCCGATCAGCCAATAGAATGCGAGCTCAATCTGATTGGCTGATTGGATCGGCCAATCGGATTGAACTAGATTCTAACATCGCCGACCCCTAATATAACATAGGGGTCGGCGATGTTAGGGCAGCAGATTAGGGGTACATAGGGATAACGTAGGTTGCGGCGGTTTACGGAGCGGCAGATTAGGGGTTAAAAAAAATATGCAGGGGTCAGCGATAGCGGGGGCGGCAGATTAGGGGTTAATAAGTGTAAGGTTAGGGGTGTTTAGACTCGGGGTACATGTTAGGGTGTTAGGTGCAGACGTAGGAAGTGTTTCCCCATAGGAATCAATGGGGCTGCGTTAGGAGCTGAACGCTGCTTTTTTGCAGGTGTTAGGTTTTTTTTCAGCTCAAACAGTCCCATTGTTTCCTATGGGAGAATCGTGCACGAGCACGTTTTTGAGGCCGGCCGCGTCCGTAAGCAACTCTGGTATCGAGAGTTGCATTTGCGGTAAAAATGCTCTACGCTCCTTTTTTGGAGCCTAACGCAGCATTTGTTTTAACTCTCGATACCAGAGTTAAATTTATGGTGCGGCCAGAAAAAAGCCTGCGGAGCGTTAACAGCCCTTTTACCGCCAAACTCCAAATCTAGGCCTTAGAGAAGTGAACCTTAAAGGAAATGTAATGTGTGGCTCCTTCTTTTGTTATAGCTGTAAGACTTGCGAATTCAGCAAGAAAGTAAAGAAATTTACGTATACAAGTACAGGTAAAGAATATGAAATAAAAGACAATTTAAGATGTAGAGATAAAGGAATTTTATATATATTACAATGTTCATATAAACTCCAATATTTGGGAGAAACAACAAGACCATACAGAGATAGAATAAGAGAATATCATGTATAAAATAGAAAAAGGGAAATTAGAAGCTTGTTTATATGACCATTTCAGAAACATACATAACAATAGCACCAAAAATATCACATGTTGGGCAGTAAAAAAGGTTGAACAAAAATGGAGAGGGGGCGACTTCCAAAAATGAATCCTCAGAAAAGAAGCTGAATTAATTTACGAATTAGGGACCTTATACCCAGCAGGGCTTAATTCAGAATTCAACCTGACCCCCTTCATCTTTGATTAAGAAATGGACAGAACATCTAATTTGTTTAAACTATGAAAAAAAGAAATATACACTAGGTCTTTTGTCACTCTATCCGATGGTAATCCCCTCATGTCTAGATAAGGATATAGATGCAACCTATGTAACAATAGACAAATACTATTTGAAATTCTAATTTTATTTTATATTATGACTAAGCCCCTTTTTGATGTAAACAATCTTAATTATTCTAAGTTATTAATTTGCCATATACTTGCTGTTCATAATATATAATTTTATTTAAATTAAACTTAGAATTAAACTTATAGTTTAATATTTAATAATATGTGTACACAATATAAAATCATCATGTCTATAATGATTTGATAATAGCATAAGAAGAGAAATCGAAGAAGCATTCATTGCAAGAAATAACACTTATAAGAAAATCATTTTCACAATAAAAAATGACAGGAAAGATCCATTTTTTTGGAGGAATACCAAATAAATATTTGAATATCTTAAAGTCAACATCAGATCCGTCCACCTTAAATGAAGAAATCCACCATAAAAGAAATCGGGATTGGACCAATGAAAACCGAAGGGGTATTTAAAGATCCTACAGACACCTGTTCTTTATTGTGAAAAAGCCTTGTAAAAAGGTGAAACGCGTTGATTAAAGGACACTGTCTGTACACCAACAAGCTCAGGAACCCTCAAGCCTTATCTCTGTGCAGAGAAAAAACATTCTAGAACCCCTACAGATTCATTTACAAAAGTCAAGTTCCAAGAGCCGCTATTGGCTGGAGAGCTACACGTGGTTGAGGTAACACACGTAACACGGAAGCATTTGAGACCGGCAACACTGCATCCCAAAACACAAGTGGAGCAGCACACAGAGAGAGAGGTGTGTGAATCAAACCACCGAATAAGATGGGTAAGAAACGTCTGAGGAATACAGTAGGTGTTTAACACTAAAAGACTGAGACATTATCACAAGAAAAGGAAAGGTACAATATAACCTCATTTTATAGCCAATATTCCCTTACACCCGCATAGTGGGAGTTCCGACTGAAATATACAAATCATCAGACCTTTTGTAAGGGACTAATTTGCTAATCCAAAGACTGCTCCTTTAACATTAGTGCAAAGTGATATTTCATATCATACTACCACAATTATCAATATATGTATATTGTACTTTTTTTTTTTTTTTTTTTTTTTGAAAACTGTTTTATTGATTCAAAACAAGATTGTACAATGCATTTCGAATGATATTCTTATCTATGGTAGACATATATTATATACATGGCATTGACATTATTGGTTTTGAGCTAACTATAACCCGGGTTCTTGTAAATGTCTCAAAGTCCAAAGTTTCACATCGGGGATTGATAACTGGTCTATGTTAACTTACTCTTATACTTTGAATCACAAAAAAGAGAATTGAATCTTAAAGATAATAACAGTTTGTAAACAACTTAAGCTTGCACATAAAACAAACAGAAGAAGAAAGAAAGTAAAGGAAAAAAGAAGAAAAGAAAAGGGGAAAAAGAAAATATCTGTCTTCCGCTATATTATATGTCTCGAGGAAGTACGTCTTCAAAAGAGATTTTAAAAGTGTGGTTGTCAATCTGTCCTTTCGTTCTTTAGTCCTTCTAAAGAAAGTCTTGTTGAAGTGCCCCCCCTGGGGGCCTAGGAGCTAAGTTTCCGTGGATGCAGTTGGGGCGCCATCTCGTCTACCACCCTCCCATAGGAATTTTATGTCTGCTAGCATGTGTGCTTTCCCCCTCTTAGTGTAGCCATATTCCTCCATGTTTAGGAGGTCAGTTACTTTGTCTATCCAGTTTGTCAATGTCGGTGAGTAGGGGGTCTTCCAGTGTAAGGCTATGAGCGATTTGGCTCCTGTCATGCTCATTTGGAGTATAGTCAGTCTTAATTTGCATGGTAGTTTCGGCAGGTCATTCAGTAGCGCAATTCTAGGCGACAAAGAGATGTCATTCCCCAGTAGTGGTCTAAGATAACTTTCCACTGCGCTCCACAGGGGTTGTACCTTGGGGCAACTCCACCACATATGTAGGTAGGTGCCTCTCCCCTCACACCCTCGCCAGCATTTCCCTGAGCTTTCAGGGTAGATAGATTGTAACCTCTCCGGGGTGAGGTACCAACGTGATAAGACCTTGTAGTTGAGTTCTAGGGCTTGGGGGGAGGTTGAGGCTTTCCCTGTTCGCATGAAAATGTATTGCCAATCTTCTATCTGTAACTCAGTGCGAATTTCTGTATGCCAGTGATGTGTGTATGAAGGGAGTTGTTGTGCATGTTTTCCTTGGATCATTTTCTTTGCTAAAGACAGTGAATGTCTTGCTGTTCCTTTAGTGATGCAGTGGCTCTCAAATGGGGTTAGCTCCCTCAGGTAGTCCTGTCTATGGGGTGATGTATGTACAAAGTGAGCTAACTGGGAATATTTTAACCATCCTGAATAACTACCTCCTAGTATGTCATTCAAATCTTCTTTCTTTTTGAGCTTCCCCCGTGTAACAAATTCATTTAATGGACTAGTATACCCCCAGCCCGTCAATCTCCTTTGACCTTTATCCAATCCCCCTATTAGTTCTGCATTTCTCGGGATTGGGAATAGTGGAGAACGAACTCCCGAGATATGTTTTCTCCTTGTGGTGATTAAATCCCAAGATTCAAATGTTCTACGGTGTATGGTAAGCTCTGTACACTGGGGTGGTCTGAGTTCTTTAGGGACCCAACAAAGGGCTCCTACCTCAGGGGTTTTGAGGATGTGTGAATCTATTGCTACCCACGCTTTAGTATCAGCCGACCTGTGCCAATCTATTACTCTCTGCAACGTTACTGCGTCTAGATAATCTTGTATACAAGGTAAGCCTAATCCTCCCCTATCCTGTGTTCTATATAGGTTTTCCCTATTCACCCTCGGCTTAATTTTCCCCCAAATAAATAGATTGATAAGTTTTTGTATATGCACTACATACCATTTGGGGACTGGGATTGGGAGGGTTTGGAATACGTACAAGACCCTGGGCAAGACTGTCATTTTAACACATTGAGTTCTCCCCCACCATGTAATTGGTTTAGATGACCATGTATTGAGGTCTACTTGTAGTTTGCGAGAAAGTGTCAGGTAGTTTTCGTCGAATAGTTGTGCCATGTTTGGGGAGATATTTACCCCCAGATATTTTAAAGATTTTTCTTGTAGTTTTAATGGGCATATCTCACTGATGGAGCGAAAGTTGGAAGTAGGGAGTGATATGTTTAAAATTTCTGATTTATGTTTGTTAACTAGGAAGTTGGAGAATTTACCAAAGGTGTCTATTTGTCGCAGCACTTCAGGTATACTGGTGAGGGGATCTGCTAGTGAAAATAAGATGTCGTCTGCGTACATCGCTACTTTAAAGCTATGAGGTCCTATTGGGATTCCTTTAATCTCTTTGTTCTGCCTGATGTTAGCTGCAAGGACTTCCATAGTCAGGATAAACAATATGGGGGATAAGGGGCAGCCCTGTCTCGTCCCATTTTTTATGTCAAAGGGATCTGAAAGCATTCCATTGGCTTTGACTCTAGCTGTAGGTTGGGAATATAAACTAAGTATACGTTGTATCATTTTGGGGCCGAATCCTTGGGAATGTAAAGTTTCTTTTAGAAAGGTCCAATTAATGCGATCGAATGCCTTTTCGGCATCTGTCCCTATAAGGACTGAAGGGATGTTATAACGTTTGGCATAAGAGGACAAGGTAACCGCCCTAATTGTGTTGTCCCTGGCTTCCCTCCCAGGGACAAAACCCACCTGATCCGTATGTATGAGGGAGCTAAGTATTCCATTAATTCGTGTGGCCAAAATCTTGCCCAGAATCTTGACGTCCGAATTTAAGAGGGATATAGGCCTGTAACTACCCGGGTCGGTGGGGTCTTTGTTGGGTTTTGGTATGACCGAAATATGTGCCATCAGCATATCCCTAGAGAGAGTAGGGTTTTCGTCTAAGGTGTTGAATAAGTGCAATAGGTGTGGAGCTAGAATACCTTTAAAGGATTTGTAGTATGCGTTGGTAAAGCCGTCGGGACCTGGGCTCTTTCCTGTGGGTAAATTGGTAATGGCTCTAACAACTTCTGTTAATGATATGGGAGCTTCCAAAGCTTCCTTTTGTGTTTGATCTAAGGCCGGAAGGTCTGCGGCTTTTATATATTCCTGCATGTCTTTCAAGTGTTCCAACGTGTCTATGTTGTCTAAATTGTATAGCTTAGAATAGAATTTACTAAAATAGTCTGCTATTTGTTTGCTATCATGTAAGTGTTGTTTGTCTGTGGTCACTAGCTTTTCCACTTGGGATCTAGCGCGTTGGGCTTGTAAGAGTTTAGCAAGGAGAGGGCCTGATCGGTTTCCTTCGTAAGCATATAGCTTCCTAATATTTAGAGCTTTTCTTTGTGCTTCCTTCCTTAAAATATGATTTAGATCCTGTCTGGTTTTGGTTAACATGGTGTATATCATAGTATCTGATGGTGCATTTTTGTGTTGGAGTTCTAAATTCCCAAGTTGCCCTGTCAAAGTGTGTACTTTCTCATTATATGTCTTCCTCCTAAATGACAATTGTTTGATGCATTCTCCCCTCATAACAGCCTTATGGGCTTCCCATACCAGTTTAGGTTTCATATCAGGTGTAGCATTTATTTGGAAATATTCCCGTAATGTCTTAGGGCTCCATGTACTAAGCCGTCAATTCATCCGTCATTTTAGTCGCGGCTAAACTCGCCGTTACTCGCCGCGGGCGAAATGGTGTCCGCTGTAGCTATGTACTAATAATCCCACAACAAATAGACACCTCTAGCCCGCCGCGAGCAGTGGCGGAATATTGATAAATTTGACGCCTCGCTCGCCGCGAATAAGCTGATGTACTTAACTTTCAGTTCAATTGTCTGGCCAATTGTTAACACGTGACATGTAAGGTGTCATGAACGTCATAGTAGAAGCGGGAATAGAATTTTGCTCCTATAAATGGACAAGTTTTCTAAACAACTTTATTATTGTTCCAAAATTTTTGGAGAGTAATTACAGAGCGCTCGTTTTTGAGATCTTTATTTACTATTTCGATATGGCTTCATCTGGATCTGAAACCGCTTCAAAATCCAAGAATCCTCACTTTTCTCATCAGCAAAACGTCGTTTTGATTGATATGATTACTGACTCTTATGATTATTTGTTTGGATGTCGTGTCAAACAGACAAATTTTTCTAGAAGGAAGCAGATCTGGCAAAGGATCAGCGACGCTGTTAGTGCCCAGGGTCCAGGAAAAAAGGATGTCGATCAGCTGAAGAAGCGTTACAACGACATTAAACGCTTCGCCAAAGCTAAATTGGCCAGAGAGAAAAATTCGGCACGTGCTACCGGAGGTGGACCAGCATATGTGGCAGACCTCAATGACTATGAGCAGAAGCTTGTTCAGCGTCTGGGACCGGAGATCATCACTGGCATAACGGATGATTGTGACAGTGATTTAAGAGGTAAATGTACAACATAGTTGACGTAAATGTTCTTTTTAAAGTTATGATAGGTTATTGTCTCCAATATATATTTCTTTAAAATAACATTATCTGACTTCTTACGCTTCAGTATCCTATATGCCATCTAGGCCCCAAATACTGTAATCATTTATGTCGCATATATGTATAAGGGATTGTACAAGCCATTTAGGCCCCAAATACTGTAATAATTTATCTCGCATATATGTATAAGGGATTGTACAAGCCATTTAGGCCCGAAATACTGTAATAATTTATCTCGCATATATGTATAAGGGATTGTACAAGCCATTTAGGCCCGAAATACTGTAATAATTTATCTCGCATATATGTATATGGGATTGTACAAGCCATTTAGGCCCCAAATACTGTAATCATTTATGTCTCATATATGTATAAGGGATTGTACAATAATAGTATTGTTATACTGCCTTTTTTTTAATGGTCTAACGGAACTAAAGATTTGTTGATTATTACTATAGTGATCCCTAAAGATAACACCCATGTGTTTATTTTCAAACCAGTATTGCATAGAAACCTTAAAGAGATAATGACAATAGAAATAATGTAATTTGAAACTATTAAAATAATATTGTATGTCCGACATTAATCATGAGACTAACCCCAGATCACATGCCTTCTTAAATTTCTGATCTATTGACTTCCATGTTGCGTTATTTCACTATAGAATATTATTGTTAGCATCTTTCAAAATTGTTCTCCGCTTTATAAACATACATTTTTCAGATATAGCTATGCACATAGTTGACGCAGTCACATGAACCATCTATGTGCATCAACCAATGATCATTTACTGTGCCTGTATAGATTTGCTTTTCCTCAAAGTATAAAAATCCAATGAATGCAAAAACATAATACATTTAAATATTTTTAAAAATGCATTTTCTTATGCAATTTGTAAAGGTAATTTTTTTTTTTCATGTCCCTTTAAAGGGCCACTAAAACCAAAATCTTTTATTAATGATTCGGATAGAGAATTGAAATTTAAACAACATATTACTTCAATTTTCTAGATATTCTTAGTTGAAGAAAAATAAATACACATGTTGAGCCAATCACACGAGGCTTCTTTGTGCATCAATCAAATGCTTTTCAACAAAGAATATCTATAGAATAAAACAAATTAGATAATATAAGTAAATTATAAAGATGTTTATAACTGCATTCTCTTTCCAAATCATAAAAAAAGGTGGTTGGCATGTCCCTTTAATGATTGAGCCTGCATTCACTGCTGTAATTATTATTATTAACAGTTTTAACTTTCAGTTTCAAATATAAATAAAAATAAACCTAATTTTTTTTTTTTTTTTTTTTTTTTTAAGCAATGCCAACAACAGCAGAGCCTGTGAGGAGTAACGAGGTGCCCACTTGTTCTACTTCTTCTTCTGCGGTTTCGAGACCACCCGGTGCAGCTGTTTCAAGACCTTCGGACAGTTTTACACATGGACAATTTATACGCTCATCATCTAATGTTACACACACAACTTCCTCGGCGGACACACTTCCGGATCTAAGGACCAGCACTCCACAAACTGGTGTTGGTAGAGCAACTGGTAAGTACTTTACAAATGAATAATTTCAATGTTGTGTCTTTTATCTCTTTTATCTCTCAATTTTTTTTTTGTAATTTTTTTTTTAAATGTCAAATGTCATTATTGACATATTCTATTTCGAGATCTTGTACATATTTTTTTAAATGAGGATTCTTGTAGAGCATGCATGCTATATTAATCAACTTTCAATTTTTTTTAAAATTTATCATTATTTTCTTTTTGAGAATTGATCATAGTATTACATAAGAAAGCTGATAGAAATTCCATGCAATATATCTTATTCTCAAAAAGATTATTTTTGCTTCAGTGTCCAGTTAATTGCAAAATACATTTCCATTAATAATTTCGAATATATCGTTACATTGACAAAAAAGCATTTTATTTATTTATTTTTATGTTATTTATTTTTTTATAGGTGATTTGGGACGTCTTTTCCAGAGATTGACTGGACATTCATCTCCATTATTTGATGGTATGTATCACATATGTATATATATATATAATATAACTTAAATTGGTGTATGACGGTTGTATCTGCTCTCTCCTTCTATTCTATTTCTGCAAGTGTTTTTATAACATTTTATTTTTATTTACTAACAATTTGTTATGTCTTGATCTAGAAGAAGAAAACTCATCAAGGGAGATCACTATCAATCTCATGCCGATAGTGGAAAATCCCATTCAAGATGAACCACCAGGAGGGCATGATGGAAGTGAGACTCCGGATATTCTTGAAGATTTGGGAGATGCGCAACCGGATGAAATTCACACACCAGAAAACATTGAGGAACCTGTTGAAACACAGGCACCACCAATTGAACTGCAAACAGGTGGTGTAAATATTGACAATACACCGGCAGAAGGACAATTTGGCGATGTTGCATTGAGGGAAATGTTGACACTGGCAAGGCAATACAGAGAGGACCACAGAGAAATGCTGAATATTATTAACACTAATATTGAACGCTGGGCTGCTCTGTCAGAAAAAAATGTGGAAATCGAAAGGCAAAGGAATGAGATAGAGATGCAGAAATTACAGCTGCAAAGAGAGATGTTCCAGTGGCAGAGGCAGATGGATGAAGAGAAAAACCATCAAATTAACAGAGCTTTGAGCATCAGCGAAAGGACATTACAATCTCTGTTGGCTATTGTCAGTGAAAGGGAGGCGACAACAGACCCAAAGAGGCAACGTCTGGAGTGAAAATTTTTAATTATCTAGTCACTGTTAATTTTTTTACTCTGTATATTGTGTACAAAGTTATTGTTTGTGTATTTTTAAGGGACACTGTACTCAAATTTTTTCTTTTGTGATTCAGATAGAGCATGCAAATTTGATCATAGGAGTACATTTGAAAGTTGCTTAAAATTGCATGCTCGATCTGAATCACAAAAGATAAAATTTGGATACAGTGTCCCTTTAAGTTTAAAATGTTAGTCACTGTTAATTTTTTTACTCTGTATATTGTGTACAAAGTTATTGTTTGTGTATTTTTAAGGGACACTGTACTCAAATTTTTTCTTTTGTGATTCAGATAGAGCATGCAAATTTGATCATAGGAGTACATTTGAAAGTTGCTTAAAATTGCATGCTCGATCTGAATCACAAAAGATAAAATTTGGATACAGTGTCCCTTTAAGTTTAAAATGTTAGTCACTGTTAATTTTTTTACTCTGTATATTGTGTACAAAGTTATTGTTTGTGTATTTTTAAGGGACACTGTACTCAAATTTTTTCTTTTGTGATTCAGATAGAGCATGCAAATTTGATCATAGGAGTACATTTGAAAGTTGCTTAAAATTGCATGCTCTATCTGAATCACAAAAGATAAAATTTGGATACAGTGTCCCTTTAAGTTTAAAATGTTAGTCACTGTTAATTTTTTTACTCTGTATATTGTGTACAAAGTTATTGTTTGTGTATTTTTAAGGGACACTGTACTCAAATTTTTTCTTTTGTGATTCAGATAGAGCATGCAAATTTGATCATAGGAGTACATTTGAAAGTTGCTTAAAATTGCATGCTCTATCTGAATCACAAAAGATAAAATTTGGATACAGTGTCCCTTTAAGTTTAAAATGTTATTATTTAATAAAGACAAATTTTTTTATGGCCAAAAAAAAAGTTTATTTACATAAATTCAAACTCACTTTTGATTCTTCAACACAAAACTTTTTCTCAGTTATTAATCATGACAAAACAAAAAATGAAATCAAATTACATATTTACGGTATAAAAAATCTACTTGCTCCATTAACATTGCCAAAGTTGCCCTAATTTTAGAAATTTTTTGTTTGACATGATCTTCTAGACAACTCTGAGTACTTTTGTCTGCAGTCTCAATAGTTGATGTTGAAGATAAATCTGTAGAAAAATAAATGAAAAGCAAAATTTAATTCAATTGTCATATACATATTCAATGTATGATAGGGTTTTTCATCACAAATATTACCTCCTGATGTGCTGTTATCTACTTTATCTACTATATTAGCTTCTACACTTATGTCCACTCCTTTAAAGCTTTCATCTGAGCCAACTCCTATTTGAAATATACAATATATGTATTAGTTAAAACTTGTATTTTCTTAGATTTAAGATTACTGAGTATGAAACATACCTTTATCTACCATCATTGTTGGTAAAACTTCTATCCTTGGTTGAGTATCATCTGAAGTTAATGATTCAAATATTGTCACACTATCTGGATTTTGAAATTCTTCCATTTCCATACTAGTTTCCATTTCTTCCATGGTAATATCTATGAACGAAATTACAAAGATAGAAAACTATTAAATCAAAAACCTTGTATATATTATTTAAAACAATAATAATAATAATCATTACAAGTGACATAGAAACCAATTTCTAAGTTTCATGATTCAGATAGTGCATGCAATTTAAATAAACTTTATATTTTACTTCATTCTTTTTGTATCTTTATTTGAAAAGCAAGAATCTAAGTTTAGATGCCAGCCCATTTTTGGTGAACCAACTGTGTTGTACTTGATAATTGGACAGAACCAATCAAAGAGTGCTGTCCATGGTTCTCAACCAAAAATTGGCTGGCTCCTTAGCTTAGATGCCCTCTTTTTCAAATAAAAATAGAAAGTAAATGAGGAAAAAAATGATAATAGAAGTAAATTAGCAACTTGATTAATATTGCATGCTAAAACTTTTTAAGCCAAAACCTAAAATATATGATTTAAAATTTAAATAATAAGTCATTACCTGTCTGTGTCTCTTTATGACAAATTGCATATGGATTTGGAGATAATTCAATATCCAATAGTGTTATTGGCAAAGGTGGAGAAAGAGCTTCACTTCTGGGTGTTTGCACCAACATTGACCTTAAGTAGCGTGGTGGGTGTGCACACTTCATTCTCCTACTTCTCATATCTATAAACATATATATAAGAAAAAAATTTAATAAAAAAAATTGAAATAATTATGCTGCATGCTTACTTTTCTAACATGTTTCAATGTTATATAGTAATATATTTATATTTTATTCTACTAACTCAGTTCTGCATGTTTCAATGTTATATACTAATATAGTTATATTTTACTCTACTAACTCATTTTTGTATGCTAAGTTTTCTAACCTTTTAAGTGTATATAGTTATATAGTTAAATTTTAATCTACTAACTCAGTTCTGCATGCTAACTTTTGTAACTTTTTGCAATTGTATATACTAATATAGTCAAAGTAACAGTCAGGAAATATTATTTTCCTGGATTCGTCAATGATGACGCAGTTCAAAAATAAACCCTTTTTTTATATTATAAAAAATTATTTCATATATAATTTTGAAACTTACATGTCCTTATCAATCTTCGAATCGATTTATAGTACTTCGGTTCTCTTCTCTTCAAATCACTATATTTTCTAAGACACTGTCGTCTTGTTCTTTTAATTTTTGAAATACGATGCATTCTTCTCAGCATCTCGTATATAATTTTGTCTCGGCATTCCTGTCTCACTCCCCTCACACCACCAATCCGTTTAGGGAAATATTTATCCATGGCATAAACTAATATCACCAATTCTCCAGCACCAAAAGGTTCAGGACGCGACATGTTTGACGATGACGTGATTAATCGTTATGTCAATCATTAGCGCATTGATCCAGATATGTATCCCCGAAAAATAGAGAAAAATATAATGTATATGTAGATTAATTTATTTTATGAAGGTTTGTAAATATCGATGTTTATAGTTATTACAAATGATATTTGTTTCATATACATTTTCTTTGTTTCAGATGTGTTGATATGTATTAAAATTTACTTTGTTTTACAATTGTTATTTTGTTTCTAAACATTTTCTTTGTTTCAGATGTGTATGTATTAACATTTATACTTTGGTTTACAATAGTTATTGTTTCTAAACATTTTTTTATTTGTTTCAGATGTGTTTTTATGTATTAAAATTTAATTTGGTTTACAATTTTTATTTTGTTTCTAAACATTTAATTTTTTTAAGATGTGTTTATATGTATTAAAATGTTGTTTGGTTTACAATTGTTATTTTGTTTCTAAACATTTTCTTTGTTTCATATGTGTTTATATGTATTAGAATTTATTTTGGTTTACAATTGTTATTTGGTTTCTAAACATTTCCTTTTTTTTCAGATGTGTTTATATGTATAACAAGTTACTTTGGTTTACAATTGTTAATATATAATGTTTAAAGATTATAATTTTGTAATAAAATAATTTATTTTGCCATTATTTTCTATATGCCACTATTCTTTTAACAAATCTTGAATGCAAAAATATATTATAAAGGTTAAGAAAATAAGTGCTAAGAGTAAGCCCTTAAGGTATTTATTTGAATATGGGAAAACCTAGTAGCTGTTAAAAATAGAGGTTAGAATAAAACAAATAAAATTAGCAAGTCTTTTTTAACTCAAAAATCCAATCTGATAACATAAAGCACTGTTGAATATACTGTCGCTTGTTACAGCTACAATTCAATGACACAATACAATGAATTAGCATCAGCTATGGAGGGATTACATTACAATAATCACATATGTAAAAGAGTGAGAGCAGCTGTAGACACTAGTGTGATGTCACAAAGACAATGTATTACCTATAATATATTGTCTGTAATAACTTTGATCATAAACTTTATTTATTTGAAACCTTTGATAATTGAAGATCAACAACTGTTATGTATTTAACTGTTTATCATGAGTGATTTTTAATAACCTTAACTCTTAAAAAAAAATGGAGACAAGTTAATAAAGAAAGTTTTTTATTGATCAACTGAAACTTTAATCCTCAAACACAAAATATTGTTCTGAAACCATGTCCCTTGTTGCATTTCCACGCCTATTAGCTTGTTCGACACATATTTCTTCTGGTAAATCATCAGTATCTATTGGATCTTCATCTTCTAATGGACAGCCTCTTTTAATTGCAATATTGTGCAGTATGCAGCAAACCAATATAATTTTGGCAACTTTCTCTGGTGCATACTGCATAGCACCACCAGAACGATCAAGACATCGAAACCGCATTTTCAAAAGACCGAAAGTCCTCTCAATAACCCCCCTGGTAGATCGGTGAGCTTCATTGAAACGTACTTGACTTCTGGTCTGTGGGTTGTTATAGGGAGTCAACAGCCATTCTGTACATGAGTACCCTCCATCTCCTAATAGAAGATATAATAAATATAAATATTAATATAAGAATAATTATAAAGATTCAGAACTATACAATACAATTAAACTATACAGATTACAGTCGACAAATTGGGCGCAATTTTGGTACATTGAAATGAGAGACATATTAGACGCCAGTTATGCTTACCTAGAAGCCATCCGTCAGGCATATTTCCCTCCTCGAACTTCCGGTATAACCCAGTCTGCCTTAAAATGTAAGAATCATGACAGGATCCAGGAAAGTTAGAACGGACACTGATAATCCTCATGTGGGGGTCACAGACCATCTGGACATTCAAGGAATGGAAATGCTTTCAATTCCTATAGATCTCCTCACGAGCTTGAAGTGGTCTTACAGCAACATGGGTACAGTCTATGGCACCTAGGACATTGGGCATCCCAGCCATCCTATAGAAATTTGACTTGATAGATTGCCATTCTTCAGGGGTAGATGGCAAACAAACATATCGATGAAAAATAACCATCATAGCCCCTATTACTTTGGATAAGTGGCGTGAAAAAGCAGATTGACTCATTCCAATAATGACGCTAGAAACTGCCTGAAAGGAGCCTGTTGCAAAAAAATGCAATGCCGCTAATAGTTTGAGAAGTCCCGGAATAGCTTGTGAACGAGCAGTCATCGGCTCCAAATGATCTTCAATCTCTCGATACAGGTGTAATATCGATTCACGATCAAGCCGGAATCTTTGTATGATCTCTCGGTCAGAAAGGCCGTGCAAACCAACCCGTGGAAGGAATACACGGGGGACTCGAACTCTCCTTCTTCTAACCAATCGATTAGCTACATTTCCAGTATTCTGTCTTCTAGCCCGGATTCGCATCAAACGGAGAATAAACAAAAACAGAATTCTCTCCATAGCTGCTGAAATGAACAATGTAAGTACAATGCTGATATTACTGCCTTTTATATATGTCTAGACTGGCGTCTAGAGTGACTTTCCTATTGTTTTGTACCTTGCCCGCCACCTAAAAGGTGGCGAGGCAAAAATAACGAGGTGGGAGCGGAAATTGACGCGAGCGGACAAATAGATTTTTTAGTACATTCGTTTTTGGCGAGTTGGTGGTCAAATGTATCTAATTACAGTAAAAAATGGAGAGGTAGCGAGGTATGGCGGATAAGTACGCTCGCAATTTTAAAGATGCGAGTTTTTACATAATTGACGGCTTTGTACATATCAGTTTGCGAGTTTGGGCGCGAGATTTGTTGCGGGTAGCTCGCTGACTGCTTAGTACATGGAGCCCTTAGTCAGGGTCTCTTTGGTTGCTGGATCGTTGAGGAGCGAGCTGTCTAATCTCCATATGAAGGGGGTGATAGGATGATTGGGCCATTTCAGATTGATGCTTATCTGGGAGTGATCTGACCAGGCAGTTGGCTGAATATCGGATTCTGTGGCTAGAGCTAGGTGGTGTCTCTCAATTAAGAGGTAATCTATTCTCGTGTAGACTGCCCAGGGGTGAGAATAAAACGTGTAGTTTCTTTGTGAACTATGCTGTATTCGCCAGACATCTATCAGGCCTAGCTGTGACAGGCAATTATAAATCGCGTTTGGGGGTCGGGCTAAGGAGGGTGTCTTCCCAGAGGAGGAATCTAACGTGGGGTCCAATGTTACATTCAAATCCCCACCCAAGATTAAAGTCCCCTTCTTATTATCGTTTATTAGTTTGCTAAGTTGGTTGAAGAATTTCGCCTTATGATTATTGGGAGCATATACATTTGCTAAGGTCACCGGGTTGTTAAATAGTGTCCCTATTAGTATCAGAATTCTACCCTCATCATCTGTTACTTTTTTCGTTAGTTTAAAATGAATATTCTTGTGTAGCAGAATCCCCACACCATTTGCTTTTTTACCTGGTAGGGAGTTAAAATAAACCTCTGGATGTGACTTGGAGAGGAATCTAGGTTCCGCCTGCTCTTTGAAGTGGGTTTCCTGAATAAAGATAATCGAGTCTTTGTGTTTAGCAAAGCATCGCAGTGCTATTGAGCGTTTTGTGGGAGAGTTTAGTCCCTTCACATTTTGTGAAATAAGCGTCAATGTGTTGTCAGTCATTTGTGAGTGTGTCGAGTATATGTAAAAGCTCTTACCCCATGTAGGTATTCAGCAGTGGTAGTTGTCAAAGCGGCTGCATCAGGATGACCTGGCTTGTAGTAAAGGACAGAAAGGAAGAAGGTCGGATAAGGTGACTTTACCCTTTTAAGTGGAGCAGAAGTGACAGACATGAGAGGAAAAACAAAAGAAAAATTAACATAACTGTAATAATACAAATCTTTTAACAAAATCTTGATACATCTCAATAGTGCAAATAAGGGGTATAAACCCATATCTACTGGAAGTCGGGGGACTATGGGAAGCAAGAGAAGGAAGTGGAGGGAAAGGGGGAGAAGCTGAAGGTGGATGGAGGGAAGGGTCGGGGAGGAAAGGGAGGAAGGGGGAAGGGGCGAGGAGGGAATAGAAGGGAGGGAGAAGAGCAGCTGGCCAAAGTAACAATAGTAGTAGTAAAGGGGGATGAAGAACCAAGTTTGGCCAGCTCTGTTTCCGGGGCGGGACCCCGAACCGGGATGGGGAAATTGGAGGTAATTCAACTAATGGAACATTTCAACTCTTTCAAATAAACCCCTCAAATCATTCAATTACAGTGAAGGCAGTTTATAATAACTATTTCAATATATTAACTGTTGATCAAACCTAACATATCTGGTGAAGCCTATGAGGCTAGCAGTCAGCACTTGGCCTCGAGTCACCTAAGAAGAAAGACTCTGTATATGTCATGCAGCAATTCAGGTTATATCTTCTTCTTCTCCGTCTCCAGTCAAGGAGCCAGAGGGGGTGTTTCTCCTTTTTTTCGGGACTGTTGTCCATTCTGGGCGTTGTGGCCTCTGTGGGAGGTTAGTCTGAGTTTTATTACCCCGGTCTGGGGCTTTTAAAGATGGAAGGGATGGTTGCGATATTTCCAATTGCTTGCAGAAGCTCTCTATGTCCTCAGGGCTCCTATATGTATAGATCTTGTCGTCCTTTGTGACTTTGATGGAAAAAGGGAAGCCCCATCTATATGGGATGCCAAGGTCGGTTAAATGCAGAGTTAGGTACCGTGCTTCTTTTCGTTTCGCCAATGTGAGGCTGCTAAGGTCTGCATATATCTGTATACTGTCTTCCCCAAAAATGATCGGTGATTTCTTTCTCGCTGCCTGCAAAATTCTCTCTTTGTCTGTAAATTTATGACAGCACAAGACAATGTCCCTTGGAGGAGCTGTTGCGGAAGGCCGTGCTCTCAAGGCCCTATGTGCTCTGTCCAGAACAATAGTTTCGCCTGTATTCAGATCCAGCAAGTATTTAAATAAGTTTTGTAGGTATGAGGCTATTTGTGCTTGAAGTATCTGCTCCGGGACACCTCTGATTCTGAGGTTCTGTCGCCTACCTCGATTGTCGAGGTCCTCCATTTGTTCCTGCAGCCGTACTATCGCTGTATTCTGTTGTTGAACAGCTTCTTCTAGGTTATCTGAGGTTTTAGTCGTTTCTTCTACTTGTTCTTCTAGCAACATCACTCTATTTCCTAAAGCAGTAATTTCTTTCTTTACCCCTGCTAAACCTTCCTTAATCGCTTGGTTAACCTGTGACATGAAAAAGGTAAGATCCTTCTTGGTGGGAAGGTTGTCCAAGTCAGCTTTTGTGAGTGGGGTGTTTTGAGTGTCGCCCCATTGTGAGTTTTCTTCCAAGCCATCTGCGCTGTCTTCAGTAAGCATGTTTGTGTTTGAGGATGTTAGCCCTTCTTGGGGTTTGAAAAAAGCATTTAGCTTGGTATTTGCAGACATAGCTGGTTTATTTGACTTTTCAGCTTTATGCTTGTTGCGCGATGCCATGTTGGTCTTTTATTTAGAGGTATCTCGGCTGCGGATTCCGCGCCCTCGTGATTATGAGAAGGGAAAAGTTTGTGTAACCTCAGAATGTTCTATGTATTTGCTGCTGTTAAATGTTCCACTGTCACCCAATGATGAGTGTGGGCTGCATCTAATTTGTATAGGTGTCGTCCGGAGGAATTCTTTGACCGTTTTAAATAAGGACAGGCTGATTGTTTATAAATATAGTTACTGTCCCTGCGGCTTTTCTGGCATGGAGGCCGGTTTTAGCATTATCCCCCCTCGGGGGTTTCCATGTTAGGCTGAAATAATATTGAGGGCCTGCCAGGAGTGCAGTTTGTAGAGGCTTATGTAGATTGATATCTCGTGTTTCAGGGGGGGCCTAAGTGCTAGGTCAGTCTCTGCTTGTAATGTCCCTTGTGAGCCCCTGTCGTGTGCATTAAATGTATACTTGCGGTCAGCTGTAGGTGTAGGTAATCAGCGGCATCGATGTCCAGCTCCTTTCTGGTCCCTGTTACATTCAGAGTGGGTTGCTTTGGTCCGCTTGCTGCTAATTGTTCTCACCGCTGCTGCCTAGTATGTGTTGTAGCTGCGTCACCATGCTCCTGTGCGATGCTTAGGCCTCGGGGTCGGCATTCTCACAAAATTGTGTTGATGTGGGGGTTTTTCACCCATGTTAGGCTCCCAAGGTGGTCGGATAGATGATGCCTCCTAATGGCAGTAAATTAGTGTTTGATACTGCCCGGGGGACCCGCCACCCGGTTTCAGAGCTCCGGAGCTATCTTATTCTGCGGCCATGTTCTTCGTCGGCCGACTCCGCCCTCTATATTGTACTTTTTTAAACCACATAACGATGATATGTTAGTGTTTTTATAGAAAGCTAAAATATTTTTAGCAGCACAAAGGTTTTAATTTTTTTGCATAGCACTTGCCTATATTTATGGATTTGTGTAATCAATAAGATAGATCTCATAGTGTGACCGGTCACTTTAATTTAACATATATTTCATATAAATCCAAATATATGGCATTTAAAGAATAGCATTTCTTTAATACTCTTATTTTGGTTGTGGTCATTTTTAAGCTTATTTAGCGCTCCATACCCCCCCTTTTTTAATTTGTAAATAAAGTTTGTAATGATAATTGAATCATTGCAGCTTAACAATTGTTAAATAAGATATATGTTGAAAAATCTGTTGATTACCATGTATGGGTTAAAGAAATTGTGAAAACAATAAATGAATCATTAACTCTTAACAATAGTTTAATACTATCGGCTAGATTTAGAGTTTGGCGTTAGCCGTCAAAACCAGCTTTAGAGGCTCCTAACGCTGGTTTTGGGCTACCGCTGGTATTTAGAGTCTTGTAGGTAAGGGTCTAACGCTCACTTTGCAGCCGTGACTTTTCCATACCGCAGATCCCCCTACGCCATTTGCGTATCCTATCTTTTCAATAGGATCTTTCTAAAGCCGGTATTTAGAGTCTTGGCTGAAGTGAGCGTTAGAAATCTAACGACAAAACTCCAGCCGCAGAAAAAAGTCAGGAGTTAAGAGCTTTATGGGCTAACGCCGGTTCATAAAGCTCTTAACTACCTTTTTGTGCTCTAAAGTACACTAACACCCATAAACTACCTATGTACCCCTAAACCGAGGTCCGCACACATCGCCGCCACTCTATTAATTTTTTTTAACCCCTAATCTGCCAACCGCACACCGCCGCAACCTACGTTATCCCTATGTACCCCTTATCTGCTGCCCCTAAGACCGCCGACCCCTATATTATATTTATTAACCCCTAATCTGCCGCCACCAACGTCGCTGCTACCTTACCTACAATTATTAACCCGTAATCTGCTGACCGGACCTCACTGCTACTATAATAAAGTTATCAACCCCTAATCCGCCTCACTCCCGCCTCAATAACCCTATAATAAATAGTATTAATCCTTAATCTGCCCTCCCTAACATCGCCGACACCTAACTTCAAGTATTAACTCCTAATCTGCCGACCGGACCTCACCGCTACTATAATAAATGTATTAACCCCTAAAGCTAAGTCTAACCCTAACACTAACACCCCCCTAAGTTAAATATAATTTAAATGTAACAAAATAAATTAACTCTTATTAAATAAATTATTCCTATTTAAAGCTAAATACTTACCTGTAAAATAAATCCTAATATAGCTACAATATAAATTATAATTATATTGTTGCTATTTTAGGATTTATATTTATTTTACAGGCAACTTTGTATTTATTTTAACCAGGTACAATAGCTATTAAATAGTTAAGAACTATTTAATAGCTAGCTAGTTAAAATAATTACAAAATTACCTGTAAAATAAATCCTAACCTAAGTTACAATTAAACCTAACACTACACTATCAATAAATTAATTAAATAAAATACCTACAATTAAATCTAACACTACACTATCAATAAATTAATTACATGAAATACCTACAAATAAATACAATTAACCCCTTAATGACCGGAACATTTTTCAATTTTCTTACCCTTAATGACAATGGCTATTTTTACATTTCTGTGGTGTTTGTGTTCAGCTGTAATTTTCCTCTTACTCATTTACTGTACCCACACATATTATATACCGTTTTTCTCGCCATTAAATGGACTTTCTAAATATACCATTATTTTCATTATATTTTATAATTTACTATAAAAATTTTTATAAAATATGAGGAAAAAATGGAAAAAACACACTTTTTCTAAATTTGACCCCCAAAATCTGTTACACATCTACAACCACTAAAAAACACCCATGCTAAATAGTTTCTAAATTTTGTCCTGAGTTTAGAAATACCCAATGTTTACATGTTCTTTGCTTTTTTTGTAAGTTATAGGGCCATAAATACAAGTAGCACTTTGCTATTTCTAAACCACTTTTTTTTTCAAAATTAGCGCTAGTTACATTGGAACACTGATATCTGTCAGGAATACCTGAATATCCATTGACATGTATATATTTTTTTTTAGAAGACATCCCAAAGTATTGATCTAGGCCCATTTTGGTATATTTCATGCCACCGTTTCACCGCCAAATGCGATCAAATTTAAAAAAAATGTTCACTTTTTCACACATTTTGTCACAAACTTTAGGTTTCCCACTGAAATTATTTACAAACAGCTTCTGCAATTATGGCACAAATGGTTGTAAATGCTTCTCTGGGATCGCTTTTGTTCAGAAATAGCAGACTTATATGGCTTTGGGTTTGCTTTTTGGTAATTAGAAGGCCGCTAAATGCCGCTGCGCACCACACGTGTTTTATGCCCAGCAGTGAAGGGGTTAATTAGGGAGCATGTAGGGAGCTTGTAGGGTTAATTTTAGCTTTAGTTTAGTGTAGTAGACAACTCCAAGTATTGATCTAGGCCAATTTTGGTATATTTCATGCCACCATTTCACTGCCAAATGCGAGCAAATAAAAAAAACCTTTAAATTTTTCACAATTTTAGGTTTCTCACTGAACTTATTTAGAAACAGTTTGTGCAATTATGGCACAAATGGTTGTAAAAGCTTCTCTGGGATCCCCTTTGTTCAGAAATAGCAGACATATATGGCTTTGGCGTTGCTTTTTGTTAATTAGAAGGCCGCTAAATGCTGCTGCGCACAACACGTGAATTATTCCCAGCAGTGAAGGAGTTAATTAGGTAGCTTGTAGGGCGCTGGCAGGGTTAATTTTAGCTTTAGTGTAGAGATCATCCTCCCACCTGACACATCCCACCCCCTGATCCCTCCCAAACAGCTCTCTTCCCTCCCCCACCCCACAATTGTTTTTTTTATTTTATTTTTTAGAAAAATGTATCCTGCTGTAATGGAGCCCTGCCTTAGCCCCCAACCTCCCTGATCCCCCACCAAACAGCTCTATAACCCTCCCTGCTACTTAATTGCTGCCATCTTGGGTACTGGCAGCTGTCTGCCAGTACCCAATTTGCCCCCAAAAATATTTATAAACTTTTCTGTAGTGTAGCAGCCCCCCCCTCAATACCCCTACCCCCCCCCCCCCAGATCCTTTTATATATATATTTTTTAATGTTAATGTTAATGTTTTGAACTTTTTTTTTTTTCATTGGTGTCAGTGGCTAATATGCGCGCGCGCCCTCATGCGCCCCCACGTGCACGCGCCGCCTCCTTGCTTCCCTTCCCCCCGGAACACAGCACCATTGTTACCGGTGCAGAGAGGGCCACAGAGTGGCTCTCTCTGCATCGGAGGCTTGTTAAAAGGTATTGCAGGATGCCTCCATATCGAGGCATCACTGCAATACCCTGAGAGCTGCTGGAAGCGATTGCGATCGCTTCCAGCACTCTCTTAAACAACTGACGTACCAGGTACGTCCATTGTCACTAACTGCTAGTTTTTGCAGGACGTACCTGGTACGTCAGTTGTCATTAAGGGGTTAAATAAACTAACTAAAGTACAAAAAATAAAAAAAGCTAAGTTACAAAAAATAAAAAAATTACAAACATAATAAAAATATTACAACAATTTTAAGCTAATTACGCCTAATAAAATAACAAAGCCCCCCAAAATAAAAAAAATGCCCTACCCTATTCTAAAATTAAAATAGAAAAGCTCTTTTACCTTACCAGCCCTTAAAAGGGCCTTTTGCGGGGCATGCCCCAAAGAATTCAGCTCTTTTGCCTGTAAAAATAAACACAATACCCCCACCAACATTACAACCCACCACCTACATACCCCTAATCTAACCCAAACCCCCCTTAAATAAACCTAACACTAAGCCCCTGAAGATCTTCCTACCTTATCTTCACCACACCAGGTATCACCGATCCATCCAGGCTCCGAAATCTTCATCCAAGCCCAAGCGGGGGCTGGAGATCCATCATCCGGCTGAAGTCTTCTATCAAGCTGCAAGAAGAAGTCCAGAAGAGGCTCCAAAGTCTTCATCCTATCCGGGCAGAAGAGGAGATCCGGACCGGCAACCATCTTCATCCAAGCGGCATCTTCTATCTTCATCCGATGACGAGCGGCTCCATCTTGAAGACCTCCGGCGCGGATCCATCCTCTTCTTCCGACGTCCTAAGTCCGAATGAAGGTTCCTTTAAATGACATCATCCAAGATGGCGTCCCTCAAATTCCGATTGGCTGATAGGATTCTATCAGCCAAACGGAATTAAGGTAGGGAAAATCTGATTGGCTGATTTAATCAGCCAATCAGATTGAGCTCACATGCTACTGGCTGTTCCGATCAGCCAATAGAATTCGAGCTCAATCTGATTGGCTGATTGGATCAGCCAATCGGATTGAACTTGAATCTGATTGGCTAGCTATTGTACCTGGTTAAAATAATTACAAAGATGCCTGTAAAATAAATATTATTCCTAAAATAGCTACAATATAATTATAATTTATATTGTAGCTATATTAGGGGTTAAAAAATATAATATAGGGGTCGGCGGTGTTAGGGGCAGCAGATTAGGGGTACATAGGTATAATGTAGGTTGCGGCGGTGTACGGAGCGGCAGATTAGGGGTTAAAAAATATGCAGGGGTCAGCGATAGCGGGGGCGGCAGATTAGGGGTTAATAAGTGTAAGGTTAGGGGTGTTTAGATTCGGGGTACATGTTAGAGTGTTAGGTGCAGACTTAGAAACTGTTTCCCCATAGGAAACAATGGGGCTGCGTTAGGAGCTGAACGCTGCTTTTTTGCAGGTGTTAGGTTTTTCAGCTCAAACTGCCCCATTGTTTTCTATGGGGGAATCGTGCACGAGCACGTTTTTTAAGCTGGCCGCGTCCGTAAGCACCGCTGGTATTGAGAGTTGCAATGGCGGTAAATATGCTATACGCTCCCTTTTTTTTTTTTACGCTCCCTTTTTGGAGCCTAACGCAGCCCTTCTGTGAACTCTAAATAAAAACGGTATTTAAAAGTTGCAGGGGAAAAAAAGCCAGTGTTAGCTACGCAGGTCGTTACCGACAAAACTCTAAATCTAGCCGTAAATCTAGCCATATATATGGTTATTAACTTCATGTCCACCATATATGGCAGTGAACAGTTGTTGAGATGTAATAATTGAATTATTTTAAAACAATTGCTTACAAACAACGTGTAATTGAGCACTCATTAAGAGCACAAAAGGTTCATTACTTGTATGCTGGCCTTATTATTAAGTCATACATTACTAGACAATCAAAAAGAACATGTGTTAAATATGTATTAATGAATGAAAAACATATTTTACACTCATGCATGTTGCACTTATTTCATTTGTGATTCTATAATGAAAAATGTGTAATCATTAGCAAATAAAACTAATAAATCTCTTAGTAGTTGTGTTTGAAAACTATAACACAGGTAATGTACAGAATACATGTGTATGCCACTAATAAGGTTTTTAATTTAGAGTAAGAGTAATTTAGAGTAATTTAGATAATAGAAAGTTTATAAAGACACTTGCACACATCTAATATTTTGAAACATATTTATTTTTATTGATGTTTCAAAGAGGAGTACAAAAAATGCATTAAAAACTCAAAATATTAAATGAGGTTATTTAATTTCATAAATGGTAATTTCATTAATTTCTGAACTACCTTGAAGTAACAATTCTCTGTATAATGGAACTTGTCCATATAAAATGTATCTTTGTATGATATGCATTACCTCAATAAAAAAGTTTATATAAAAAAAAACCTCAAAATATTAAACAATCCTAATTTTTGACAAACTGACAAAAAAATAATCATGATGTACAGTACAATAAACAAATACATCACAGACAACAAAATGTAATGTACATGACTATGTTAAGCCTTCTGTTGCACGTATGAGGCCTATCATGGGCCTCTCTATAAAAAACTATAACTCAAGTATCTTATAAGGTTTGTACTGATATATATATATATATATATATATATATATATATATATATATATATATATATATATATATATTTTATATATATATATATATATATATATATATATATATATATATATATATATATATATATATATATATATATATATATATATATATATATATATACAGGGAGTGCAGAATTATTAGGCAAGTTGTATTTTTGAGGATTAATTTTATTATTGAACAACAACCATGTTCTCAATGAACCCAAAAAACTAATTAATATCAAAGCTGAATAGTTTTAGAAGTAGTTTTTTAGTTTGTTTTCAGTTATAGCTATTTAAGGGGGATATCTGTGTGTGCAGGTGACTATTACTGTGCATAATTATTAGGCAACTTAACAAAAAACAAATATATACCCATTTCAATTATTTATTTTTACCATTGAAACCAATATAACATCTCAACATTCACAAATATACATTTCTGACATTCAAAAACAAAACAAAAACAAATCAGTGACCAATATAGCCACCTTTCTTTGCAAGGACACTCAAAAACCTGCCATCCATGGATTCTGTCAGTGTTTTGATCTGTTCACCATCAACATTGCGTGCAGCAGCAACCACAGCCTCCCAGACACTGTTCAGAGAGGTGTACTGTTTTCCCTCCTTGTAAATCTCACATTTGATGATGGACCACAGGTTCTCAATGGGGTTCAGATCAGGTGATCAAGGAGGCCATGTCATTAAATTTTCTTCTTTTATACCCTTTCTTGCCAGCCACGCTGTGGAGTACTTGGACACGTGTGATGGAGCATTGTCCTGCATGAAAATCATGTTTTTCTTGAAGGATGCAGACTTCTTCCTGTACCACTGCTTGAAGAAGGTGTCTTCCAGAAACTGGCAGTAGGACTGGGAGTTGAGCTTGACTCCATCCTCATTCCTCAACCCGAAAAGGCCCCACAAGCTCATCTTTGATGATACCAGCCCAAACCAGTACTCCACCTCCACCTTGCTGGCGTCTGAGTCGGACTGGAGCTCTCTGCCCTTTACCAATCCAGCCACGGGCCCATCCATCTGGCCCATCAAGACTCACTCTCATTTCATCAGTCCATAAAACCTTAGAAAAATCAGTCTTGAGATATTTCTTGGCCCAGTCTTGACGTTTCAGCTTGTGTGTCTTGTTCAGTGGTGGTCGTCTTTCAGCCTTTCTTACCTTGGCCACGCTTGACTTTTCTCAGTTCATGGGCAGTTATTTTTTGTGCCTTGGTTTTTCCACACGCTTCTTGCGACCCTGTTGACTATTTTGAATGAAACGCTTGATTGTTCGATGATCACGCTTCAGAAGCTTTGCAATTTTAAGAGTGCTGCATCCCTCTGCAAGATATCTCACTATTTTTGACTTTTCTGAGCCTGTCAAGTCCTTCTTTTGACCCATTTTGCCAAAGGAAAGGAAGTTGCCTAATAATTATGCACACCTGATACAGGGTGTTGATGTCATTAGACCACACCCCTTCTCATTACAGAGATGCACATCACCTAATATGCTTAATTGGTAGTAGGCTTTCGAGCCTATACAGCTTGGAGTAAGACAACATGCATAAAGAGGATGATGTGGTCAAAATACTCATTTGCCTAATAATTCTGCACTCCCTGTATATATATATATATATATATATATATATATATATATATATATATATATATATATATATATATATATATATATATATATATATATATATATATATATCCCAGTAAAACATATTGACATATAAAATATCCGTTTGGGAATGTGTTTTTTTTAATAGATAAACTTTAAATACTTTTGTTCTTCACTTACAAATTTTTGTTGTTGTTGTATTAAATACATAATTCTTTATTTATTTATATATATGTATAGGGACATACACACATGTATATATGATGATTGCAAAAAGTATAATTGTGATCAGCTACATATTTAGGGTTGAAGAAAAAATCATTAGATACACTTTTTTAAAAGAGTATGGGGCCGATCATATACTCTAGAAAAATGTATCAAACAATTTTCAACACAAACACTCAAAGATTTTTAAGCATTTGTTTTCACCAGCAATTGTGATTATATAAAAAAAAATTGTTAACTTTTTAACAAACTTTGGGTTTCTCACTGAAACTATTTACATACCGCTAAATGGTTGCAAAGGCTTCTCTGGGATTCCCTTTGTTCAGAAATAGCAGATATACATGGCTTTGCCATTGATTTTAGATAATTAGAATGCCGCTAACTGCAGCTGTGCACCACACTTCTATTATCCCCAGCAGTGAAGAGGTTAAAAAGGTAGTTGTAAGGTTAATGTTAGCTGTAGTGTAGAGATTACCCTACCACCTAACATCTCCGACCCTCTGATACCTAGCTGATCTCTCCGAAACAGCTCTCTTCCCTCCTTCCCCACTGGTCACTATCTTAGGTACTGACAGAAAGCCTGCAGTATGCAGTTTATGTTTTTTCTTTTATTTTGTTTTATTTATTTTTTTTTCTGCAGTGTAGAGATCCTCTTTAACCCTCCCACATTTTAAAAAAAATTCTGTTATGTAGTGGTCCCCTTATCTTCCCCCTCTGGTGATCGTTAGTTGTTTAAAATTGTATGGTCTATCTGAATCTTGAAATGAAAATGTTGGGTTTCATATCCATTTAAATTGTATAGGGATTTTTGTAGATACATCATTTGATAAACCTTTTTAAAGGATTAAGATTGACCCTTGTTTTTAACCCTTTAGGGGCAATTACAATCCTGTGGAGATTTTTGTAGATAAATTACTTAATAAGTGTTTCTAATAGTTTGTAATCAATAACTATTTCAGTTACCTTATAAAGAGCTTGATCACAATTCTTTAGAAAAGATTTTCAAATAGTTTATCTATCTTCAAAAATCCAGCTAGACCATTATGGTGTTTTTCTGTTAAAAACAATTGATACATTTTTCTAAACTATTGTGATCAACCCTTTATGTAGCAAATTGTAAAAATAACTAGAGCAAGACAGAAGTATTAGGATTTATGATTTATGGTGAAGCATTAAACATAATAGATGGTTCTACATTTTATTCAGATTCTTATAGTTTATGTTATTTTATTGTCATTTGAAATTAGATCACTAACTGTACTGTTTGAGAAGTACAGTACTTGTCCTGACTAATAAGCCTTTTTTCAGTGACATTGGCAGATGTCTTTTTAACCTTCAAAGTAGATGCTCCAATTTAAATTCTTTTGAGTTCCATCACTAATGATCACCACTTGATGTTCAAAAAGATTACTGTATCTGCCAAGAAATGCTCATTTAAGTCTCACAAGTCTTGCAAAGCTCTCACAGGGTGAAATGTTCTAAGTAAGTGGGTTCACCCTTGCTGTACAGATGAATTGAGATGTTCTCTTACATAGGAAATTAAAGGGCTTGCTACCTTTGAACATTCTGAGTCAGATGAATATGACTCTCAGCCGTGTGGAGAAGTCATATTTTCAAGACACATTTACACATACAACAGTCAAACAAAATCCTTTAGAAAAACATATCTAATAATATATCTACAATGATCCCCATAGATGGTGTATTTCTGTTAAAATAAAAAAAGAGAACTAATTGGCACTGTGACTGTAATTAATGGAAAAGGAATATGATAATCCCTGGTGCTGACCCTTGATTACAGTAATAAAGGTAAAGGGTAGGGGAAATGGGACAAGAAGGGGTTAAATAGCACTCATTCCTTGAGAATATTAGTAATAGTGTTGAAGACCATTCAACTCCTTAATGGTTAAATTTATTTAAAAACGTTTATTTTATTAATCACTATTTAAAAGTAAGAATTACAGTGAAAAAAATACCAAAAAACCACCCCTAAGGACCGCCATAAGAGGATAAATTGCAGTAGACCGAGACAGAAAACACAGCTCAAACCACCCCCCTGTATTCCTGGCCGGTAACAGGATACGCCGGCTTCAGGTGACAGTGATGGCTGGGAGACTATGTTCAAATCTCTTGCAATCTAATTGTTAAAGCGTAGGAGCGATATAGTATTTAAAAACAGAACTACCACACTAGCCAACTGAGTACAATTGGCTAGATAAGCACACAAACGCGTTTCGGCTGAGTAGCGGCCTTTCTCAATGTGTTTTAGAAAAGAAACAAGCCGAGTATAGAACTGAGCGTGCTTTAAATACCCCAGTGATGTATGTACATGGCCAATGGTGTCGCGATTATCATTCACGCCCATCTTTAGACCAATCACGGTTGCCGTTTCGTCAGAGTACATTTTGTTGATAACTGGCTCATGATTGACTGTGGATACACCATCACTATCCAATCGGAGCTCACTTGCGTTACATATGTTTCTCTCTGTGACACTGTCATGCATTTTCAACAGGTAATAATGCGATCGTTCTTATCACTCATCCAAGCCCCCAATTCTAGCGTGCACCATAAAGTAATTGAATACTTAAAATGGTATCACATACAGAACGAGTGAGACTGGTTAAAACGGACTACACCAACCCGTGCAACAGTCTGTTTCGTTCTATTCAATACCATCTTTTCAGTATCCCTGTTAGTAGATGACAGCTTAAAAGGATAGTACACCTAATCAATCATTTAATACAAGGGAGAGAATGTTTACGTTAACTGTAACCCAAAAACACCAGTCACATGAGAATTGTGAAAATAATGTTTTGGGTAATAACATACATTGTGTACATTTGTATTTGGAATGTAAAGAAGAAATACTTTTCTTGTATTCATCACTTATAAAGAGGCTGCTTTTGATATTTATTATGTTAGTAATTTAAAACAACTTGCATGCCCTCTAATTGACAATTTTAGTTTATAGTAATATTAATTGGGTTTTAAATACTTCTTGACTTAGATGAGTCTTATAAACCCACATATAATATAGGTGACTAAGTAATGTCTAGAGAACTTATACCGTAATGGACTCTTTACTAGTTCATATACAATTGTTACTCATACTTCAAATTATGATTGGTGTACTTGTCTAATTAAAAAATGCCTCTAAAGGGAAACTCTGCGTGCACGTCAAGAGAAGGGGGACTGTTAAAACTCTTAAAGTGGTACACCAATATTTACAATTTCTGTCAGATTTTACAGGAACACCCAAAAGTTATTGTTCTCATTCATGCCCTGGGGCATTACACAATTCAGATTGAATATCCATTTTGCTTCCTTTTTTAATAAAGCTTGTTCTATATCAACCCCACGAATACCTGGACGTTGGGTTTCTAATCCCCAGCATCTAAATGTACTTGTTTTCCCCTTGTGATGATGTAGGAAATGTCTAGCAACGCTTGTAATTTGTTTACCATTTTCAATACCTTTTGCAGCATTTCTAATGTTGCTAAGATGTTCAGTCATCCTCTTGCCCATTGGTCTTGTGGTCATCCCTACATATAATAAATTGCAACTGCAGGTTAAACAATATATCACATTTGGGGTTTTGCAAGTTATATGGTTCTGGATGGTCTATTGCTTATGAAATCTATCCATCATTATTTTCTTTTTGACCATATATGTGCATACTTTGCAATTTCCACAGGCTATTGAGCCTTTATATAATGGGGGCTATACAGACAAGTTGGCAACCTTAATGATCAACTAACCAAAAGTCATTTTGACATAAATGCCAAAAAGCCCCCATTATATAAAGGCTCAATAGCCTGTGGAAATTGCACAGCGGCTGCAACAATACCTAATTTTTCAGGCATGTGTACATGCCTAATTTTTCTAGCCTCTGGTGCTGCACTGTGGCTTCAAAAACCAAACAAAAAAAAGGCACATAACAGGGATTAAACTGATAGGAATAGTACTACTTAACACACCACTCCTATCTGGTGGCACATTAGATTGCATGTGCAGTACCCCAAATTTGAAGTAGGAGGACCGACAAAGCATCTTTTTTCCATCTACCGGTTCCTAAAATCGATGCCATATACACGTCCCCTGATAGGGGACGTAACAGGGATTAAACTGATAAGAATAGAACTATTTAACACACCACTCCTATCTGGTGGAACATCAGATTGCACGCACAGTGCACCAAATTTGAAGTAGGAGGACCGACCAAGCATCTTTTTAAATCTCCCAGTTCCTAAAATCGATGCCATATACACATCCCCTGATAGGGGACGTAACAGGGATTAAACTGATAAGAATAGAACTACTTAACACACCACTCCTATCTGGTAGCACATTAGATTGCACGCGCAGTGCCCCAAATTTGAAGTAGGAGGTCCGACCAAGCATCTTTTTCCATCTCCCAGTTCCTAAAATCGATGCCATATACACGTCCCCTGATAGGGGACATAACAGGGATTAAACTGATAAGAATAGAACTACTTAACACACCACTCCTATCTGGTGGCACATTAGATTGCACGTGCAGTGCCCCAAATTTGAAGTAGGAGGACTGACCAAGCATCTTTTTCCATCTCCCGGTTCCTAAAATTGATGCCATATACACGTCCCCTGATAGGGGATGTAACAGGGATTAAACTGATAGGAATAGTACCACTTAACACACCTTATAATAATGCAGAGAGAAGCAATGCAGAGAGAGGAGTCTGAAGAAGAGGAGTCAGAGGAGGAAGGTGGCTTTGAGGAGGTGGAAGACCAAACACAGCAGGCGTCCCAGGGGGCTTGTTGTCACCTTTCAGGGACCCTTGGTGTTGTATGTGGCTGGGTGGAGGAAGAGACCTTCAATGACATCAGTGAGGACAAGGAACGAGACATGGCTAGCTTGGTATCCAACCTTGTGCAAATGGGGAGTTTGCGGTTGTGCAAATGGACTGTTTGCGGTTGTTTGTGGTGCGTTAAATGGGGAGTTTGGTCTGTCACTGTGAAGGGGGCGTAACGCTTACACTACCTGATCGATACAACATCATACCTGATGTTTTAAAGCACGTTATTCCAAACAATTTAGGAATGTTAGATGATTTATGCCCTTTATGGATTAAAACCAGACTCTGCATCAACTGTGTAATTTTCCATGGGAGTTTAGCCATGGATCCCCCTCCGGCATGCCACAGTCCAGGTGTTAGTCCCCTTGAAACAACTTTTCCATCACTATTGTGGCCAGAAAGAGTCCCTGTGGGTTTTAAAATTCGCCTGCCTATTGAAGTCTATGGCGGTTCGCCCGGTTCGCCCATTCGCGAACATTTGCGGAAGTTCACGTTCGCCGTTCATGAACTGAAAATTTTATGTTTGCGACATCACTACCCTACATCTATCCAAGTTGGAATTCCAGTCTCTCACTCCGACACCTGCTTTCAGAATACACAGCTGATCTTTGTCGGTCGGAGCCTAACAGAGCTACCTGATGCTGATTGGAGGTCACCGTGTGAC
The DNA here is from genome assembly GCF_027579735.1 of Bombina bombina. Classification (NCBI taxonomy): domain Eukaryota; kingdom Metazoa; phylum Chordata; class Amphibia; order Anura; family Bombinatoridae; genus Bombina; species Bombina bombina. The sequence continues at coordinate 744,352,233 of NC_069500.1, forward strand.
ATGAACTGGCCCCGTTGTGTCTGTCGGGTGACTCAGAACAGTCCCGATCTGCTAGTACAGGCACTGAACTTGTGCCTCCCCGCTTGTGAGTATTTCAAACTACGGGGGAAGTCTGTGAGTCAATTGTGGTCGGATCCATGATACTGTTTTACTCTTTTCTCCCTTCTCTGCAGTCAGGAATCCACCCGGATTACTTTTTGGAGTGCGGCCATAAACCCAGTGTTTCAGGATTGAAGTCTAACACATAGCACTAGCGCACCTTTTGGGGATTGCTGATCCTATTTGTCTACTTTTCATATTAGAGAGCATAACATTTATCTTGACTTAAAATATATTCTCATTTAATAACAAAATATTCTTACAAACAAGAGGAACAGCAATGGGTATGAGGTTTGCGCCCAGTTATGCCAATTTGTTTATGGGCAAGTGGGAACAAGATTTTATACAAACATACCCACTGGGCGCAAACCTCATACTTTTTAAAAGATACATCAATGATATCTTGATTGTCTGGAGAGGAAGCAAGGAAAGTTTAAAAAATTTCTTTGACGATATGAACAAAATTACAGTTGGAATACAGTTTACTTACAATTACAGTAAGGAAAAAATAAAATTCTTGGATTTAGATATAATTGTAGAGGATAACACATTCAATACTAAAAAACACGTCAAAGAGGTAGATGCCAACAACTTCATACACGCTAAAAGTTGCCACCTCAGAAGGTGGATTGCTAACACTCCAAAAGGTCAGTTCATATGAATAAAAATAAATTGTACTAAATTAACAGACTTCGAGACACAGATTTGTATATTAGAAGATAGATTCATAGACAGAGACTATGACAAAACAGTACTAGATAAAGCCAAATCAGAAGCAAATAATAAGGACAGAAACACAATTTAAAAAAAATAAAACCCAATAGCAAATGGTAAAGTTAATATCAATGTACCGTTTATAACTTCATGCAATCAACAGCAAAAACTAATGGAAAGAATAATACTTGAGCACTGGCACCTTGTCAAATCAGATCCAATACTTGGTAAAGAAATAACAAAAAAACAGTGTTTATTTATAAAAAAAGCAGCAAATTTAAAAATATCCTTGCTCCTAGTGAATATAAAGGAAAGGAAAAGATACTTAGAGAAGTGAACCTTAAAGGAAAGAAAATTTGTGGCTTCTTCCTTTGTTATAGCTGTAAGGCTTGCGAATTCAGCAAGAAAGTAAAGAAATTTACGTATACAAGTACAGGTAAAGAATATGAAATAAAAGACAATATAAGATGTAGAGATAAAGGAATTTTATATATATTACAATGTTCATATAAACTCCAATATTTGGGAGAAACAACAAGACCATACAGAGATAGAATAAGAGAACATCATGCATAAAATAGAAAAAGGGAAATTAGAAGCTTGTTTATATGACCATTTCAGAAACATACATAACAATAGCACCAAAAATATCACATGTTGGGCAATAAAAAAGGTTGAACAAAAATGGATAGGGGGCGACTTCCAAAAATGAATCCTCAGAAAAGAAGCTGAATTAATTTACGAATTAGGGACCTTATACCCAGCAGGGCTTAATTCAGAATTCGACCTGACCCCCTTCATCTTTGATTAAGAAATGGACAGAACATCTAATTTGTTTAAACTATGAAAAAAAGATATATACACTAGGTCTTTTGTCACTCTATCCGATGGTAATCCCCTCATGTCTAGATAAGGATATAGATGCAACCTATGTAACAATAGACAAATACTATTTGAAATTCTAATTTTATTTTATATTATGACTAATCCCCTTTTTGATGTAAACAATCTTAATTATTCTAAGTTATTAATTTGCCATATACTTGCTGTTCATAATATATAATTTTATTTAAATTAAACTTAGAATTAAACTTATAGTTTAATATTTAATAATATGTGTACACAATATAAAATCATCATGTCTATAATGATTTGATAATAGCATAAGAAGAGAAATGGAAGAAGCATTCTTTGCAAGAAATAACACTTATAAGAAAATCATTTTCACAATAAAATATGACAGGAAAGATCCATTTTTGGGAGGAATACCAAATAAATATTTGAATATCTTAAAGTCAACAACAGAACCGTCCACCTTAAATGAAGAAATCCACCTTAAGAGAAATCGGGATTGAACCAATGAAAACCAAAGGGGTATTTAAATATCCTACAGACACCTGTTCTTTATCGTGAAAAAGCCTTGTAAAAAGGTGAAACGTGTTGATTAAAGGACACTGTCTGTACACCAACAAGCTCAGGAACCCTTGAGCCTTATCTCTGTGCAGAGAAAAAACATTCTAGAACCCCTACAGATTCATTTACAAAAGTCGAGTTCCAAGAGCCGCTATTGGCTGGAGAGCTACACGTGGTTGAGGTAACACACGTAACACGGAAGCATTTGAGACCGGCAACACTGCATCCCGAAACACAAGTGGAGCAGCACACGGAGAGAGAGGTGTGTGAATCAAACCACCGAATAAGATGGGTAAGAAACGTCTGAGGAATACAGTAGGTGTTTAACACTAAAAGACTGAGACATTATCGCAAGAAAAGGAAAGATGCCATATAACTTTATGTTTTATAGCCAATATTCCCTTACATCCGCATAGTGGGAGTTCTGACTGAAATATACAAATCATCAGACCTTTCGTAAGGGACTAATTTTTCTAATCCAAAGACTGCTCCTTTAACATTAGTGCAAAGTGATATTTCATATCATACTACCACAATTATCAATATATGTATATTGTACTTTTTTAAACCACATAACGATGATATGTTAGTGTTTTTATAGAAAGATAAAATATTTTTAGCAGCACAAAGGTTTTAATTTTTTTGCATAGCACTTACCTATATTTATGGATTTGTGTAATCAATAAGATAGATCTCATAGAGTGACCGGTCACTTTAATTTAACATATATTTCATATAAATTCAAATATATGGCATTTAAAGAATAACATTTCTATAATACTCTTATTTTGGTTGTGGTAATTTTTAAGCTTATTTAGCGCTCCATACCCCCCCTTTTTTCATTTGTAAATAAAGTTTGTAATGATAATTGAATCATTGCATCTTAACAATTGTTAAATAAGATATATGTTGAAAAATCTGTTGATTACGATGTATGGGTTAAAGAAATGGTGAAAACAATAAGTGAATCATTAACTCTTAACAATTGTTTAATACTATATATGGTTATAAACTTCATTTCCACCATATATGGCAGTGAACAGTTGTTGAGATGTAATAATTGAATTATTTTAAAACAATTGCTTACAAACAACGTGTAATTGAGCACTCATTAAGAGCACAAAAAGGTTCATTACTTGTATGCTGGCCTTGTTATTAAGTCATACATTACTAGACAATCAAAAGAACATGTGTTAAATATGTATTAATGAATGAAAAACATATTTTACACTCATGCATGTTGCACTTATTTCATTTGTGATTCTATAATGAAAAATGTGTAATCATTAGCAAATAGCACTAATAAATCTCTTAGTAGTTGTGTTTGAAAACTATAACACAGGCAATGTACAGAATACATGTGTATGCCACTAATAAGGTTTTTATTAGAGTAATTTAGATAATATAAAGTTTATAAAGACACTTGCACACATCTAATATTTTGAAACATATTTATTTTTATTGATGTTTCAAAGAGGAGTACAAAAATGCATTAAAAACTCAAAATATTAAATGAGGTTATTGCTAATAAAAATGGTAATTTCATTAATTTCTGAACTACCTTGAAGTAACAATTTTCTGTATTATCAAACTTGTCCATATAAAATGTATGTATGTATGATATGCATTACCTCAATAAAAAAGTTTATTTAAAAAAAAACCCTCAAAATATTAAACAATCCTAATTTTTGACAAACTGCCAAAAACATAATCATGATGTACAGTACAATAAACAAATACATCACAGACAACAAAATGTAATGTACATGACTATGTTAAGCCTTCTGTTGCACGTATGAGGCCTCTCTATAAAAAAGTATAACTCAAGTATCTTATAAGGTTTGTACTGGTATATATATATATATATATATATATATAATATATATATTTATTTATATATATATATATATATATATATATATATATATATATATATATATATATATATATATATATATATATACTTCCCAGTAAAACATATTGACATATAAAATATCCGTTTGGGAATTGTGATCAGCTACATATTTAGGGTTGAAGAAAAATCATTAGATACACTTTTTTAAAAGAGTATGGGGCCGATCATATCCTCTAGAAAAATGTATCAAACGATTTTCAACACAAAAACTCAAAGATTTTTTAGCATTTGTTTTCACCGCCAATTGTGAGTACATAAAAAAAAATTGTTAACTTTTTAACAAACTTTGGGTTTCTCACTGAAACTATTTACATACCGCTTGTGCAATCATGACACAAATGGTTGCAAAAGCTTCTCTAGTATTCCCTTTGTTCAGAAATAGCAGATATACTTGACTTTGCCATTGATTTTAGATAATTAGAATGCCGCTAACTGCAGCTGTGCACCACATTTCTATTATACCCAGCAGTGAAGAGGTTAAAAAGGTAGTTGTAAGGTTAATGTTAGCTGTAGTGTAGAGATTACCCTACCACCTAACACCTCCGACCCTCTGATCCCTACCTGATCTCTCCGAAACAGCTATCTCTCTCCAAAACAGCTCTCTTCCCTCCTTCCCCACTGGTCACTATCTGGTCACTATCTTAGGTACTGACAGAAAGCCTGCAGTATGCAGTTTATGTTTTTTCTTTTATTTTGTTTTATATGTTTTTTCTGCAGTGTAGAGATCCTCTTTAACCCTCCCACATTTTTAAAAATTTCTGTTATGTAGTGGTCCCCTTATCTTCCCCCTCTGGTGATCGTTAGTTGTTTAAAATTGTATGCTCTATCTGAATCTTGAAAGGAAAATGTTGGGTTTCATATCCATTTAAATTGTATAGGGATTTTTATAGATACATCATTTGATAAACCTTTTTAAAGGATTAAGATTGACCCTTGTTTTTAACCCTTTAGGGGCAATTACAATCCTGTGGAGATTTTTGTAGATAAATTACTTAATAAGTGTTTCTAATAGTTTGTGATCAATCACTATTTCAGTTACCTTATAAAGAGGTTGATCACAATTCTTTAGAAAAGATTTTCAAATAGTTTATCTATCTTCAAAAATCCAGCTAGACCATTATGGTGTTTTTCTGTTAAAAACATTTAATACATTTTTCTAAACTATTGTGATCAACCCTTTATGTAGCAAATTGTAAAAATAACTAGAGCAAGACAGAAGTATTAGGATTTATGATTCATGGTGAAGCATTAAACATAATAGATGGTTCTACATTTTATTCAGATTCTATTAGTTTATGTTATTTTATTGTCATTTGAAATTAGATCACTAACTGTACTGTTTGAGAAGTACTTGTCCTGACTAATAAGCCTTTTTTCAGTGACATTGGCAGATGTCTTTTTAACCTTCAAAGTAGATGCTCCAATTTAAATTCTTTTGAGTTCCATCACTAATGATCACCACTTGATGTTTACTGTATCTGCCAAGAAATGCTCATTTAAGTCTCACCAGTCTTGCAAAGCTCTCACAGGGTGAAATGTTCTAAGTAAGTGGGTTGACCCTTGCTGTACAGATGAATTGAGATGTTCTCTTACATAGGATATTTAAGGGCTGGCCACCTTTGAACATTCTGAGTAAGATGAATATGACTCTCAGCCGTGTGCAGAAGTCATATTTTCAAGACACATTTACACATACAACAGTCAAACAAAATCCTTTAGAAAAACGTATGTAATAATATATCTACAAAGATCCCCATAGATGATGTATTTCTGTTAAAAACCATTAGATATTTCTATCTAAAGGATAATGTTCAATTTGTAAATATAAAAATTGATTATAGTTCAAATAATCTATATGCAAGTTAAGTTTCACAAAGATTTCTTACAATTGCTCATCTTGCCATTGAAAAGAGTCTATGTGTGAAAATACTCATCTAGCGTGTATTATGAAGAACATTAGAACCTCATAAGTTTTCAAATTTCTCCCACACATTCACTATGTATGTGACTGACATTGTTAATAAAGAACAAGAACAAAAATACTATATTGTGCAAATATATATATATTGATGTTATGGATGTATCAAATGCAAATAGAGATATACCTACAGACCTTGAGAAACTTAGTTTTAAAGAACTATGCGATACAACTAATCTAGCCTCATTAAATAGTGACAGTGTGAGATTTAATGAAGAAAATCATATCATCCCTAGAAGTAGGTTGAATATAACTGATAAAACATTTTATCCATCACAATCTAGGGGAGATACTATAGATCTCTTTCATAGCATAGTGGAACAAGAAATAACTAGGCTAAACAACAAAGAAACCCAGAAACTAAGGAAGTCAGATAACCTAACAAATAAAGAATGGAAAGCCCTAAGGGAATTACAAAAAAATGAGAACATAGTGATCTCCAACTCCGATAAAGGGGGTATGATAGTAGTAGTTGATAGAATGGCTTATACTAATGAAGCATATAACAGCTTAGTGATAAAAACACTTACAAAAGGTTGACATTTAATCCGACCCTAAAGTTTATAAGTGAATTGGAAAAATTACTGGTTGAAGGCAAAAAGTTGGGAATCCTCAATGAAAAGACAGCAGAACATTTATTAACAAGATACCCAGTGGTTTCAACATTTAAGCACATACCCAAAATGCACAAGGACCCCCTTAGCCCCCCGGGGAGACCTATAATTTCCACTATAGGTACACTGGGAGAGCGCTTGGGGGAATGGATCGATGGTTTCCTCCAGCCAATTGTGAGGAATATGCCCGGATATTTGAGAGACACCAAACAACTTCTTAGAAAATTAGAAGAGTTTGCTTGGAAAGATACGTATCTATTACTTACTATAGATGTGGTGTCTCTCTATTCGTGCATTCCACACCAACAAGGCCTCCTGGCGCTGGAGGAGATCCTCAAGCTATATACAGAATACGATATAGCCTTCATTAGCTATCTGGTTGATGCAGTTAAATTCCTATTAACACACAACTATTTTGTATTTGAAAATAACATTTATTTGCAAAATAGAGGAACCGCAATGGGGGCGAAATTTGCCCCCTCATATGCGAACATTTATCTTGGATATTTTGAGATTTTCAAGATATTTGGGGAACTAAATGACTACAAGGATAATGTTCTATTTTACACAAGATTTATCGACGATATCCTTGTAGTATGGCAAGGGGACATCAAACAGCTAGAGAACTTTGTCAAGATTCTCAATGACAACAGCATGAATTTAAAATTTACATACACTTGGCATAGAGACAGTATCACTTTTCTTGATGTACAGATTAAAATAGATACCATTAACAATGTTTTATATACAGAAACATACAGAAAAGATATTTCAGGTAATACCATTCTGCGATCAGACTCTCACCATCCTACACATTTAAAAAGAGCAATCCCAAAGGGACAATTTATGAGATTGCGCAGAAATTGTAGCAATCTCAGGGACTATAACACCCATGCAGAAGATCTAAAAAATAGACTAATTAAGAGAGGATATAAAGAGAAAGCCCTTATAGAAACCATTGAACTAGTTAGATCAATGGATAGGGCTGAACTACTCAGTGATAAACAAAGAGAAGGAACAGTCAATAATAATCAACTTGTCTTTTCAACAAAATACAGTAACCAGTACCATAAAATTTGTAAAATTGTAGAAAGGTACCTTCCCATGCTAAGTAAAGAACCATCATTAACAAACATAACAACAGAAGGTGTAAAATTTGTATCAAGACGAGCCAAGACCATAGGCAACTATGTAAAAAGAAATTTTGCAAAAAATACAAAGGGATCCACACGTAATTGGCTAACTAAAAAGAATGGGACCTTCAAATGTGGTGTAAGACCGTGCAAAAGTTGCAACCATATCAAATTGGGAGAAATCTTCCACTCGAACATTACAAAACAAGAATTCAGGATATTTCAGTATTTAACATGCACATCGAAGTATGTAGTTTATCTTATCTCCTGTAAACTATGTGGATGTCAGTATACAGGTAGAACTATTAGACCCCTAAAAGACCGAATTCGAGAGCATTTGCTTTCCTCAGAGTCTTTTGAACCAAAAACACCAGTTGCTGAACATTTTTCCAGACATAGACCAGGCCATACATTCGATGAAGACTCATTGAAATATGTCCTATCTTTGTTTGAATTTCAAGCAATAGATTGTGTCACAAAACAAATTACAGGAGGGGACAGATTAGCATATCTAAATAAAAAGGAAGCTTTTTGGATACATAAACTCCAAACAGGCTTCCCAAAAGGTATGAACAAAATATGGGACTTAAAGTTGTTTATAGGCTAAACCAATTATATGTAAAGTATAAAATATAAATATAAATGTTTACTATTCTTATACTAGGCAATATAATAAACAACAAGAAATAAGTGGATAGGAATTGAAATTCTAGCATATTTTAATAACTAATAACTAGAAAGTAAAACAAACTAATAAGCCATAAGAAAGTATCTAAAGTGTGCATTGCCTATAGCAACTAAAAACCATAAAACCAAGTAATGTGAACAGCCTCCCACTCTAGGCATAAAATCTATTTCAAACCATTGTACCATATAATTGACATCAAAAAAGCTACTTATCAAATTAATACATTTCTAACATGATCACAATAGAAAGGAAAAAATAAATATCTAGGATCTTAAATTAAATATTTTTTTGATCTAATAAATTTATTATGTTAGTGATCCCTTCAAAAGTTTGGGAATAAAATCTTTGAGATAATTTAGGAGTTCTGTATAAATATTTATAATGTTGAATATTTATAACTTTGTTGCCTATTATATATGTTTTTAAAGTATATATGTGTATTATACATTATTATCAATGCAGTATGGAAAGACCATTGAAAGTTCTGACAGCATTGTTAAGGGTTAAATGTGAAAGGTTTAAATATTCACAGGGAGAACAGCTGTGTATCCCTGATGAAGTGCTTGTTGTAAAGCAGGAAACGCGTCGGATGCAGCACCTGTGTGCTGAGGTTGTATGTATAACAAAATAGTGTGCCTTCCAATAATGGAATTTTAACCAAGTTTTCAATAAATATCTAATTTTATCTACAACTAATATTGGTACAGCCTGCAATTTCTTTCCAAGCCCCTGTACATGGACTGATTTCTAATAATATATCTACAAAGATCCCCATAGATGATGTATTTCTGTTAAAAACCATTAGATATTTCTATCTAAAGGATAATGTTCAATTTGTAAATATAAACATTGATTATAGTTCAAATAATCTATATGCAAGTTAAGTTTCACAAAGATTTCTTACAATTGCTCATCTTGCCATTGAAAAGAGTCTATGTGTGAAAATACTCATCTAGCATGTATTATGAAGAACATTAGAACCTCATAAGTTTTCAAATTTCTCCCACACATTCACTATGTATGTGACTGACATTGTTAATAAAGAACAAGAACAAAAATACTATATTGTGCAAATATATATATATATATATATATATATATATATATATATATATATATATATATATATATATATATATAAAATGAAACTTTAAAATAACATAAAATGCATTTTAACCAGATTTGATATTAAAATAAACATGTTATTTTGCATACAGGATATTAATATCCTGCTTTCATATAAAAAATTTAAAGTAAAATGCTAGAGATCAAGCGTAAGCCTAGGACACTAATATCTGGAGTTTAGATGGAGCAAGTATGCTAAATGCCTCACATAGTAGAATCCTATGGAGCGCTGAAAAACTCAAGCCCTGGTTAACACTCAAGCGCTAATATGAAGATGCACTAAGGCTAAATTGTGCTAAGTTAAAGGTGAAATAGTGGATGTCTTAACAAAGTTGTAATATATATATATATATATACATATATATATATATATATATATATATATATATATATGTATATATATATATATATATATATATATATATATATATATGTATATATATATTAGGGATGGGCGAATGTGTTTATATTCAAATTCGAATGTTAGAACGAATGTTATTGTAGAAATTCAATTTACATAATAGAATGTTGATGAGAATGAATATTCTTAAAAATTTTATTATCGAATGTTATTTATAGTTTTGGAATGTCACATTAAAATTCGAATGTCACATTTGAATTCAAATGTCACATTTGAATGTCACATTCAAATTCGAATATTACATTTATGAAACACAGTATTAGACTAGAAATACTATTTTGAATCGAATGTCACATTCAAATTTGAATATTACATTTAAAAAACACAGTTGCATAGATTTAGAGTTTGGCGGTAGCCGTGAAAACCAGCTTTAGAGGCTCCTAACGCTGGTTTTAGGCTACCGCCGGTATTTGTTGTCAGTCAGGAAAGGGTCTAACACTCACTTTTCAGCCGCGGCTTTTCCATACCGCAGATCCCCTTACGTAAATTGCGTATCCTATCTTTTCAATGGGATCTTTCTAACGCCGGTATTTAGAGTCGTGTCTGAAGTGAGCGTTAGAAATCTAACGACAAAACTCCAGCCACAGAAAAAAGTCAGTAGTTAAGAGCTTTCTGGGCTTACGCCGGTTCATAAAGCTCTTAACTACTGTGCTCTAAAGTACACTAACACCCATAAACTATCTATGTACCCTTAAAACCGAGGTCCCCCATCGCCGCCACTCGATTACATTTTTTTAACCACTAATCTGCCGACTGCCACCTACGTTATACTTATGTACCCCTAATCTGCTGCCCCTAACACTGCCGACCCCTATATTATACTTATTAACCCCTAACCTGCCCCCCACAACCTCGCCGCCAGCTACCTACAATAATTAACCCCTAATCTGCCGACCGCCACCTACGTTATACTTATGTAACCCTAATCTGCTGCCCCTAACACCGCCGACCCCTATATTATATTTATTAACCCCTAATCTGCCCCCCTCAACGTCGCCTCCACCTGCCTACACTTATTAACCCCTAATCTGCCGAGCGGACCGCACCGCTGCTATAATAAAGTTATTAAAGTGAAGGTCAATTTTCATCAATGAGTGCCCGGTTTTTAAAAATACTTTTAAAATCAGGGGCACTTTCATTGATGAAAATTAACATTGCACTGGATTTTAAGAAATACTTACCTTTTACTTCTGCAAAGCCGGATCGACGATCTCCCTCCTTCTTCTTCCTGCTGTAGACAACAGCAATGACGAAACTGGCTTCCTCCAATCACAGCCAGGCATCACGAGCTGGACGCTCTGGGGTGCAAGCCATGATTGGAGGAAGCCGGTTTTTGTCATTTCTGACGTCACTACAGAGGAACTGAGGCTGAGATCGGCGATCCGGTTTTGCAGGAGAAAAAGGTAAGTATTTCTTAAAATCCAGTGCAATGTTAATTTTCATCAATGAAAGTGCCCCTGTTTTAAAAAGTATTTTTAAAAACCGGGCACTCATTGATGAAAATTGACCTTCACTTTAACCTCTAATCCGTCTCACTCCCGCCTCAATAACCCTATAATAAATAGTATTAACCCCTAATCTGCCCTCCCTAACATCGCCGACACCTAACTTCAATTATTAACCCCTAATCTGCCAACCGAATCTCGCCGCTACTGTAATAAATAGATTAACCCCTAAAGCTAAGTCTAACCCTAACCCTAACACCCCCCTAAATTAAATATAATTTAAATCTAACGAAATAAATTAACTCTTATTAAATAAATTATTCCTATTTAAAGCTTAATACTTACCTGTAAAATAAACCCTAATATAGCTACAATATAAATTATAATTATATTATAGCTATTTTAGGATTTATATTTATTTTACAGGTAACTTTGTAATTATTTTAACCAGGTGGAATAGCTATTAAATAGTTAAGAACTATTTAATAGCTAAAATAGTTAAAATAATTACAAATTTACCTGTAAAATAAATCCTAACCTAAGTTACTATTAAACCTAACACTACACTATCAATAAATTAATTAAATAAAATACCTACAATTACCTACAATTAAACCTAACACTACACTATCAATAAATTAATTAAATAAAATACCTACAATTACCTACAGTTAAACCTAACACTACACTATCAATAAATGAATTAAATACAATATCTACAAATAAATACAATTAAATAAACTAACTAAAGTACATAAAATAAAAAAGAACTAAGTTACAAAAAATAAAAAAATATTTACAAACATTAGAAAAATATTACAACAATTTTAAACTAATTACACCTACTCTAAGCCCCCTAATAAAATAACAAAGCCCCCCAAAATAAAAAAATGCCCTACCCTATTCTAAATTACAAAAGTTCAAAGCTCTTTTACCTTATCAGCCCTGAACAGGGCCCTTTGCGGGGCATGTCCCAAGAAATTCAGCTCTTTTGCCTGTAAAAAAACACATACAATACCCCCCCAACATTACAACCCACCACCCACATACCCCTAATCTAACCCAAACCCCCCTTAAATAAACCTAACACTAAGCCCCTGAAGATCTTCCTACCTTGTCTTCACCTCGCCGGGTATCACACCGATCGATCCTGGCTCCAAAATCTTCATCCAACCCAAGCGGGGGCTAGACATCCATCATCCAACGGCTGAAGAAGTCCAGAAGAGGGTCAAAAGTCTTCATCCTATCCGGGAAGAAGAGTAGATCCGGACCGGCAACCATTTTCTTCCAAGCAGCATCTTCTATCTTCATCCGATGAGGACCGGCTCCATCGTGAAGACCTCCAGCACGGACCCATCTTCCATCAGCCAATCAGAATTTTCCTACCTTAATTCCGATTGGCTGATAGAATCCTATCAGCCAATCAGAATTCGAAGGAACGCCATCTTGGATGACGTCCCTTAAAGGAACCGTCATTCTTCAGTTGGACGTCGTCTGAAGAAGATGGGTCCGCGCTGGAGGTCTTCACGATGGAGCCGGTCCTCATCGGATGAAGATAGAAGATGCCGCTTGGAAGAAGATGGTTGCCGGTCCGGATCTACTCTTCTTCCCGGATAGGATGAAGACTTTGGACCCTCTTCTGGACTTCTTCAGCCGTCGGATGATGGATGTCTAGCCCCCACTTGGGTTGGATGAAGATTTTGGAGCCAGGACCGATCGGTGTGATACCCGGCGAGGTGAAGACAAGGTAGGAAGATCTTCAGGGGCTCAGTGTTAGGTTTATTTAAGGGGGGTTTGGGTTAGATTAGGGGTATGTGGGTGGTGGGTTGTAATGTTGGGGGGGGTATTGTATGTGTTTTTTTACAGGCAAAAGAGCTGAATTTCTTGGGGCATGCCCCGCAAAGGTCCGTGTTCAAGGCTGGTAAGGTAAAAGAGCTTTGAACTTTTGTAATTTAGAATAGGGTAGGGAATTTTTTTATTTTGGGGGTCTTTGTTATTTTATTAGGGGGCTTAGAGTAGGTGTAATTAGTTTAAAATTGTTGTAATATTTTTCTAATGTTTGTAAATATTTTTTTATTGTTTGTAACTTAGTTCTTTTTTATTTTTTGTACTTTAGTTAGTTTATTTAATTGTATTTATTTGTAGATATTGTATTTAATTCATTTATTGATAGTGTAGTGTTAGGTTTAATTGTAGGTAATTGTAGGTATTTTATTTAATTAATGTATTGATAGTGCAGTGTTAGGTTTAATAGTAACTTAGGTTAGGATTTATTTTACAGGTAAATTTGTAATTATTTTAACTATTTTAGCTATTAAATAGTTCTTAACTATTTAATAGCTATTGTACCTGGTTAAAATAATTACAAAGTTACCTGTAAAATAAATATAAATCCTAAAATAGCTATAATATAAATATAATTTATATTGTAGCTATATTAGGATTTATTTTACAGGTAAGTATTTAGCTTTAAATAGGAATAATTTATTTAATAAGAGTTAATTAATTTCATTAGATTTAAATTATATTTAACTTAGGGGGGTGTTAGTGTTAGGGTTAGACTTAGCTTTAGGGGTTAATACATTTATTAGAATAGCGGTGAGCTCCAGTCGGCAGATTAGGGGTTAATGATTGAAGTTAGGTGTCGGCGATGTTAGGGAGGGCAGATTAGGGGTTAATACTATTTATTATAGGGTTAGTGAGGCGGATTAGAGGTTAATAACTTTATTATAATAGCGGTGCGGTCCGCTCGGCAGATTAGGGGTTAATAAGTGTAGGCAGGTGGAGGCGACGTTGTGGGGGGCAGATTAGGGGTTAATAAATATAATATAGGGGTCGGCGGTGTTAGGGGCAGCAGATTAGGGGTACATAGGGATAATGTAAGTAGCGGCGGTTTACGGAGCGGCAGATTAGGGGTTAATAATAATATGCAGGGGTCATCGATAGCCGAGGCGACAGAATAGGGGTTAATAAGTGTAAGGTTAGGGGTGTTTAGACTCGGGGTACATGTTAGAGTGTTAGGTGCAGACGTAGGAAGTGTTTCCCCATAGCAAACAATGGGGCTGCATTAGGAGCTGAACGCGGCTTTTTTGCAGGTGTTAGGTTTTTTTTCAGCTCAAACAGCCCCATTGTTTTCTATGGGGGAATCGTGCACGAGCACGTTTTTGAAGCTGGCTGCGTCCGTAAGCAACTCTGGTATCGAGAGTTGCAGTGGCGTTAAATATGCCTGTACGCTCCCTTTTTGGAGCCTAACGCAGCCTTTCTGTGAACTCTCAATACCAGAGCTATTTAAAAGGTGCGGCCAGAAAAAAGCCAGCGTTAGCTACGCGGGTCGTTACCGACAAAACTCTAAATCTAGCCGAGTATTAGCTAGAAATACTATTTCGAATTTGAATGTGACATTCAAATTCTAATGTAGCATTCAAATTTGAATATTACATTTATTAATCACAGTTGTAGACTAGAAATGTTATTTCAAATTTGAATCTTACATTCAAATTTGAATGACCCATTTGAATTTGAATATTACATTTCAAAATTGAATGAATACATAGCTAACCATTCTATTATTCAAACAAATATTTTTGAATTTTATTGAAAGATTAGAAAAACAAAAATTTTAAAATAGAATGTTAGATTGTTATATAAACATTCGAAATTCGATTAGAATGAACAAATGTATCAAAATTGGTTTTAACATTTTTAGAAACATTCGCCCATATATATATATGTTTGTGTGTGGGCAGGTGTTAGTGTCTGTGTGTGTTTGTATTATTAAAAAAATATATATGTTGATGTTGATTTACAGGGATATAGTGCATGACAAGGTGCTTGTATATGTAAGTGTGTTGGTTTGTATGTGTTTATATTTTTATATTTGTATTTTATTTATATATATATATATATATATATATATATATATATATACACATATATATATGTGTGTGTGTGTTTGTGTATACATATATAAATATATATATATATATATATATATACTATACTATATGTACTATATATACTTATGTGTATGTGTTTGCCCTGATACTTACATTTGCACACACATACACATATATTAGAGATGTGCATTAAAAAAAAATAGTCTGAAATTCATTAAAAAAATTGTTTTTAAACTATTTTCCCTTTATCTAACGCTGTAATCAGGAATATTAACTTTAATTTTGTATTTGCAGTCTGTGTGACTGTGTCTGTACCTACCTAACTACCTATATATATATTTTTTGTATATATACAAAATTGTACCAGAAAGATAAAGCGTCACACAATAGTTGCGCTTATAAAAGACTGGGGATTCAGCACTCTTTTAAATTAACAAAGAACAAACCCTCCGTTGGGTACAAAAAAATAGATTTTATTAGTGCAGACTGCTGGCCTGAAGCCCAGAACCAGAAAGTATCAAAAGACAACATAATATGTAGTCAATACCTAATTAAAAAGCTAAAATTGTAAACCAGAGCAAAAGTCATGGTTTACAAAAAAGGACCGGCCCTTGTGACTAACTTAGCTGGTAAATAAAGATACCATAATTATACAGTAATGCAAATCCAGGAAAAGGTGAATAGATTTATGTATATTCCGTTCATAAAGTTCAGACCTAAGTAGGTTTTAGTGATGAACTGAACTGTACAAGCTAAATGGACGGACTAGACAACATCTATATACAACCTCTCAATTCCAAGTTAGTTCATAAGTAAACATAAAAAGAAATCATGACATGCAAAATAAACATTCAAAGGAAAACTATTGGCCACGCACAGACAATATATAATTCAACGCGCTTCTGTAGATGAATGATCACAGGACCAATAATAACGAACATGCTTCAAATTATAAAAGCTTTAAAGAAACAGTCATGTCATATCTTCATATGTTGTTTTAGGAAATCTTAGCTTAGCACTCATCATCCACTGATTAGTTGCAAACTGTCAGTATAAAGGCGGGTGGCAGAATGTATTAAGCGGATTGTAAAAGTTCTTTAAGGAAAGCAAGATGTTTGAAGCAAGATGTTTAGAGCGGATTGTTAGATCAAGTTATTAGATCGGTCACAGGAGACAATGCATAAGCCAAGTCGGTCAGGATAGCAGAATGAAAAGTGCTTGCTAGTACAAGGATTGGTTTAGTAAAGCGTGGGTCCCGGTGCAGGAGGATACCTCGTTATTGAATATGTACCCCTCTGTCAACTGCACCTGTTCCTTTGGAGACTATAGACACCTGTACTAAAAACCTTGTAACATAGTGTGTTTCTCTGCTCTAATAGTGTCCTTTTTTAATCCCCCAAAGACTTGCTTACTTGTTGTATTGTTGCTCAAACCAGCATGGAAGTACATCTGCCATATTATGAGTAGAAGCCAGTAGTCGGCAGAATCCCATTAGTTGCTCTGCACTGCCACAAGCCAAACCAGCATAGAAAGTCTCATGAGTCAGTCAGCCAATTGCCAACACGCGTTTCACCCTCTCGTCATCAGGGCTTCCTCATTGCATGTTGTTTGGAGGTCATTTGTGTTCATTTATAGCGTAACAAGACTCCGCCCATTTCGGTGGTGAAATTTCAAATATTTACGTTTTTTTACCTACACATTTATATAACGGAACCACACACCAAAAAAAATCTTCATGCGCAATGCAAGTGCTAAAATGTGAGGAATAAACATTTTTAATTAAGTAGACTTTAATTATGCCTAAAGACAATTAAACTCTATTGGAATCAAAGATGCAAGAAGGAAAATAAGAGGTTAATCAAATAAAACTTTTACAAAAACTTGCCATATCTAGTTTTTCATTCATGCCTCTTGGACCAATGGTAGAGAGGTTATAAATCCATCTACATTCTTTTTTGAATGAGGGTTTTATTGTTATCCCCGCCTCTACCATTTGTAATGCCTCTGTCAATGCCTGTAACTCTCATACAGTCTGGTGCAATGTTATGAAAGGTTTCAAAATGCCTGGCTACACTACTATTCTTTGCATTGTACTATATCATCATGATGTTTCAAAATTCTGTCTTTCAAAATTCTTTTAGTTTTACCAACATAAAAGCTAGGGCAAGAACAGGATAGCAAGTATACTACCCCTACTGTATTGCAATTAAAGAAATATTTTATTTTATATGTTTTTTTTCAGGATTAACAGAAAAGACTTTTGTTTGAGACATGAACTTGCATGCTACACATTTCTTACAGGGAAAATTTCTTACTAGCTTTTGGTTTAAAAGCCAGTTTTTTTGAGGTGTGACAAATTTATTTTTCACTAATTTGTCTTTCAAGTTAGGAGTTCTTCTTGCTGTTAGTCTAGGAAAATCACCTATTTCCTTCACTATACTTTCATAATTTGAGAGAATATTCCAGTTATTTTTTATAATGTCTCTAATACTTTCTCAATGGCAATTGAATTTAGTTGCAAGTCTAATACTACTGTCTTTAACCTTTTCTTTTTTAAATAAAAGTTGATTTCTATCTATCTTTTTAGCTTCATTTTTTGCATGTGATAGAAATCGTTTCGAATAGCCTCTTGCTTTAAACCTCTTCTCCATCTGTGCAGCATGCTCATCATTGTCACGCTCCTCGCTTCTAAGGCTCTGTTGCTGCGTTGCTTGGCAACATCCTTTGCCTCTGAAGCTGTCTCACTCTGCTGACACACGCTCCCTGAAGCCGTCCCATTCTGCTGACATCACTCTGGGTTCAAATTCCGGCGTGTCATTCACCTGATGCCCATTTGTTTTTTTCTTGCTGTGGCTTTGTGAGTACTCATTTTGATACTTTATTGCCTGATATTCTGTTAACGAACTTTGCTTGCCTGACCACGTCTCGGTTTAACCCCTTCAAACTTGAGGATACTTTGCTGCCTGATTTACATTTAACAAGCTTTGCTTGCCTGACCACGTCTCTGTTTAACCCCTTCAAACCTGAGGATACTTTGCTGCCTAATTTACTGTTAACAAACACTCGGCTAGATTTAGAGTTGGGCGGTAGCCGTCAAAACCAGCGTTAGAGGCTCCTAACGCTGGTTTCTACCGCCCTCTGGTATTTGGAGTCAGTCATTAAAGGGTCTAACGCTCACTTTGCAGCCGCGACTTTTCCATACCGCAGATCCCCCTACGCCATTTGCATATCCTATCTTTTCAATGGGATCTTTCTAACGCCGGTATTTAGAGTCGTGGCTGAAGTGAGTGGTAGAAATCTAAGTCAGTAGTTAAGAGCTTTCTAGGCTAACGCCGGTTTATAAAGCTCTTAACTACTGTGCTCTAAAGTACACTAACACCCATAAACTACCTATGTACCCCTAAACCGAGGCCCCCTCACACTGCCGCCACTCTATTACATTTTTTTAACCCCTAATCTGCCTCTCCGTACACCGCCGCCAGCTACATTATCCCTATGTGCCCCTAATCTGATGCCCCTAACATCGCCGACCCCTATATTATATTTATTAACCCCTAATATGCCGCCCCCAACGTCGCCTCCACCTACCTACAATAATTAACCCCTAATCTGCCAACCAAACTGCACCACTACTATAATAAATGTATTAACCCCTAATATGCCTCACTCCCGCCTCAATAACCCTATAATAAATAGTATTAACCCCTAGTCTGCCCTCCCTAACATCGCCGACACTTAACTTCAAATATTAACCCCTAATCTGCCGACCGGAGCTCACCGCTATTCTAATATATTTTTTAACCCCTAAAGCTAAGTCTAACCCTAACACTAACACCCCCCTAAGTTAAATATAATTTTTATCTAACTAAATAAATTAACTATTATTAAATAAATTATTCCTATTTAAAGCTAAATACTTACCTGTAAAATAAACCCTAATATAGCTACAATATAAATTATAATTATATTGTAGCTATTTTACGATTAATATTTATTTTACAGGCAACTTTGTAATTATTTTAACCAGGTACAATAGCTATTAAATAGTTCATAACTATTTAATAGTTACCTAGTTAAAATAATTAAAAAATTACCTGTAAAATAAATCCTAACCTAAGTTACAATTAAACCTAACACTACACTAGCAATAAATAAATTAAATAAAATACCTACAATTATCTACAATTAAACCTAACACTACACTATCAATAAATAAATTAAATAAAATACCTACAATTATCTACAATTAAACCTAACACTACACTATCAATAAATAAATTAAATACAATTCCTACAATTAAATAAACTAACTAAAGTACAAAAAATAAAAAAGAACTAAGTTACAAAAAATAAAAAAATATTTACAAACATTAGAAAAATATTACAACAATTTTAAACTAATTATACCTACTCTAAGCCCCCTAATAAAATAACAAAGCCCCCAAAAATAAAAAAAAATCCCTACCCTATTCTAAATTACAAAAGTTCAAAGCTCTTTTACCTTACCAGCCCTGAACAGGGCCCTTTGCGGGGCATGCCCCAAAGAATTCAGCTCTTTTGCCTGTAAAAAAAAACATACAATACCCCCCCCCAACATTACAACCCACCACCCACATACCCCTAATCTAACCCAAACCCCCCTTAAATAAACCTAAGCCCCTGAAGATCTTCCTACCTTGTCTTCACCATGCCAGGTATCACCGATCGTTCCAGGCTCCGAAATCTTCATCCAAGCCCAAGCGGGGGCTAGACATCCATCATCCGATGGCTGAAGAAGTCCAGAAGAGGGTCCAAAGTCTTCATCCTATCCGGGAAGAAGAGTAGATCCGGACCGGCAACCATCTTCTTCCAAGCGGCATCTTCTATCTTCATCCGATGAGGACCGGCTCCATCTTGAAGACCTCCATCGCGGATCCATCCTTCTTCTCTGACGACTTCCCGACGAATGACGGTTCCTTTAAGGGATGTCATCCAAGATGGCATCCCTCGAATTCCGATTGGCTGATAGGATTCTATCAGCCAATCGGAATTATGGTAGGAAAATTCTGATTGGCTGATGGAATCAGCCAATCAGAATCAAGTTCAATCTGATTGGCTGATCCGATCAGCCAATCAGATTGAGCTTGCATTCTATTGGCTGTTCCGATCAGCCAATAGAATGCGAGCTCAATCTGATTGGCTGATTGAATCAGCCAATCGGATTGAACTTGATTCTGATTGGCTGATTCCATCAGCTAATCAGAATTTTCCTATCTTAATTCTGATTGGCTGATAGAATCCTAATAGTTCTTAACTATTTAATAGCTATTGTACCTGGTTAAATAAATACAAAGTTACCTGTAAAATAAATATAAATCCTAAAATAGCTATAATATAATTATAATTTATATTGTAGCTATATTAGGGTTTATTTTATAGGTAAGTATTTAGCTTTAAATAGGAATAATTTATTTAATAAGAGTTAATTTATTTTGTTAGATTTAAATTATATTTAATTTAGGGTTAGGGTTAGACTTAGCTTTAGGGGTTAATCCATTTATTACAGTAGCGGCGAGATTCGGTCGGCAGATTAGGGGTTAATAATTGAAGTTACGTGTCGGCGACGTTAGGGAGGGCAGATTAGGGGTTAATACTATTTATTATAGGGTTATTGAGGCGGGAGTGAGGCGGATTAGGGGTTAATAACTTTATTATAGTAGCGGTGCGGTCCGCTCGGCAGATTAGGGGTTAATAAGTGTAGGCAGGTGGAGGCGACGTTGAGGGGGGCAGATTAGGGGTTAATAAATATAATATAGGGGTCGGCGGTGTTAGGGGCAGCAGATTAGGGGTACATAAGTATAACGTAGGTGGCGGTCGGCAGATTAGGGGTTAATTATTGTAGGTAGCTGGCGGCGACGTTGTGGGGGGCAGGTTAGGGGTTAATAAATATAATATAGGGGTCGGCGGTGTTAGGGGCAGCAGATTAGGGGTACATAAGTATAACGTAGGTGGCGGTCGGCAGATTAGGGGTTAAAAAAATTTAATCGAGTGGCGGCGATGTGGGGGGACCTCGGTTTAGGGGTACATAAGTAGTTTATGGGTGTTAGTGTACTTTAGAGCACAGTAGTTAAGAGCTTTATGAACCGGCGTAAGCCCAGAAAGCTCTTAACTACTGACCTTTTTCTACGGCTGGAGTTTTGTCGTTAGATTTCTAACGCTCACTTCAGACACGACTCTAAATACTGTAGTTAGAAAGATCCCATTGAAAAGATAGGATACGCAATTTACGTAAGGGGATCTGCGGTATGGAAAAGTCGCGGCTGAAAAGTGAGCGTTAGACCCTTTCCTGACTTACTCCAAATACCGGCGGTAGCCTAAAACCAGCGTTAGGAGCCTCTAACGCTGGTTTTGACGGCTGCCGCCAAACTCTAAATCTAGGCCTTTGCTTGCTTGACCAATGACCATGTCTCTGTTTAACCCTTTAAACCCTGAGTATACAACTTCTTTAAATACCGAACACCACAGGTGTGGTCATTGAAAATATCATCTAGCTTATACCTGCAACAATTCTCTAATATTTTCGCCACCTAGTGGTGTATAACAGTTAATACATCAAACAAAAAACTTTTTATAAAAGTCTAACAGTGTTACATACTCGTATTTCAACTGCATATTACATTTCATATAAAAATTTCAGAACAATAGACAATTTAGTATTTACAAAGATAGTAGTGAGGGATAATTCTTCATCCTGATCCTTCATATCTAAAAAAGGGAATTATTGTAGAATCTGCAAAATCACAAAAAGATATTAAAATCAATTTCACGGTTCATTCCTTTTGGATACAGACAATCTAGCCAATAAATCCACATAGACTCTCTCTTTTTTAAGATCAGTTCTCTATCCCCACCTCTTCGTGGGAAAGAGACATGATCTATAATTTGGAATTTCAAATGTGCAATTGAGTGGCCAAAAGTCAGAAAATGATTGGAGACAGGGGTATTAAAATCTTTACATCTAATGTTAGACTTATGCTGTATGATTCTATCCCTCACCCTTTGGGTGGTCTCTCCAATATAAATCCACCCACATGGGCATTTAATCAAATAGATTGCATAATCGGTGTTACAAGTATAGAAGCCATTCATTTTATATACTTTACCAGTTAAGGGATGTGTAAAGTTATGGCCCTTAGCCATGTTATTGCAATTAACACACCCTAAGCAGGGATAACAACCCAAGCCTTTTCCAGAGATATAACTTTGTTTCAACTTCTTACTCCCTATATCTGCTCTTACAAGTTTATCTTTAATGCTGGTACCTTTTCTATATGCTGGCATTGGTCCATTAGCAAAAACCTTATTATCTGGATGACAGTCTCTTAACAAAAACCAGTATTTATTGACAATTCTTTGTATTTTGTAACTTTGATTACTATATTCTGAGACAAAGATAATTCTATCTTCTCTATTGTCCACTTTCTTTTTATTACCACTGGTCAATGTTTCTTGCTTAGCTCTCTTTATTTCATTATTTATAAGGTCAACCGGATAGCCCCTATCTCTAAATTTCTCTCCCATCTCTTCCAATCTAGTTTCAATAAGCTGTTCATCTGATACAATTCTTTTCCCTCTAGTTATCTGACTTCTAGGTAAAGATTTAATTAGAGAGAGTGGGTGCGCACTTGTATAGTATAAAAGACTGTTCTTATCTGTAGTCTTCCTGTATAGGTCTGTTTTAAGGCCACCACCTTCTTTATACACCAAAGTATCTAAAAAATTGATAGATTGCTCATCCCAAGTAAGGGTAAACTTAAAGGGACAGTTTACTCAAAAATTTTCTCCCCTTTAATTTGTTCCCAATGATCCACTTTACCTGCTGGAGTGTATTAAATTGTTTACAAGTAGCTTCTTTACCCTTATATTGGCATTTGAAATCGTTAATTTAGCATGTGGTATCCCCACCTATTCTGAAAGTTTGTGGCCGCGCGTACCAGCTATAGATAAGCTTTGTAAACACAGCCAGCAGAAGAAATTACACTCCCAGTCGGATATAACAGAGATAAGGTAATACAATGTTGATTTTCCATTGTTCTCTCAAAGTACTGGTGATTGTTTTAAGGACAGATATAAGATAAAGCAGCAGGTATATGTACACAATGTGATACAGTAATGAGATCTGATTAAAACTACAAGCTCAACCCATTTTATTAGGTTGTGGCTTCAAAACACAAAATCAGAGCTTTAATATACACAAATAAGCCTTAAAAATCAAATTTTCATACATTTTTTACTCTGCAGTTGGTAAAAAAAAGCAATTGTAAACACATTAAGGGAAAAACTATTTTACAGTATACTGTCCCTTTAATACATCTTGTGGCTCTATTCAAATCCTCCACAAACTCCAATAGGGATCCAATGTCGCCCCACCATATTCCAAAGATATTGTCTATATACCGCCACCAGGTGGCGCCATATAGAAGAAACATCTTATTTTGATAGACAAACTTCTCCTCAAATGTTGACATAAATAAATTTGCATAGGTAGGGGCAACATTGGATCCCATTGCAGTACCCTTAACTTGCATATAAAAATTGTCCTCAAAAAGAAAGTAGTTGCAATACAAGATTATACTCAACAGGTTCAGCAGAAAATCTTGCTGTTGGACAGTATATATACCACTTGTTGCCAGAACATTTCTTACAGCGCCCAATCCGCCTTCATGTTCAATAGAGGTATATAGACTGACCACATCAAGACTATACAATATACATCTATCTGGTGCCATAAGGTTCTGTATCTTGTATAGAAAATCTCCAGTATCTTTTATGTAAGAAGTGGATTGTTCAACAAATCCCCTTAGGATTTTATCCAAATATATAGATATATTGGAAAAGATAGACTCTTTGCTGGCCACTATAGGCCTCCCTGTTGGCTAATCTAGTTTTTTATGCACTTTTTATAAAAGTCTAACAGTGTTACATACTCGTAGAAGGATGAGGATGAAGAATTATCCCTCACTACTATTTTTGTAAATACTAAATTGTGTATTGTTCTGAAATTTTGATATGAAATGTAATATGCAATTGAAATATGAGTATGTAACACTGTTAGACTTTTATAAAAAGTTTTTTGTTTGATGTATTAATTGTTATACACCACTAGGTGGCGATAATATTAGAGAATTGTTGCAGTTATAAGCTAGATGATTTTGTCAATGACCACACCTGTGGTGTTGGGTATTTAAGGAAGTTGTATACTGCATGAGGGTCATATGATTAAGGGCTACTGAGCCCGAAACGTCCTTTTTTTACCTCCAGGTACCAAATAAATAATGCTGTGCTGCTGGATTTCTTTTGCACTTGTTATATGGGAGTCTTTTAACAGTGGCTCCTCCAGATTTGCACACAAGGATCCGTTGTGACTCCAATGTCTTGATCCAAGCCCAAGCGGGGGGCTGAAGATGTCCATGATCCGGATGAAGTCTTCATCCAAGCGGGAGCTGAAGAGGTCCATGATCCGGCTGAAGTCTTCTATCAACGGCATCTTCAATCTTCTTTCTTCCGGAGCCATCTTCTTCCCAGCCGACACGGATCCATCCTCTTCAACCGCCGCCTACTCGCCGAATGACGGTTCCTTTAAATTATGTCATCCAAGATGGCGTCCCTCGAATTCAGATTGGCTGATAGGATTCTATCAGCCAATCGGAATTAAGGTAGGAATATTCTGATTGGCTGATGGAATCAGCCAATCAGATTCAAGTTCAATCCGATTGGCTGATCCAATCAGCCAATTAGATTGAGCTCGCATTCCATCAGCCAAACAGAATATTCCTACCTTAATTCCGATTGGCTGATAGAATCCTATCAACCAATCGGAATTCGAAGGACGCCATCTTGGATGACGTCATTTAAAGGAACCGTCATTCGGCGAGTAGGCGGCGGTTGAAGAGGATGGATCCGCGTTGGCTGGGAAGAAGATGGCTCCGCTTGGCTCCGGAAGAAAGAAGATTGAAGATGCCGCTTGATAGAAGACTTCATCCCGATGATGGACTTCCGACTTCAGCCCGATGATGGAGTTCTTCAGCCGCCGCTTGGATCAAGACTTCAGACCCTCTTCTGGACCGATTGCTGAACCCGGTGAGGTGAAGACAAGATAGGCAGATCTTCAGGGGCTTAGTGTTAGGTTTATTTAAGGGGGGTTTGGGTTAGATTAGGGGTATGTGGGTGGTGGGTTGTAATGTTGGGGGGGGTATTGTATGTTTTTTTTTACATGCAAAAGAGCTGAATTATTTGGGGCATGCCCCGCAAAGGGCCCTTTTCAGGACTGGTAAGGTAAAAGAGCTTTTCTATTTTAATTTTAGAATAGGGTAGGGCATTTTTTTATTTTGGGGGTCTTTGTTATTTTATTAGGGGGCTTAGAGTAGGTGTAATTAGTTTAAAATTGTTGTAATATTTTTCTAATGTTTGTAAATATTTTTTTATTTTTGTAACTTAGTTCTTTTTTATTTTTTGTACTTTAGTTAGTTTATTTCATTGTATTTATTTGTAGGTATTGTATTTAATTAATTTATTGATAGTGTAGTGTTAGGTTTAATTGTAACTTAGGTTAGGATTTATTTTACAGGTAATTTTGTAATTATTTTAACTAGGTAACTATTAAATAGTTATTATCTATTTAATAGCTATTGTACCTGGTTAATATAATTAAAAAGTTGCCTGTAAAATAAATATTAATCCTAAAATAGCTACAATATAATTATAATTTATATTGTAGCTATATTAGGGTTTATTTTACAGGTAAGTATTTAGCTTTAAATAGGAATAATTTATTTAATAATAGTTAATTTATTTAGATTTAAATTATATTTAAGTTAGGGGGGTGTTAGGGTTAGAGTTAGACTTAGCTTTAGGGGTTAATACATTTATTATAGTAGCGGTGAGATCCGGTCGGCAGATTAGGGGTTAATTATTGTAGTTAGGTGGAGGCAATGTTGTGGGGGGCAGATTAGGGGTTAATAAATATAATATAGGTGTCGGCAGTGTTAGGGGCAGCAGATTAGGGGTACATAGGTATAATGTAACTGGCGGCGGTGTACGGAGCGGCAGATTAGGGGTTAAAACATTTTTATAGAGTGGCGGCGATGTGGGGGGACCTCGGTTTAGGGGTACATAGGTAGTTTATGGGTGTTAGTGTACTTTAGAGCACAGTAGTTAAGAGCTTTATAAACCGGCGTTAGCCCAGAAAGCTCTTAACTACTGACTTTTTTTTGCGGCTGGAGTTTTGTCGTTAGATTTCTAACGCTCACTTCAGCCACGACTCTAAATACCGGCGTTAGAAAGATCCCATTGAAAAGATAGGATACGCAAATGGCGTAGGGGGATCTGCGGTATGGAAAAGTTACGGCTGCAAAGTGAGCGTTAGACCCTTTCCTGACTGGCTCCAAATACCAGAGGGCGGTAAAAACCAGCGTTAGGAGCCTCTAACGCTGGTTTTGACGGCTACCGCCCAACTCTAAATCTAGCCGTAAGAGATAATGTCTATAATAAAAAGGTGACACACACTAAGTCAATTAATAGAAACAATCTTGCAAAAGCAGAGAGAGAGGCCTTGATAACATTGAAAGATAAAAAAGATACAATCTACAGTATAAGCAGGCTGATAAGGGTGGTGCGTTAGTGGTACTCAATAAAGGCTATTATATAGATGAAATAAGATCACAATTATGCAATACAGAAGTATATCAGCTATTGAACCATAATCCAACATGGGCACTGCAGAGAGAAATAATTGGTTGTTTGGAAAATGCTATTAACAATGGGTTAATTGATAATGAAACTAAAAAGTTTTTGTTTGTAGAAAATGGGATAATACCCGTTTTTTTATACTTTACCCAAAGTGCATAAAAAACTAGATAAGCCACCAGGGAGGCCTATAGTGGCCAACACAGAGTCTATCTTTTCCAATGTATCTATATATTTGGATAAAATCCACTTCTTACATAAAAGATACTGGAGATTTTCTATTCAAAATACAGAACCTCATACCAGATAGATGTATATTGTATAGTCTTGATGTGGTCAGTCTATATACCTCTATTGAACATGAAGGCAGATTGGGCGCTGTAAGAAATGTTCTGGCAACAAGTGGTATATATGCTGTCCAACAGCAAGATTTTCTGCTGAACCTGTTGAGTATAATCTTGTATTGCAACTACTTTCTTTTTGAGGACAATTTTTCTATGCAAGTTAAGTGTACTGCTATGGGATCCAATGTCGCCCCTACCTATGCAAATGTATTTATGTCAACATTTGAGGAGAAGTTTGTCTATCAAAATAAGATGTTTCTTCTATATGGCGCCACCTGGTGGCGGTATATAGACGATATCTTTGGAATATGGTGGGGCGACATTGCATCCCTATTGGAGTTTGTGGAGGATTTGAATAGAGCCACAAGATGTATTAAGTTTACCCTTACTTGGGATGAGCAATCTCTCCTTTTTTTAGATACTTTGGTGTATAAAGAAGGTGGTGGCCTTAAAACAGCCCTATACAGGAAGACTACAGATAAGAACAGTATTTTATACTATACAAGTGCGCACCCACTCTCTATAATTAAATCTTTACCTAGAAGTCAGATGACTAGAATGAAAAGTAATGTATCAGATGAACAGCTCATTGAAACTAGATTTGAAGAGATGGGAGAGAAATTTAGAGATAGGGGCTATCCGGTTGACCTTATAAATAATGAAATAAAGAGAGCTAAGCAAGATACATTGACCAGTGGTAATAAAAAGAAAGGGGACAATAGAGAAGATAGAATTATCTTTGTCTCAGAATATAGTAATCAAAGTTACAAAATACAAAGAATTGTCAATAAATACTGGTTTTTGTTAAGAGACTGTCATCCAGATAATAAGCTTTTTGCTAATGGACCAATGCCAGCATATAGAAAAGGTACCAGCATTAAAGATAAACTTGTAAGAGCAGATATAGGGAGTAAGAAGTTGAAACAAAGTTATATCTCTGGAAAAGGCTTGGGTTGTTATCCCTGCTTAGGGTGTGCTAATTGCAATAACATGGCTAAGGGCCGTAACTTTACACATCCCTTAACTGGTAAAGTATATAAAATTAATGGCTTCTATACTTGCAACACTGACTATGCAATCTATTTGATTAAATGCCCATGTGGGTGGATTTATATTGGAGAGACCACCCAAAGGGTGAGGGATAGAATCATACAGCATAAGTCTAACATTAGATGTAAAGATTTTAATGCCCCTGTCTCCAATCATTTTCTGGCTTTTGGCCACTCAATTGCACAGTTGAAATTCCAAATTATAGATCATGTCTCTGTCCCACGAAGAGGTGGGGATAGAGAACTGATCTTAAAAAAGAGAGAGTCTATGTGGATTTATAGGCTAGATTGTCTGTATCCAAAAAGATAGAGCCGTGAAATTGATTTTAATATCTTTTTGTGATTTTGCAGATTCTACAATAATTCCCTTTTTTAGATATGAAGGATCAGGATGAAGAATTATCCCTCACTACTATCTTTGTAAATACTAAATTGTGTATTGTTCTGAAATTTTTATATGAAATGTAATATGCAGTTGAAATACGAGTATGTAGCACTGTTAGACTTTTAGAAAAAGTTTTTTGTTTGATGTATTAATTGTTATACACCACTAGGTGGTGATAATATTAGAGAATTGTTGCAGGTATAAGCTAGATGATATTTTCAATGACCACACCTGTGGTGTTGGGTATTTAAGGAAGTTGTATACTGCATGAGGGTCATATGATTAAGGGTTACTGAGGCCGAAACGTAATTTTTTTACCTCCAGGTACCAAATAAATTTGAAATATAACCATTCTTGTGCTGCTGGATTTCTTTCACACTTGTTATATGGGAGTCTTTTAGCAGTGGCTCCTCTAGCTTTGCACACCTAATCGATACCACTGGTGCTTGAGTCACTTTGATACTGTGAACCCTGAGTATATGTTATTGCCTGATATTCTGTTAACGAACTTTGCTTACTTTACCATGTCTCAGATAATCCCTCTCTAATCTGAATCTACCTTGTTGCTGGATTTTACGTTGCCAAATCCTTGCTTGTCTGACTACGTTTAATCCTGACCCCTTATCTTCAATCAAGCATCTTTGTGGTATTACTTGGAAAACGTGAGTAACATCTCACCTTGTATTATTCTTTTCCAGAGAGGCTGTCGTGGGGTCAGGTCCTGGTTTATACTCAGTCTGCTAGTGTGTTGTTAATAATCATTCTAGCATTCGGGTCTGATTCGGGACTTCACCTAACCTGACAATCATATTTAGTCTTTGATTAGCAATTCCTGCGCAAGTGGAGAAATTGGTCTTTTGGAATACCTCTTTTTAAGTGTGTTGGGTGATGACTATGTGCTTCGAGTATACTGTTAGTGGCTGTTGTCTTCCTATAGTTTTCTGTCACTAAAGTGTCATGTTCAACAATAATATTAACATCCAAAAGAGTTTTTTACTCTTACCTTTAAACATTTGAGACAGAACAATTTGTCTAGCAAAATGGTGAAGGTATATATATATATATATATATATATATATAATATAGATAGATATATAGATAGATAGATAGATAGATAGATAGATAGATAGATAGATATAGCTACACACATACAAATACACCCCCCCCCGATATCTCTACTTTATGTTACAGATAACAATACGGATAGTGAGCTGTGTGCTATTAAAAGTGCTCCTCTTGTAAACTAGTTAACCCCTTAACGACACGAGTCGTACAGGGTACGTCGCACACAACCTGGTCTTTAAAGACCAGCGACGTACCCTGTACGACTTTGGGGATTAAAGCGGCTGGAATCGATCCTGATCGCTTCCAGCCGCTTTACGGTTATTGCAGTGATGCCTCGATATCGAGGCATCCTGCAATAACCTTTTTCCCCCATCCGATGCAGAGAGAGCCACTCTGTGGCCCTCTCTGCACCGGCATCGATGGCCGCAATCGTTGGTGGGTGGGAGCTGACCGTGGGAGGCGGGTGGGCGGCCATCGGTGACAAATTGAAGAGAGAGGGGGGCGGGATCGGGGGCGGGGTTGTTGGGCGCGCGCACGGGAGCGCGCGCGTGCACGGGGGCCAGTGGGTGGGCGCGTGCACGGGGAGGGAGCGGGTGGGAACCGCTACACTACAGCAAATTAATTATATAAAACTGGCAGTAAGGGGGGATACAATCCCCAACAAAAATAAATCTAAGGGATCTGGGAGTGGGTGGGGGATTTGTCTGTGGGGGGGGAAGCTACACTACAGAAAAAATTGATTTTTTAAAAAAAAAAACAAAAAAAAAAACATTTGTATTTGCAAACAGGGTACTGGCAGACAGCTGCCAGTACCCAAGATGGCTCCCAGTAAGGTAGAGGTGGAGGGTTAGAGAGCTGTTGGGGGGGGGGATCAGGGAGGTTGGGGGCTAAGGGGGGATCCTACACAGCTGCATATGTAAATATGCTTTACAAATTTTTTTTAAATTTTAAATATACCTTTTATTTTAGTACTGGCAGACTTTCTGCCAGTACTTAAGATGGCGGGGACAATTGTGGGATGGGGGAGGGAAGAGAGCTATTTGGGAGGGATCCTGGGGTGTGATGTGTCAGGTGGGAGGCTGATCTCTACGCTAAAGCTAAAATTAACCCTGCAAGCTCCCTACAAATGACCTAATTAACCCCTGCACTGCTGGGCATAATACACGTGTGGTGCGCAGCGGCATTTAGCGGCCTTATAATTACCAAAAAGCAACGCCAAAGCCATATATGTCTGCTATTTTTGAACAAAGGGGATCCCAGAGAAGCATTTACAATCATTTATGCCATACTTGCAAAAGTTGTTTGTAAATAATTTCAGTGAGAAACCTAAAATTGTGAAAAATTTTACGTTTTTTTTAATTTGATCGCATTTAGCGGTGAAATGGTAGCATGAAATATACCAAGATGGGCCTAGATCAATACTTGGGGTTGTCTACTACACTACACTAAAGCTAAAATTAACCCTAGATGCTCCCTACATGCTCCCTAATTAACCCCTTCACTGCTGGGCATAATACACGTGTGATGCGCAGTGGCATTTAGCGGCCTTCTAATTACCAAAAAGCAACGCCAAAGTCCTATATTTCTGCTATTTTTGAACAAAGGGGATCCCAGAGAAGCATTTACAACCATTTATGCCATAATTGCACAAGTTGTTTGTAAATAATTTCAGTGAGAAACCTAAAGTTTGTGAAAATATTTGGGAAAAAGTGAACAATTTTTTTTATTTGATTGCATTTGGTGGTGAAATGGTGGCATGAAATATACCAAAATGGACCTAGATCAATACTTTGGGATGTCTTCTAAAAAAAAATATATACATGTCAAGGGTTAATCAGGGATTCCTGACAGATATCAGTGTCCCAATGTAACTAGCGCTAATTTTGAAAAAAAAATGGTTTGGAAATAGCAAAGTGCTACTTGTATTTATGGCCCTATAACTTGCAAAAAAAACAAAGAACATGTAAACATTGGGTATTTCTAAACTCAGGACAAAATTTAGAAACTATTTAGCATGGGTGTTTTTTGGTGGTTGTAGATGTGTAACAGATTGTGGGGGTCAAAGTTAGAAAAAGTGTGTTTTTTTCCATTTTTTCCTAATATTTTATAATTTTTTTTAAAGTAAATGATAAGATATGATGAAAATAATGGTATCTTTAGAAAGTCCATTTAATGGCGAGAAAAACGGTATATAATATGTATGGGTACAGTAAATGAGTAAGAGGAAAATTACAGCTAAACACAAACACCGCAGAAATTTAAAAATAGCCCTGGTCCTTCAGGGAAAGAAATTGAAAAATGGCCGTGTCCTTAAGGGGTTAATAGACATGGGCTAAAAAATTTGGTTCATTTTCGGTTCGGATCGATTCGGACTTTTCGAATTTCGGATCGCATCGAAACGAATTCGGCAAAATTTGAATGAATTTGTTTCGAATTTATTCGGATTTGAATAAATTCGTTTCGGATTTATTCGGATTCAAATCAATTCGGCTGAATTCGGTTCTATTTGGTTCGATTTGTTTCCAAAATTCGGTATGTTTTAGTACGCTAACACCCATTTAGTACACTAACACCCATAAACTACCTATGAACCACTAAACCAAGGCCCCCCCATATTGCAAACCCTATAATAAAATTATTTAACCCCTAATCTGCCGACCGGACACCGCCGCCACCTACATTATAGCTATTAACCCCTAATCTGCTGTCCCTAACATCGCCGACCACTACATTATAGTTATTAACCCCTAATCTGCGCCCCCCAAAGTCGCCGCAATCCTAACTACAAGTATTAACCCCTAATCTGCCGACCGGACACCGCCGCCACCTACATTATAGCTATTAACCCCCAATCTGCTGTCCCTAACATCGCTGACCCCTAAATTATAGTTATTAACCCCTAATCTGCCCCCCCCAACGTCCCCGCAATCTAACTACAAGTATTAACCCCTAATCTGCTGACTGGACATCGCCGCCACCTACATTATAGCTATTAACCCCTAATCTGCTGTCCCTAACGTCACGACCCCTACATTATAGTTATTAACCCCTAATCTGCCCCCCCAACGTCGCCGCAACCTAACTACAAGTATTAACCCCCTATCTGCCGAGTGCCGACCGGACATCACCGCCACTATAATAAATGTATTAACCCCTAAACCGCCGCACTCCCACCTCGCAAACACTATAATAAATTTTATTAACCCCTAATCTGCCCTCCCTTACATCGCCGCCACCTACCTACAATTATTAACCCCTAATCTCCCGTCCCCAACGTCGCCGCTACTATAATAAAGTTATTAACCCCTAAACCTAAGTCTAACCCTAACCCTAACACCCCCCTAACTTAAATATAATTTAAATAAAGCGAAATAAATTTACTATAATTAAATAAATGAATCATATTTAAAACTAAATACTTACCTGTAAAATAAACCCTAATATAGCTACAATATAACTAATAGTTACATTGTAGCTATTTTAGGATTTATATTTATTTTACAGGCAACTTTGTATTTATTTTAACTAGGTACAATAGTTATTAAAAAGTTAATAAATATTTAATAACTACCTAGCTAAAATAAATACAAATTTACCTGTAAAATAAATCGTAACCTAAGTTACAATTACACTTAACACTACACTATCATTAAAATAATTAAATAAATGAATCCTATTTAAAATTAAATACTTCCCTGTAAAATAAACCCTAATATAGCTACAATATAACTAATAGTTACATTGTAGCTATTTTAGGATTTATATTTATTTTACAGGCAACTTTGTATTTATTTTAACTAGGTACAATAGTTATTAAAAAGTTAATAAATATTTAATAACTACCTAGCTAAAATAAATACAAATTTACCTGTAAAATAAATCGTAACCTAAGTTACAATTACACTTAACACTACACTATCATTAAAATAATTAAATAAATGAATCCTATTTAAAATTAAATACTTCCCTGTAAAATAAACCCTAATATAGCTACAATATAACTAATAGTTACATTGTAGCTATTTTAGGATTTATATTTATTTTACAGGCAACTTTGTATTTATTTTAACTAGGTACAATAGCTATTAAAAATAATTAGTTAAAATAATTACAACATTACCTGTAAAATAAATCCTAACCTAAGTTACAATTAAACCTAACACTACACTATCATTAAATAAATTACCTACAAGTACCTACAATTATCTACAATTAAATAAACTAAACTAAAGTACAAAAAACCCCCCCACTAAATTACAAAAACAAACAAACACTAAATTACAAAAAATAAAAAAATATTACAAGAATTTTAAACTAATTACACCTAATCTAAGCCCCCTAATAAAATAACAAAGCCCCCCAAAATAGAAAATGCCTACCCTATACTAAATTACAAAAGTAAACAGCTCTATTACCTTACCAGCCCTTAAAAGGGCCTTTTGCGGGGCATGCCCCAAAGAAAATAGCTCTTTTGCCTGAAAAAACCCCACACAATACCACCCCCCAACATTACAACCCACCAACCACATACCCCTACTCTAACCCAAACCCCCCTTAAATAAACCTAACACTACCCCCCTGAAGATCTCCCTACCTTGAGTCGTGTTCACCCAGCCGGGCCAAAGTCTTCATCCGATGGGGCAGAAGAGGACATCCAGACCGGCAATTTCAAACTAATTACACCTAATCTAAGCCCCCTAATAAAATAACAAGCCCCCCAAAATAAAAAAATGCCCTACCCTATACTAAATTACAAAAGTTAACAGCTCTATTACCTTACCAGCCCTTAAAAGGGCCTTTTGCGGGGCATGCCCCAAAGAAAACAACTCTTTTGCCTGTAAAAAAAACCACCACCCCCAACATTACAACCCACCACCCACATACCCCTACTCCAACCCAAACCCCCCTTAAATAAACCTAACACTACCCCCCTGAAGATCTCCCTACCTTGAGTCGTGTTCACTCAGCCGGGCCAAAGTCTTCATCCGATGGGGCAGAAGACGACATCCAGACCGGCAGATGTCTTCATCCAAGCGGGGCAAGAAGAGGTCTTCCATCCATCAGAAAAGTACCAAAAAACAAACAAACAAACAAACACTAATTTACCAAAAATAATAAAATATTACAATAATTTTAAACTAATTACACCTAATCTAAGCCCCCTACTAGCTATTAATATAGCTACAATATAACTAATAGTTACATTGTAGCTATTTTTTGATTTATATTTATTTTACAGGCAACTTTGCATTTATTTTAACTAGGTACAGTAGTTATTAAATAGTTAATAACTATTTAATAACTACCTAGCTAAAATAAATACAAATTTACCTGTAAAATAAATTCTAACCTAAGTTACAATTACACCTAACACTACACTATCATTAAATTAATTAAATAAATGAATCCTATTTAAAACTAAATACTTACCTGTAAAATAAACCCTAATATCGCTACATTATAACTAATAGTTACATTGTAGCAATTTGAGGATTTATATTTATTTTATCGACAATTTTTTATTTATTTTAACTAGGTAAAATAGCTATTAAATAGATATTGACTATTTAATAGCTACCTAGTTAAAATAATTACAAAATTACCTGTAAAATAAATCCTAACCTAAGTTACAATTAAACCTAACACTACACTATCATTAAATAAATTAACTACAAGTACCTACAATTGAATACAATTAAATAAACTAAACTTAAGTACAAAAAAAACACTAAATTACAAAAAATAAAAAAAATATTTCAAGAATTTTAAACTAATTACACCGAATCTAAGCCCCCTAATAAAATAACAAAGCCCCCCAAAATAAAAAAATGCCCTACCCTATACTAAATTACAAAAGTTAACAGCTCTATTACCTTACCAGCCCTTAAAAGGGCCTTTTGCGGGGCATGCCCCAAAGAAAACAGCTCTTTTGCCTGTAAAAAAACCACAATACCTCCCCCACATTACAACCCACCACCCACATACCCCTACTCTAATCCAAACCC
Organism: Bombina bombina; assembly: GCF_027579735.1. Lineage (NCBI taxonomy): Eukaryota > Metazoa > Chordata > Amphibia > Anura > Bombinatoridae > Bombina > Bombina bombina. The sequence continues at coordinate 744,388,246 of NC_069500.1, forward strand.
CCCTTAAATAAACCTAACACTACCCCCTTGAATATCTTCCTACCTTGAGTTGTGTTCACCCAGCTGGGCCGAAGTCTTCATCCGATGTGGCAGAAGAGGACATCCAGACAAGCAGAAGTCTTCATCCAAGCGGGGCAAGAAGAGGTCTTCCATCCATCAGAAGTCTTGATCCAGGCGGCATCTTCTATGTTCATCCATCCGGAGCAGAGCGGCAGCATCCTGAATACATCCGACACGGAGCATCCTCTTCTTTCTTGATCCGATGACTAAATGACTGTACCTTTAAGTGACGTCATCAAAGATGGCGTCCCTTGAATTCCGATTGGCTGATAGGATTATATCAGCCAATCAGAATTAAGGTAGGAAAATCTGATTGGCTTATTCAATCAGCCAATCAGATTCAAGTTCAATCCGATTGGCTGATCCAATCAGCCAATCAGATTGACCTCGCATTCTATTGGCTGTTCCGATCAGCCAATAGAATGCGAGGTCAATCTGATTGGCTGATTGGATGAAGACTGATTGGCTGATTGGATGAAGACTTCTGCCGGTCTGGATGTCCTCTTCTGCCCCATTGGATGAAGATTTCGGCCCGGCTGGGTGAACACGACTCAAGGTAGGGAGATCTTCAGGGGGGAAGTGTTAGGTTTATTTAAGGGGGGTTTGGGTTAGAGTAAGAGTATATGGGTGGTGGGTTGTAATGTGGGGGGGTATTGTGTTTTTTCACAGGCAAAAGAGATGTTTTCTTTGGGGCATGCCCCGCAAAAAGCCCTTTTAAGGGCTGGTAAGGTAATAGAGCTGTTATCTTTTGTAATTTAGTATCGGGTAGGGCATTTTTTTTTATTTTGGGGGGCTTTGTTATTTTATTAGGGGGCTTAGATTAGGTGTACTTAGTTTAAAATTCTTGTAATATTGTTTTATTTTTTGTAATTTAGTGGGGTTTTTTTTGGACTTTAGTTTAGTTTATTAAATTGTATTTAATTGTAGGTACTTGTAGTTAATTTATTTAATGATAGTGTAGTGTTAGGTTTAATTGTAACTTAGGTTAAAATTTATTTTACAGGTAATTTTGTAATTATTTTAACTAGGTAGCTATTAAATAGTCAATCACTATTTAATAGCTATTGTACTTAGTTAAAATAAATACAAAGTTGCCTGTAAAATAAATATAAATCCTAAAATAGCTACAATGTAACTATTAGTTATATTGTAGCTATATTAATAGCTAGTAGGGGGCTTAGATTAGGTATAATTAGTTTAAAATTCTTGTAATATTTTATTATTTTTGGTAATTTAGTGTTTGTTTGTATTTTGGTACTTTTCTGATGGATGGAAGACCTCTTCTTGCCCCGCTTGGATGAAGACTTCTGTCGATCTGGATGTCCTCTTCTGCCCCATCGGATGAAGACTTCGGCCCGGCTGGGTGAACACGACTCAAGGTAGGGAGATCTTCAGGGGGGTAGTGTTAGGTTTATTTAAGGGGGGTTTGGGTTAGAGTAGGGGTATGTGGGTGGTGGGTTGTAATGTTGGCAATGTTGGGTTTTTTTTGTTTTTTTTTTACAGGTAAAAGAGTTGTTTTCTTTGGGGCATGCCCCGCAAAAGGCAGTTTTAAGGGCTGGTAAGGTAATAGAGCTGTTAACTTTTGTAATTTAGTATAGGGTAGGGCATTTTTTATTTTGGGGGGCTTTGTTATTTTATTAGGGGGCTTAGATTAGCTGTAATTAGTTTAAAATTGCCGGTCTGGATGTCGTCTTCTGCCCCATCGGGTGAAGACTTCGGCCCGGCTGGGTGAACACGACTCAAGGTAGGGAGATCTTCACGGGGGTAGTGTTAGGTATATTTAAGGGGGGTTTGGGTTAGAATAGGGGTATGTGGGTGCTGGGTTGTAATGTTGGGGGGTGGTATTGTGGGGGTTTTTTTACAGGAAAAAGAGCTGTTTTCTTTGGGGCATGCCCCGCAAAAGGCAGTTTTAAGGGCTGGTAAGGTAATAGAGCTGTTAACTTTTGTAATTTAGTATAGGGTAGGGCATTTTTTATTTTGGGGGGCTTTGTTATTTTATTAGGGGGCTTAGATTAGCTGTAATTAGTTTAAAATTGCCGGTCTGGATGTCGTCTTCTGCCCCATCGGGTGAAGACTTCGGCCCGGCTGGGTGAACACGACTCAAGGTAGGGAGATCTTCACGGGGGTAGTGTTAGGTATATTTAAGGGGGGTTTGGGTTAGAGTAGGGGTATGTGGGTGCTGGGTTGTAATGTTGGGGGGTGGTATTGTGGGGTTTTTTTTACAGGAAAAAGAGCTGTTTTCTTTGGGGCATGCCCCGCAAAAGGCCCTTTTAAGGGCTGGTAAGGTAATAAAGCTGTTAACTTTTGTAATTTAGTATAGGGTAGGGCATTTTTTTATTTTGGGGGGCTTTGTTATTTTATTAGGGGGCTTAGATTAGGTGTAATTAGTTTAAAATTCTTGTAATATTTTTTTATTTTTTGTAATTTAGTGTTTTTTTTTGTAATTTAGTGTTTTGTTTTTTTGTACTTTAGTTTAGTTTATTTAATTGTAGATAATTGTAGGTACTTGTAGTTAATTTATTTAATGATAGTGTAGTGTTAGGTTTAATTGTAACTTAGGTTAGGATTTATTTTACAGGTAATTTTGTAATTATTTTAACTAGGTAGCTATTAAATAGTCAATAACTATTTAATAGCTATTGTACCTAGTTAAAATAAATACAAAGTTACCTGTAAAATAAATATAAATCCTAAAATAGCTACAATGTAAGTATTAGTTATATTGCAGCTATATTAGGGTTTATTTTACAGGTAAGTATTTAGTTTTAAATAGGATTCATTTATTTAATTAATTTAATGATAGTGTAGTGTTAGGTGTAATTGTAACTTAGGTCAGGATTTATTTTACAGGTAATTTTGTAATTATTTTAACTAGGTAGCTATTAAATAGTCAATAACTATTTAATAGCTATTGTACCTAGTTAAAATAAATACAAAGTTGCCTGTAATATAAAAATAAACCGTAAAATATCTACAATGTAACTATTAGTTATATTGTAGCTATCTTAGGGTTTATTTTACAGGTAAGTATTTAGTTTTAAATAGGATTAATTTATTTAATTATAGTAAATTTATTTCATTTGATTTAAATTATATTTAATTTAGGGGGTGTTAGGGTTAGGGTTAGACTTAGGTTTAGGGGTTAAAAACTTTATTATAGTAGCGGCGATATTGGGGGTGGGAGATTAGTGGTTAATAATTGTAGGTAGGTGGCGGCGATTTTAGGGAGGGCAGATTAGGGGTTAATAAAATGTATTATAGTGTTTGCGAGGCGGGAGTGTGGCGGTTTAGGGGTTAATACATTTATTATAGTGGCGGCGATGTCCGGTCGGCAGATTAGGGGTTAATACTTGTAGTTAGGATTGCAGTGACGTTGGGGGGCAGATTAGGGGTTAATAACTATAATGTAGGGGTCAGCGATGTTAGGGACAGCAGATTAGGGGTTAATAGCTACAATGTAGGTGGTGGCGATGTCCGCTCGGCATATTAGGGGTTAATACTTGTAGTTAGGATTGCGGAAACTTGGGGGGGCAGATTAGGGGTTAATAACTATAATGTAGGGGTCGGCGATGTTAGGGACAGCAGATTTGGGGTTAATAGCTATAATGTAGGTGGCGGCGGTGTGCGGTCAGCATATTAGGGGTTAATACTTGTAGTTAGATTGTGGCGACGTTGGGGGGGGCAGATTAGGGGTTAATAACTATAATGTAGGGGTCGGCAATGTTAGGGACAGCAGATTAGGGGTTAATAGCTATAATGTAGGTGGCGGCGATGTCCGGTCGGCAGATTAGGGGTTAATACTTGTAGTTAGGATTGCGGCAACATTGGGGGGGGCAGATTAGGGGTTAATGAAATTTATTATAGTGTTTGCGAGGCGGGAGTGTGTCGGTTTAGGGGTTAATAAATTTATTATAGTGGCGGAGATATCCGGTCGGCAGATTAGGGGTTAATAAGATAATGCAGGTGTCAGCGATAGCGGGGGCGGCAGATTAGGGGTTAATAAGTGTTAGATTAGAGGTGTTTAGAGATTTGGGGTACATGTTAGGGTGTTAGGTGCAGACTTAGTGTTTCCCCATGGGGCTGCGGTGTTAGGTTTTTTTTAGCCGAAACTCCCCATTGTTTCCTATTGGGAAATGCCGAATTTTACCGAGCTAATTCGGATTTATTTGGAAATACGGCAGCTATTTCGGATTCGTTCGGTAGATTCGGAAGTATTTTAATTCGGAAATTCGAATTGATCCGAATCTCTGAATTTACCGAATTTTCAGAATTTCCGAATAAATCCGAAACGAACCGCACATGTCTACTAGTTAATGGCTGCCAATGATTCATTATTGGTAACTATGTAAATGCAGCCTGCATGTTCACATCTCACCGTATAAAACAGCTGATTGTTAATAATTAATGTCACTGTGCATGTTTTTGGAGAACATGGCCATAAGTGCTTTAAAAAAGGAAATACTAATCTCCAGCAGTGATGTTCCTAAACCATACAGTTTAGGGATACTAGTAAGCATGGGGGGGGCGGGATCACAATGCTCTCATTTCCCCCTTTCCTCCCCTTACCATCTCCTTTTCTCTCCCTGCTGTGTTTCTATGTTGTTTATAACTGCACACTGTTATTTACCCTTTCAGACACATTTAGCAAATACCTTAACATCTCCCTGTTGATTTTTGGAACCACAGTGCTGTTTTTACTGGTTACATGCTCTTAACAGCAAAACTAAACAGAACCAAACTGCAAAAGACATGGACAAAGTGTTGCACTTAAAGGGACACTAAATCCATTTTTTTCCCTTCATGATTCAGATAGAGCATGCAATTTTAAGCAACTTTCTATTTACTCCTATTATAAATGTTTCAGCAGTCTCTTGGGCCCCTATTTAAGAAAGTCTGGCAGACCTGATCCGACAGTGCAGATCAGGTCCGCCAGACCTCGCTGAATACGGCGAGCAATACGCTCGCCGTATTCAGCATTGCACCAGCAGCTCACAAGAGCTGCTCGTTCAATGCCGCCCCTTACAGACTCGCGGCCAATGGGCCGCCAGCAGGGGGGTGTCAATCAACCCGAACGTACTCGATCGGGTTGATTTCCGGCGATGTCTTTGTGACCGCTGCTTCATAACTGCTGTTTCTAGCGAGCCTGCAGGCTTGCCAGAAACATGGGGCATTGATAGATAGAAGCTTGATAGATAGGCCCCTTGGTATCTTTATTTGAAAAGCAGGAATGTAAGTTTTTGGAGTCAGATCATTTTTAGTTCAGCACCTGGGTAGTACTTGCTGATTGGTGGCTAAAAGTACCCACCAATATGAAAGCACTACCCAAAAATGGTCCAGCTCCAAAGGCTTACATCCCTGCTTTTTAAAAAAAAAAAAAAATACCAAGGGAATGAAGAAAAATTGATAAAAGGAGTAAATTAGAGAGTTGCTTAAAATGACATGCTCTATCTCAATTATTAAAGAAAAAATGTGGATTTAGTTTACCTTTAAAAAAAAAAAGAAGTATTTCTGGTAAACACATGACTTATGGAATCTTTTAAAGTTGGGGTGCTACAATCATTATTGAGGATGAATCACCAGTAATCTCTACAACAGCAACATATAACCCATTAATGCAATTGTAAATTTAGGGCTAGATTACAAGTGGAACGGAATTTTGTGTTTTCATTATAGCGAAAACTCCACTAGGGTGTACATTTTTGCGCTAGTTGTGTTGTGCTCATGATACAAGTAAACTGTTTTCCAGTGGTAACCAAAATTGCACTTTCATATTCCCCCATAGGAGTCAATGGAGAAAAAAGTGGAAAAAAACTAACATTCACTCTCTCGCGCAAACAACATAACATGCTCATTAGCGCAACCCAAACATGAAAATATTAATATTTCATATTCCAATGTTCTTTAACATGTTAGTTTGTAATATGCTCATACCCGATCGCATACTGTAATATGCACAAAAATTATTGCATACTGTAATATGCGCATACCCAACATTAAAAGTATGAATATTTCATATTTCAATGTTCTTTACATAACAGAATATGTTATTTTTTATTATAGATATTTCTACATATATCTGATGTTTTGTTTAAACAAATATATATTTATACCTATATATAGAGATGATTATTATTTAAAGATATAGATATATACTGATCTATTCCTATATATAACATAGTCTGCTATGTGCAGAACATTGGAATGTGAAATATTTACAGTAAATACATACTTAAAACCTTAATTAAATATGAATATCGCATAAATACTATTTTACATGTTTTTGTCTACTTAAGGGCAAACGGCTCCGATGAACTTACATATATGTCTATATGTGTGTACATATATATTAATGTTTTAGATGTATATATATATGTCTGTAAATACATATGTACACATATAAATACATTAATACATGTACACACATATATATATATATATATATATATATATATATATATATACACACACACACACATCAATAAACATCATTAGACATGCATATGTACGTATCTCAATGTTAAAGCGCTTTGCCTGCTTTTTATTTTTTAACACCCAAGATCTCATATCTTTGAGTCTTTATAACTTTTGTGTGAAAATATTTTTAAAATATTTTTATTAGACAGTGTTATTATAAATGTAAGTGTACTTTGTAAAGTATTTTTGCTGTGTTTTGTGACATTTTTTATTTTTCGGAAAACAGTAAACCACAGCTCTGAGATCGCGGTAAGGATTCTAGTGCAAATCATGACTTATATGTAATATGAGCGCAATTAAAATGGAACGCAAACTATTGTGAAAAAAAAATATTGTGTGGACATTTCAGACTAAAATTTCCCCAAAAGACCAGAGCATTTTAAAGGGACACTCAAGTCAAAATTAAACTTCATGATTCAGACAGATTAGCAATTTTAAACAACTTTCAAATTTACTTCCATTAACAAAATGTGCACAGTCTTTTTATATTTACACTTTTTGAGTCACCAACTCCTACTGAGCATGTGCAAGAATTCCCAGCATATACGTATATTGATTTGTGATTGGCTGATGGCTGTCACATGATACAAGGGGAGTGGAAATAGACATAACTTTGCAACTTATTTAACAAAAATCTACTACTCATTTGAAGTTCAAACTAAGTGCTATTGCAGTGTCTTCTTATCATGCATCTGTTGATTATGCAAATCTACTGTATTGACTGGTCCTTTAAGCATTTTTGCCATCACTACATACGCAAATATATTCATGAATATGTACGAGGAAACATTTGTTTATGAGAATAGATTATTTCTACAATATGCAGTGGCCTGGTGGCGGTACATAGATGATGTATTCGGTGTGTGGTGTGGCGACATTGGAACCCTGGAGGAATTTGTCGCTGAGCTCAATTGTAGCACTGACTCCATCAAATTTTGCCTTAATGCAAGTGAAATACAGGTTGACTTCTTAGACACCACAGTATATCTGAAGGATGGTAAGGTCTGTACAGATTTATATGTAAAACCTACTGATAAGAATGGCTTGTTACACTATCAAAGTTTCCACCCTAGAAGTACAGTTAGGTCATTACCTAGAAGTCAGTTCCTAAGGGTACAACGTATTGTATCAGAAGAAGATAGATTGCAAAAGAGATTACACAATATGGCAAAAAAGTTTGAGGATAGGGGTTATCCTGCAGCGTTGGTTCAGAATGAATTAATTAAAGTACAATCTAAAAAAGATCCAATACCAAAAAAGGAGGATAAACGTATGGTAGTGGTTATGGACCACAATAACCATGGTAACGAAATTATGAGTGTATTAAAAAAACACTGGCGTATCCTACAGGGTTGCCATCCAGGTGTTGCTGAATTTGCAGTTCCCCCCATGCCTGCCTATAGAAGAAGGAGAAATCTCAGAGATGAGCTTATACACACGGATATTGGAAGTGCAAACAAAAAACAGCAAAGTTATATATCTGAAAAAAATTATGGGTGTTATCCTTGTCTGGGATGTGGCAACTGCAATTCGAGGATCAAAGGCCCTCAATTTGTACACCCTCTCACTGGTAAAAAAAAATTGATAAAAGGCTTTTACACATGTGATACTGCTTTTGCTATATATCTCATAAAATGTCCATGTGGAAAAATTTACATTAGCGAGACGACACGCCGTGTCCGTGATAGGATAGTACAACACAAAAGCAATATCAGATGTGGAAATCTAGAGGCACCAGTGTAAGGACATTTTATCCAATGTGGCCACAATATTAGTCAGGTCCTTTTTCAAATCATTGATGCAGTGCCACGTCCCAGACGGGGGGGGTAATAGAGAGTTAATGCTAAAAAAGCCATTTTGGATTTACAAACTCAATGCAATGCAACCCTTGGGTTTAAATAAAGAATTAGATTATACTCTATTTTTATAATCATTTTTGTAATTATTTTTGTAATCATTTTCAGTCATGAAATGTCAAATTTGCTGCAATTGTTTTTCACCAAATTTGCTGCAACTGTTTTTAATCAAAATTGCTGCAACTGTTTTTCAACAATTTGTTTTTTAACAATTTTCAATAATTTGTCTATCAGTAATTCCTTCGGTTGAAATTATATTGGTATCTGTATAAGTCATTGTTTTGCATATGTATATATTTTTTTGTATTGATTTTAATTCTGTCTTGCACCAAGGTGAAATAACATAATTTATGTAAGAACTTACCTGATAAATTCATTTCTTTCATATTAGCAAGAGTCCATGAGCTAGTGACGTATGGGATATACATTCCTACCAGGAGGGGCAAAGTTTCCCAAACCTCAAAATGCCTATAAATACACCCCTCACCACACCCACAAATCAGTTTAACGAATAGCCAAGAAGTGGGGTGATAAGAAAAAATTGCGAAAGCATAAAAAACAAGTAATTGGAATAATTGTGCTTTATACAAAAAAATCATAACCACCACAAAAAAGGGTGGGCCTCATGGACTCTTGCTAATATGAAAGAAATTAATTTATCAGGTAAGTTCTTACATAAATTATGTTTTCTTTCATGTAATTAGCAAGAGTCCATGAGCTAGTGACGTATGGGATAATGACTACCAAAGATGTGGATCTTCCACGCAAGAGTCACTAGAGAGGGAGGGATAAAATAAAGACAGCCAATTCCGCTGAAAATAATCCACACCCAAAATAAAGTTTAAATCTTATAATGAAGAAAACTGAAATTATAAGCAGAAGAATCAAACTGAAACAGCTTCCTGAAGTATTTTTCTACCAAAAACTGCTTCAGAAGAAGAATACACATCAAAATGGTAGAATTTAGTAAAAGTATGCAAAGAAGACCAAGTTGCTGCTTTGCAAATCTGATCAATCGAAGCTTCATTCCTAAATGCCCAGGAAGTAGAAACTGACCTAGTAGAATGAGCTGTAATCCTTTGAGGCGGAGATTTACCCGACTCGACATAAGCATGATGAATTAAAGATTTCAACCAAGATGCCAAAGAAATGGCAGAGGCCTTCTGACCTTTCCTAGAACCGGAAAAGATAACAAATAGACTAGAAGTATTTCGGAAATTCTTAGTAGCTTCAACATAATATTTCAAAGCTCTAACTACATCCAAAGAATGCAATGATCTCTCCTTAGAATTTTTAGGATTAGGACATAATGAAGGAACCACAATTTCTCTACTAATGTTGTTAGAATTCACAACCTTAGGTAAAAATTTAAAAGAAGTTCGCAACACCGCCTTATCCTGATGGAAAATCAGAAAAGGAGATTCACAAGAAAGAGCAGATAATTCAGAAACTCTTCTAGCAGAAGAGATGGCCAAAAGAAAACAAAACTTTCCAAGAAAGTAATTTAATGACCAGTGAATGCATAGGTTCAAACGGAAGAGCTTGAAGAGCCCCAGAACCAAATTCAAACTCCAAGCAGGAGAAATTGACTTAATAACAGGTTTTATACGAACCAAAGCTTGTACAAAACAATGAATATCAGGAAGAATAGCAATCCTTCTGTGAAAAAGAACAGAAAGAGCAGAGATTTGTCATTTCAAGGAACTTGCAGACAAACCTTTAACCAAACCATCCTGAAGAAACTGAAAAATTCTCGGAATTCTAAAAGAATGCCAGGAAAAATGATGAGAAAGACACCAAGAAATGTAAGTCTTCCAGACTCGATAATATATCTTCCTAGATACAGATCTACGAGCCTGTAACATAGTATTAATCACAGAGTCAGAGAAACCTCTTTGACTAAGAATCAAGCGTTCAATCTCCATACCTTTAAATTTAAGGATTTGAGATCCTGATGGTAAAAAAGGACCTTGTGACAGAAGGTCTGGTCTTAACGGAAGAGTCCACGGTTGGCAAGAAGCCATGCGGACAAGATCCGTATACCAAAATCTGTGAGACCATGCTGGAGCCACCAGCAGAAAAAACGAGCATTTCTTCAGAATCTTGGAGATTACTCTTGGAAGAAGAACTAGAGGCGGAAAGATATAGGCAGGATGATACTTCCAAGGAAGTGACAATGCATCCACTGCTTCCGCCTGAGGATCCCTGGATCTGGACAGATACCTGGGAAGTTTCTTGTTTAGATGAGAAGCCATCAGATCTATTTCTGGAAGTCCCCACATTTGAACAATCTGAAGAAACACCTCTGGGTGAAGAGACCATTCGCCCGGATGTAACGTTTGGCGACTGAGATAATCCGCTTTCCAATTGTCAATACCTGGGATATGAACCGCAGAGATTAGACAGGAGCTGGATTCCGCCTATACCAGTATTCGAGATACTTCTTTCATAGTCAGAGGACTGTGAGTCCCTCCTTGATGATTGATATATGCCACAGTTGTGACATTGTCTGTCTAATAACAAATGAACGATTCTCTCTTTAGAAGAGGCCATGACTGAAGAGCTTCTGAAAATTGCACGGAGTTCCAAAATATTGATTGGTAATCTCACCTCCTGAGATTTCCCAAACCCCTTGTGCTGTCAGAAACCCCCATACAGCTCCCCAACCTGTCAGACTTGCATCTGTTGACATCACAGTCCAGGTTGGAAGAAAAAAAGAAGCCCCCTGAACTAAACGATGGTGGTGTGTACCACGTCAGAGGGTGTCGAACAATCAGTTTTAAAGATATTAAATGAGATATCTTTGTATAATCCCGGCACCACTGGTTCAGCATACAGAGCTGAAGAGGTCGCATGTGAAAATGAGCAAAGGGGAACACGTCCAATGCAGCAGTCATAAGAACCTAAAATTTCCATGCATAAGGAAATGATTGAGACTGAAGGTTTCGAAAAGCTGAAACCAATTTCAGACATCTCCTGTCCAACAGAGACAGAGTCATGGACACTGAATCTATCCGGAAAAAAGGTTACTCTTGTCTGAACAACAAACTTTTTGGTTAATTAATCCTCCAACCATGTTCTTGAAGAAACAACACTCATAAAAAGCTGGAAAGGATCTTCCCATTGAAAATGAGCAAAGGGAATTGAATCCAATGCTGTTAAAACTTCTATGCATATATAGCAACTGAAGGAAATAATAGAGACTAAAGGTACCGACAGACGGAACCCAATACAAATTGTCCCTTGTCTGATAGAGACAAAGATAGTGACATAAACCATCTGGAAACCTAAAAAAAGGTGACCCTTGCGTGAGGAATCAAGAGCTTTTGAAAAAAGATCCTCTAACTATGTCCTGAAGAGCAAGTGAAACATATGAGAATCCGCATCCTCAGGAAATAATCTGAATGAAAACAGAAAAATGAAGAATACGCATTTATTGTATCTAAAGAAAACAAATAATGCTATCAATGACCACAAAAAGGCAAAATAGTTTGAATAAAACTCCAAAACCCAGTTCCTAGAAAAGGAACTGGAATAAAAACCCCAGAAGATTCCAGGTCTGAGCAGCGCTTGAACCCCATGGGTACCCAGCCATGCCTCAACAGTATCCAAAATATATAGGACAGAAACACACTGAAAGAAAGTGTTAGCCTTACTGGAATAAAATCAAAGAAATTTGGACAAAATAGAACCAAATAAATTTCAAAGAAGTCTTAACCTGCCCCTTACCAGCCAAGTTGGAATACGGCACGTGCATCGCAACATTAGGGAGCTAATTTCGAACCCCAATTAAAAACATGTTACTTGGGAAAGAACTCAGGATTCGTTCCTTAATAAGAACAACCAAACTAGTATAAGCTTAAAGTTTTAGTCTTAGAACTCAATCTTGAAGCCCATAGTAACAGTTAAGAATGGAATCCAATTATAATTGATTATCTTAGAACAAAAGAATTTTTTTTTTTTTTTTTTTTTAAATCACAGAATTCTTCTAGCTAAAATAGCTAAAGACATAGATTAACCCTCATTTGCGAATATATTCAATAAAATGAAGACACAAATGAAATCATTAGTATGATAGTCCAGTTTAAAGGACCAGTCAAAACAGAGGACTTGCAAAATGCAAAACAACAAGACAAATGCAACGGCACCTAGTCTAGTAAATGTTGTCCCTTAACAATGCTAAAATAAATCATGATCTGATACTTGATCTTAAAGTAAACAGAAAAAATGAAGCAATTGCAATATCACAGGACCAAGAAAAGTACCTGAAACTAAATAATTTTCCAAAAATAAGATACAACTATATAAAGGAAAATAAATACTATTTTGCTATAAAAACAATAGCATAATTAGTAGCAGTAGAGATAACTCCAATAAATTGGAGAACCCTCCAAATTGAATTTAACTGCTGACAAAGAATATAGTTTAAAAATAAACGAAAATTCTCAGCCTATTCCATTCCCTAGTATGGGGAATTGGAAAGAAAACCTCTGAAATCACAGAAGAAATAAAAAGGCAGAAATAGTGTCAGCTAGTCTTAAAGAACTAGTTACCTTAATATCCAAAATAATCAACACCTCTTCAACAAAGAACAAATGTACTTTAATAATAAAAAAAATTATATAAAAAAGTAGATTTGTTAGTGTCAATATCTGATGAAGAGAATTTCTGAAAGAGAAAAAAACATCATCAGAGAAGGATAAATCAGTATGTTGTTGGTCATTTGAAACTTCAATAATTAAAAAAGAAGTGAAAAAGACCTAAAAATCGTATTAGAAGGCACGAAGTCAGACATAGCCTTAATCAGAAAAAATATTTCTTATAAATCTTCTAAACATTTCTTGCACTTAAGAATGGAAATGTATAAAGCATAAATACTAATGGAATCTGCATGTAAATGTATATCATAATAACTTATTACAAACCATAGCTAAAGATAAACATTTATAACATTTAAAATAAATGAACTTAGCTTTGGTAGAACTGAAACTCAGTTAAGCATTTTTCCAGAAGTGGCTTCTGACTCAGGGACAAACGGAGACATCTTGCAATATGTAATAGAAAAAATAACATATAAAACAAAATTGATCAAATTCCTTAAATGACAGTTTCAGGAATGGGAAAAAATGCCAGTGAACAAGCTTCTAGCAACCAGAAGCAATAAATAATGAGACTTAAATAATGTGGAGACAACACTGATGCCCATATTTTTTAGCGCCAAATAAGACGCCCACATTATCCGGAACGCCGACACTTTTGGCGCAAAAAAAGTAAAAAAAATAACGCAACTTCCGGCGACACGTATGACGCCGGAAACAGAAAAAAAAATTTGCGCCAAAAAAGTCCGCGCCAAGAATGACGCAATAAAATGAAGCATTTTCAGCCCCCGCGAGCCTAATAGCCCACAGGGAAAAGTCAAATTTTAAGGTAAGAAAAAAATTGATTAATTCATATGCATTATCCCAAATATGAAACTGACTGTCTGAAATAAGGAATGTTGAACATCCTGAGTCAAGGCAAATAAATGTTTGAATACATATATTTAGAACTTTATATAAAAGTGCCCAACCATAGCTTGGAGTGTCACAGAAAATAAGACTTACTTACCCCAGGACACTCATCTACATGTAGTAGAAAGCCAAACCAGTACTGAAACGAGAATCAGCAGAGGTAATGGTATATATAAGAGTATATCGTCGATCTGAAAAGGGAGGTAAGAGATGAATCTCTACGACCGATAACAGAGAACCTATGAAATAGACCCCGTAGAAGGAGATCATTGAATTCAAATAGGCAATACTCTCCTCACATCCCTCTGACATTCACTGCACGCTGAGAGGAAAACCGTGCTCCAACCTGCTGCGGAGCGCATATCAACGTAGAATCTAGCACAAACTTACTTCACCACCTCCATAGGAGGCAAAGTTTGTAAAACTGATTTGTGGGTGTGGTGAGGGGTGTATTTATAGGCATTTTGAGGTTTGGGAAACTTTGCCCCTGCTGGTAGGAATGTATATCCCATACGTCACTAGCTCATGGACTCTTGCTAATTACATGAAAGAAAAGAACATTAAGTTCTAATATAGATGTAATAGTAAGTAGTACTATTATAGTAAGTAACCACTAGGTGGAAGTGCTGAGAAATGTTAATTGAACACCTGTGTATAGGTAGGCCTTTATAAGGTTTGAACAATGTGTTTTAGCTTTGTATGATTAAGGGTTCTCTACCCGAAACGTCACTGTTTTATTCCAGCATGCGGAAATAAAGATATTTTTATATTGCAAGGTGCTGCCTTCTTCTGTGGATTTACATTTAAAAAGAAATAGAGCCTTTTTTATATTTACTTATCAAAACTATATATAATTTTTTAATACACAACTAAAAGTATTGATCTAGGCCCATTTTGGTATATTTCATGCCACCATTTCACCGCCAAATGCAATCAAATAAAAAAAATCCTTAAGTTTTTCACAAACTTTAGATTTCTAACTGGAATGATTTACAAACAGCTTGTGAAATCATGGCACAAATGGTTGTAAAAGCTTCTCTGGGATCCCCTTTGTTCAGAAATAGCAGAGATATATGGCTTTGCCATTGGTTTTTGCTAATAAGAAGGCCGCTATTTGAAGCTGCGCACCACCCTTTTATTATTTCCAGCAGTGAAGGGGTTAATCAGGCAGCATGTAAGGTTAATTTTAGCTTTAGTGTAGAGATTACCCTCCCACCTGATACTTCCCACCCCCTGATCCATACCTGATCCCTCTCAACTCTTCCCTCCCCCATCCCCGATGGTCACCCCCATTTTAAGTACTGGCAGAAAGTCTGTCAGTATGAAAATATGAGGCTTTTTAAAAAAAAATAAAAAAATGTTTTTCTATTTTCTGCAGTGCAGGATCCCCCCAAACAGCTCTCTAAACCTCCCCCTCTACCTATAAGCTACCACGTTAGGTACTGGCAGCTGCCTGCCAGTGCCCAGTTTGCTATAATTTTTATGTATTTTTTATTAAAAAAAAACACGCAAAATTTTTTTTTTGCCCCCTCATTACCCTCCCCCTTCCCCCTCCCAGATCGCTTTTCCACTCTCTAATCCCCTTTCCACTATAGGAACCCCCTCTCCCCCCCACTCACTGCCACTGTACACTGCTCTAAACATTTTTTTTCCGTACTGTAGCGGTCCCACCCGCCCCCCTCTAGGCTGCCCACCCGCCCCCTCCTAATCCTCCCACACGACCAACCATCTGCACCACCGCTGTCCAATTCAGAGAGGGACACAGAGTAGCCCTCTCTGCATGGGTATCTCTGCCCG
The DNA here is from genome assembly GCF_027579735.1 of Bombina bombina. NCBI lineage: Eukaryota > Metazoa > Chordata > Amphibia > Anura > Bombinatoridae > Bombina > Bombina bombina. Next base: position 744,403,943 of record NC_069500.1, read on the forward strand.
TCTATTTCTGCAATGCCCCACTCGTGGGGCATGCAGAAATAGAGTGATCTCACTACTTTTAGTGAGATTGCAGCAAAGAGAGGGCCAGGAAAGCAGCATCATACAGGGTACGACGCTGGTCCTTAAGGGCTTAACAACCATTGCCTTACAGGGTACGGTGCTGGTCATTAAGGGGTTAATGAACAAATAAAAACACCGTTTATTAAATAAAAACACAGTTTATTAAAGTGTTTAGAGGGTCAGTATACCTTTTAAAAAAAATATTTCATTCAAACAGTCTTATCAGTATAGCATCAATTGGCGTGCTGTTAAATTAAATAGTATTTGGCAATAATATGAAAATACAAAAATCCAAAGAGAATAGCCCAAAACAGATTGCCTAACTCTATTTGATCATAATTTAAAGGTGAAAGTATATAGACAAAAATGCATATCATAAATGCATACAAAATAATTTTATTGGCAAAAATACTGAAGACCAGCAAAACGGTACAAACATACACACTACTCTAAAAAACATAATGTATGTAAGAACGTACCTGAAAAATTAATTTCTTTTATATTGGCATAAGTCCATGAGCTAGTGACGTATGTGATATACAATCCAACCCGGAGGGGTAAAGTTTCCCAAACCTCAAAATGCCTATAAATACACCCCTCACCACACCCACAATTCAGTTTAACGAATAGCCAAGCAGTGGGGTGATAAAGAAAGGAGTAAAAAGCATCAACAAAGGAATTTGGAAATAATTGTGCTTTATAAAAAAAAATCATAACCACCATAGAAAGGGTGGGCCTCTGGGACTCTTGCCAATATGAAAGAAATTAATTTAGCAGGTAAGTTCTTACATAAATTATGTTTTCTTTCATGTAATTGGAAAGAGTCCATGAGCTAGTGAATTATGGGATAGCAATACCCAAGATGTGGAACTCCACGCAAAAGTCACTAGAGAGGGAGGGATAAAATAAAAACAGCCAATTTTCAATGAAGAAAATTAATCCACAACCCAAAATATAAATTTATTCTCATAAAAGAAAGGAAAAAACTCAAAACATAAGCAGAACAATCAAACTGAAACAGCTGCCTGAAGAACTTTTCTACCAAAAACTGCTTCCGAAGAAGCAAATACATCAAAATGGTAGAATTTAGTAAATGTATGCAAAGAAGACCAAGTTGCTGCTTTGCAAATCTGATCAACTGAAGCTTTATTCCTAAAAGCCCACGAAGTGGAGACTGATCTAGTAGAATGAGCAGCAATTCTCTGAGGCGGGGCTTGACCCGACTCCAAATAAGCTTGATGAATCAAAAGCTTTAATCACAATGCCAAGGAAACGGCAGAAGCCGTCTGACCTTTCCTAGGACCAGAAAAGATAATAAATAGACTAGAAGTCTTCCTGAAATCTTTAGTAGCTTCAACATAATATTTCAGAGCTCTCACCACATCCAAAGAATGTAAAGATCTCTCCAAAGAATTCTTAGGATTAGGACACAAGGAAGGGACAACAATATCTCTATTAATGTTGTTAGAATTTACAACCTTAGGTACAAATTTAAATGAAGTCCGCAAAACTGCCTTATCCTGATGAACAATCAGGAAAGGAGATTCACAAGAGAGACCAGATAATTCAGAAACACTTTTAGCAGAAGAGATGGCCAAAAGAAACAACACTTTCCAAGAAAGTAGTTTAATGTCCAAAGAATGCATAGGCTCAAATGGAGGACCCTGCAAAGCCTTCAAAACCAAATTAAGACTCCAGGAGAGATTGATTTAATCACAGGCTTGATACGAACCAACGCCTGAACAAAACAGTGAATATAAGGAAGTTTATCAATCTTTCTGTGAAATAAAACAGAAAGAGCAGAGATTTGTCCCTTCAAGGAACTTGCAGACAATCCCTTATCCAAACCATCCTGAAGAAACTGTAAAATTCTAAGAATTCTAAAAGAATGCCAAGATAATTTATGAGAGGAACACCATGAAATCTAAGTCTTCCAAACTCGATAATAAATCTTTCAAGAAACAGATTTACGAGCCTGCAACATAGTATTACTCACAGAATCAGAGAAACCTCTATGACTAAGCACTAAGCATTCAATTTCCATACCTTCAAATTTAATGATTTGAGATCCTGATGGAAAAACGGACCTTGAGACAGAAGGTCCAGCCTTAACGGAAGATCCACAAAACAAGATCCACATACCAAAACCAGTGAGGCCATGTTGGAGCCACCAGCAGCACAAACGATTGCTCCATTATGATTTTGGAGATCACTATTGGAAGAAAAAGGCGGGAAAATATAAGCAGGTTGATGATAATACCAAGGAAGTGTCAACGCATCCATTGCTTCTGCCTGAGTATCCCTGGACCTGGACAGGTACCTGTGAAGTTTCTTGTTTAGATGAGAAGCCATCAGATCTATTTCTGGAAGTCCCCACATCTGAACAACCTGAGAAAACACATCTGGATGGAGGGACCACTCCCCCGGATGTAAAGTTTGATGACTGAGATAATCCCAATTGTCTATACTTGGGATATGAACTGCAGAAATTAGACAGGAACTGGATTCCGCCCAAGCGAGTATCCGGGATACTTCTTTCATAGCTTGGGCACTGAGTCCCATCCTGATGATTGACATATGCCACAGTTGTGATATTGTCTGTCTGAAAACAAATGAATGGTTCTCTCTTCAACAGAGGCCAAATCTGAAGAGCCTTGAAAATCACACAGAGTTCCAAATATTGATTGCTGATCTCACCTCTTGAGATTTCCAAACCCCTTGTGCTGTCAGAGATCATCAAACAGCTCCCCAAAAGACTCGCATCTGTTGTGTTCACAGTCCAAGTTGGATGAACAAAAGAGACCCCTAGACCTATATGATGGTGATCTAACCACCAAGTCAGAGGTAGTCAAACATTGGAATTTAAGGATATTAATTGTGATATCCTTGTATAATCCCTGCACCATTGGTTCAGCATACAAAGCCGGAGTGGTCTCATATGAAAACAAGCAAGGGGGTCGCGTCCGATGCTGCAGTCATGAGACCTAAAACTTGCATGCACATAGCTACTAAAGGGAATGACTGAGACTGGAGGTTCCGACAGGCTGCAACCAATTTTAAACGTCTCTTGTCTGTTAGAGGCAGAGTCATGGACACTGAATCTATCTGGAAACCTTAAAAGGGGAGCCTTGTCTGAGGAATCAAAAAACTTTTTGGTAAATTGATCCGCCAACCATGTTTTCGAAGAAACAACACTTATTTTTCATGTGAGATTATGCAGAACGTAAAGACTGAGCTAGTACCAATATATTGTCCAAATAAGGAAACACCACAATACCCTGCTCTCTGATTACAGAGAGTAGGGCACCGAGAACCTTTGAAAAGATTCTTGGAGCTGTCGCTAGGCCAAAAGGAAGAGCGACATTATTGGTAATGCTTGTCTAGAAAAGAGAATCTCAGAAACTGATAATGATCTGGATAAATTGGAATATGAAGATATGCATCCTGTAATTCTATTGTGGACATATAATGCCCTTGCTGAACAAAAAGCAGAATAGTCCTTATAGTCAACATCTTGAAAGTTGATACTCTTGCATAATGATTCAAAATTTTCAGATCCAGAACTGGTCTGAATGAATTTTCTTTCTTTGAAAAATCTTAATCTGCCCCCTACCAGCTGAGATGGAATGAGGGCCGCACCTTCATGCGGACTTGGGGGCTGGTTTTGGTTTCTTAAATGGCTTGGATTTATTCCAATTTGGAGAAGGTTTCCAATTGGAAACAGATTCATTGGGGGAAGTGTCACGGATACTGGGCTGCAGGGATTGATCCCTTACCCCCTATGACCACACCCCTGCTGTCTCTCTGCGGTTTTGGGCTCCTCAGAGCAACCATGATTCCCCAGACCTTCTGTTCCCATTGTTTTGTATATTGAATGTCATCTTGAAAGAGCTGGTCGCTGACTGCCACTTTCCCCTTTGTCCGGCCAGGCCCCTGAAACTACCGGTTGGCCGCATCATCCAGAATTACCGGTGCCCTTTGACCCAGGTCGCTCCAGTGGCCCTTTGTCCCAGAGATCCACTCTTCTGGGGTTTTCTGCCTCTCAGGGTGGGCCAGAGGTAGGGTGATTGCCTGAAGGGAGCCAGTTCCAGTTCCCCCTATAACCCGTGGACGTTTAAACCAGCATAACTCCGGTCCCCAGCCACATATGACGTCACTTTTTGGACTGTAGATTTTGGGGACTGAGAGCTTTAAAATGACAACTTAGAAGTGCCCCCAGGATCACCCCAAAAACTGTCACCCCTGGGTACTGGGAATCTGTAGGACCGTGGCTGCTATGGCTGGCACCAGCCTGTCTGGAGGGGTGGGAATGGTGGGAAAACTGTGGCACTGTCTCATGTCTTATCAAGATGAGTTGTATGTATAAAAGATGTGTGTTTGTCCCAATAAAGTCAGTTCTTATTTAATCTGAATGCTAATCTGTCTAGTCATTCAGGTGGGCTCCTGCTAGAATCACATTCCTAGGCTACATAGCAGCTTGTTCCAGGCAGCGGAAGGACCCCTTTGGCAGTGCTACCCAGATGGTGGTATGCTTCTGTCTACCTGGTACGTATAAACCACCAACTGAAGATCTTGCCGGATGGAGCAGTACCATGGGCTCCAGAAGGAAGAATTGAGAACGTTGCTACAGGCTAGAGGGAAACTCGCTGGCAACAAGACAAAGGCAGTGCTCCTAGCCGAACTGATGGAGGACGATCGGGCTAGCGAACAGGCTGGTGGGTCAGACAGTGACCAAAGCGGGGGGTGGCCCAGTACAGCCTCAACTCAGGGGACTACAATGTCTGACCTTCAGCGGCAGATAAAGTGGCAACTGGCTCTCTATGGACCTAACCCCCCTGAAAAGATCATTACTCGGATAGTGACCAAAGCCACCAAGGTACAGACATCTATGGTGGGGGTCATGCCAGATCCCCTGGACCCCCCTTCCTGGCCCAAGAAACTCACGGGGCTTTCCGAACATTCCAGGATGATGAGCAAGGATATTGACTGCTACCTACAGCTGTTTGAGAACCAGTGTCGAATGCATGGGGTCACTAATGCCAAAAGGGTTACTATCCTAATTGGGAAACTGTCTGGTAGGGCCCTGGAGGCTTTCCACTCTGTTCCCTCCGGAGATCAAGACAACTATGACTGGGTGAAGGAGCGTATACTTGCCCAGTATCAACTCACACAGGAGGCTCACCGGCTAAGATTCAGGGGACTACAAAGACAAGAGGAGCAGCCTTATACCGAGTTTGCCAAATGATTAGCTCAGCCCTTGAACTCCTGGGTTACTGGGTGCCACATCACCACCCTAGACTAAGCTCTTCAACTCATGCTCCTGGAACAGTTCTACAACTGCACCACAGCGGAGATAAGGGACTGGGTAAAGGACAAAATACCCAGAACAGCAGACCAAGCCGTCACCCTGGCCAATCAGTATGTGGATGCCCGGCGCCAGGTGGCCACAGACCTCTGGCCAGCAACCCACTCCGCTCCAGCCCCAGCTTGACCCCCAACAGCTTTGCGGCAGCCCCAGACCCAGTCACCGGCAGAGATCCCTGAGGGTGTTATGGATGTGGAAACCCCGGCCATATGATACGGAACTGCCCAACAAGACAAAGAAACCCACCAGCACAGCCACCAAGGAACCCCATCCCGACTCCATGGGGAGCTCCTCCAGCCCACACCTACCAGGCCGCTGCCCATTGTAACTATACAGTGAGCTCTGACCTGTATGCTGAGTGGCCAGAAGAAGAAGTGGGTGTCTTGCACCGCGTCAACTCAGTGGACCAAGACAACCAACAACAACATCGGCAAGAGGTATGGGTCAATAGGTAGGCGGCTCAAGGAATGAGGGATACCAGGGCCACCGTTTCTTTTGATTCAGCCCCACCTTGTTTCCCTCTCGGGTCACACTGGACAGACCCTTGCTGTAGGGGTAGCGGGAGGTGCTGTTCTGAGGGTTCCGACAGCCTGGATTCATTTGAACTGGAAAACCGACTCCTGCAATGTAGAAGTGGGAGTTATTCAAAACATCCCTGCCGAGGTCTTGTTGGGAAACAACCTTGGCCACCTTGTCTCTGCCTTTTTGGGGAATACCTCTCCGGACACCTGCCATTTGACTACCCGCCAGCAGGCCAGATGCAAAGCCACCTCACCAACTCTGGAGACCCAGGTAAGACCTACTGCCCCGACTCCTACCGTACTCTGACTGCCCGTCCCCACTAAGCACAAATTTGCTGAACCCGCTCCTGGGCAACCCCTTCCGACTTCGCTAAAGAGACCTTGAGTGACCCAACCCTGGTCCCTTACCGAGACCGAGTAGGTGCTGACGCCCAGGGCCCCGGAGATGAATGGTTGCAGTGGGAGGGTGAGCTCCTGTACTGGATCTTCAAGAGGAGAAAAGAACCAGTGCCCAAACACCAGCTGGTCGTACCAAAGAAGTTCTGGTCCAACCTTCTGAAAATAGGGCATGACATTCCCTTAGCCGGCCACTTAGGAAAGCAAAGGACCCACCACCACTTGACTCAAACCTTCTTCTGGCCAGGCATTACAGCCGATATTAAGGAATACTGTAAATCCTGTGAGGTTTGCCAGAAGGTAGGAAAGATGGGAGACCATACGAAAGCCCCCCTCCATCCCCAGCCCATTATTGATGAACCCTTTAGCTGAGTAGCAGTAGACATCATGGGGCCATCAGCTCGGCCCAGCCCCTCAGGAAAGAAATACATCCTTACAGTGGTAGATTATGCCACCCAATACCCAGAGGCAATCCCCTTGGCCAATATCCAGGCGGAGACCATAGCAGATGCAATGCTCCAGATATTCACCAGGGTAGGCTTCCCTTTGAAAGTGGTTTCTGATCAGGGAACACAGTTTACTATGGAAATCACTCAACAACTCTGGAAGTTGTGCAGGATTAAACCCCTGCACAGCACCCCTTACCATCCCCAGATGAATGGGCTTTGTGAGAGGTTTAACGGGACCCTAAAGCAACTGCTTTGGATGTCCTTGGCCACTCACAAGGACTGGGAAAAATCCCTGCTGCACCTCCTCTTTCCATATGGAGAGGTGCCTCAGGAATCCACAGGCCTTTCCCCCTTTGAACTACTGTATGGTCCAAAGGTTAGGGGCCTGCTTGATTTGGTATGAGCCCACTGGGAGGGAGCCACAGGAGGGGAAGAGCACTCTGTCATGGGGTACGTACTCCAGCTCAGGGACTGGCTGCAGGACCTGGCTGCCCAGGTCCGTGAGAACCTTCAGGCCTCTCAACACAAACAGAAGCGATGGTACGATTGCAATGCCTGTACCCTGATAGTGGGACAGAAGGTCCTTGCCCTGAAGCCTGTCAAAACAGACAAGCTATAGCCCTCTTGGCAAGGACCCTAACAGGTTGTGGAACAACTGAACAACACCACATACCTGGTAGAGAAGTGTTCAGATGAAAGGATCCGTCGTACCTTTCATGTGAACATGTTGAAGGCATACATAGAAAGACCCAGAGATGTGGCCGCTACCACCAGAGCCATCCACTAGGTGGAGACCCCAGGACAGACCCCACTGCGACAGAGCAAGTTTTCTCTGTGAAAAAATCACAAAAAGACAAAGACGCCTCCTGGTGTAATACAGTTAGTGAAAGAGATTTGTTAGGTTATCAAAAAGGTACTCCCAAGTGGAGCAGCACCCAATTGTGCTAAATCAAACAGACTGGGATCTCACAGTGTCCCAGCTCACTGACACTGCAAGGAAACTGGTTTCTCCAACGTCTTGCCGGACTGACAGAGCTCAGACTCTCACAAAGAGGTTTACATAAAACCAAATTTTATTAATAAAATAAAAATCTCAGTGTCTCATAACACTAGATATTAAAAGAACAAGCAACGCATTTCTCAGACTGCTGTCTGTTTCATCAGGCTGCGACAGGCTGCCTACAGGGTCCCAAAGGCCAACAGGAAAGTATGCACCGCGAGCTCCAGGGAATGTTGGACCTCGGTGTCATTGAACCATCCAACATTCCCTGGGCCTCTCCAGTAGTGTTAGTACCCAAAAAGGACGGAACTACCCGGTCCTGCGTTGACTACCACAGACTCAATGACAGAACCACCACTGATGCCTATCCCATGCCCAGAGTAGATGACCTGTTAGATTGAATCAACCAGGGCCACTTCCTGACCACCCTCGACCTATGCAAAAGTTATTGGCAAATTCCCCTCGACCCTGAATCCATCCCCAAATCTTTCTTCATCACTCCCTTTGGCTTATACCAGTTTAAGTGAATGCCGTTTGGAATGAAGAACACCTCAGCCACTTTCCAAAGAATGGTAAACCGCCTGTTAGATGGCCTCCAGGACTATGCCTGTGCATACCTGGATGACATCACCATCTATAGCAAGACCTGGGAAAACTATTTGGTCCACCTAGGCATCGTTTTAGATCATCTTCGAGCCGCCGGCCTAACCTTGAAGCCAGATAAGTGTACCATTGGGCGCTTGGAGGTTCAATACTTGGGCTACGAGTCGGCTGCGGTAAGCAGTGACCCAAACTGGCCAAAATCGAGGCAGTGGCTAACTGGCTCACCTCCAGGACCAAAACCCAAGTCCTTGCCTTTCTGGGTACTGCAGGCTACTACCGGGGGTTTGTCCCCAATTACAGCACCCTCGCAAAACCCCTGACTAACCTGACCCGTAAACGACTTCCCCGACAGGTCCTGTGGTCCCCCGAGTGTGAAAAAGCCTTTCAGAGTCTTAAGTCTGCCTTAATCTCTGCTCCAGTACTGGCCGCTAAAAAACCAGCCAAACGCTTTTCTGTCCACACAGATGCCTCTATGTTTGAGTTGGGGGCCATACTAAAACAGGCAGATGAGGAAGGAAAGGACCACCCCATTGCCTACCTCAGTCGAAAACTGCTACCCTGGGAAGTAGGCTACGCAGCGGTCGAGAAAGAGTGACTGGCGCTGGTATGGGCTTTGAAGAAGTTGCAGCCCTACCTATAGGGAAGACCCTTCACCATCCTCACTGACCATAATCCCCTTGTATGGCTTAACCGAGTTTCCGGGGACAACGGGAGACTGCTGAGGTGGAGCACTTTGACATTCAGTACCGACCGGGAAAAAGCAATGGGAATGCTGACGGACTTTCCCGGCGGACTGGAGTGGTATAAATTCCTTGCACATCCCCGGGCGGACCCGTATGTGGATCTAGCCGGGTCTGCCGAACTGGAAGGGGTAGTTGTCACAGATACTGGGCTGCAGTGATTGATCCCTTACCCCCCTATGACATCACCCCTGCTGTCTCTTGTCAGTTTTAGGCTCCTTAGAGCAACCACAATTTCCCAGACCTTCTTTTGTGTATTGAATGTTGTCTTGGAAGAGCTGGTTGCTGACCACCACTTTCCCCTTTGGCCAGTGGGCCCCTGGAACTACCGGTCAGCCGCATCATCCAGGATTACCAGTGCCCGTTGACCCAGGTCACTCCAGTGGCCCTTTGTCCCAGAGCTCCCCTCTTCTGGGGTTTTCTGCCTCTCAGGTTGGGCCAGAGGTGGGATGATTGCCTGAAGGGAGCTCCCTTGGGAACCAGGGGTTCCGGTTCCCCCTATAACCCCTATTCTCCCTGGACTTCCAGGTGTACGTGTAAACCAGCATAACTCCGGTCCCCAGCCACAGATCACGTCACTTTTTAGACTGTAAATAATTCTGGGGACGAGAGCTTTAAAATGACACCCTGGAATAACACCTGCTGCTCCCCCGGGATCACCCCCCTGAAAACCACAACCCCTGGGTACTGGGAATCTGTAGGACCATGGCTGCTATGGCCAGTGCCAGCCTGTCTGAAGGGGTGGGAATGGTGGGAAAACTGTGGCATTGTTTCATGTCTTATCAAGATGAGTTGTATGCATAAAAGATGTGTGTTTGTCCCAATAAAGTCAGTTCTTATATCACCTGAATGCTAATCTGTCTAGTCATTTAGGTGGGCTCCTGCTAGAATCACTTTCCTGGACTACATAGAAGCTTGCTCCAGGCACACGATGGACCCCTTTGGCGGAGCTACCCAGTAGGGGTAGCCGGGGATCCGTCACAGGAAGGATTAGGTTTCTGTTCCTTATTTTGTCGAAAGGAACGAAAACGGTTAGAAGCTTTAGATTTACCCTTAGGTCTTTTATCCTGAGGCAAAAAACTCCCTTCCCCCCAGTGACAGTTGAAATAATCAAAATCTAACTGAGAACCAAATAAATAATTACCTTGGAAAGAAAAAGATAGCAATCTGTATTTAGAAGTCATGTCAGCATTCCAAGATTTAAGCCACAAAGCTCTTCTAGCTAAAATAGCTAAAGACATAGATTTAACCTCAATTTTGATGATATCAAAAATGGCATCACAAATAAAATGATTACCATGTTGAAGCAAATGAACAATTTTAGAGAAATCAGAATCCAATTCTTGTTGCGCTAAATTTTCAAACCAAAAACTTGATGCAGCTGCAACATCAGCCAAAGCAATTGCAGGCCTAAGAAGATGACCCGAATATAAATAGGCTTTCCTTAAATAAGATTCAAGTTTCCTATCTAAAGGATCTTTAAAAGAAGTACTATCTTCCATAGGAATAGTAGTACATTTAGCAAGAGCAGAGATAGCCCCATAAACTTTGGGGATCTTTTCCCAAAACTCCAATGTAACTGCTGGCAAAGGATACAATTTTTTAAACCTTGAAGAAGGAATAAAAGAAGTACCAGGCCTATTCCATTCCTTAGAAATCATAGCATAAATAGCATCAGGAACTGGAAAAAACCTGTGGAGTAACCACAGGAGGTTTACAGGGAGTGCAGAATTATTAGGCAAATGAGTATTTTGACCACGTCATCCTCTTTATGCATGTTGTCTTACTCCAAGCTGTATAGGCTTGAAATCCTACTACCAATTAAGCATATTACGTGATGTGCATCTCTGTCATGAGAAGGGGTGTGGTCTAATGACATCAACACCCTATATCAGGTGTGCATAATTATTAGGCAACTTCCTTTCCTTTGGCAAAATGGGTCAAAAGAAGGACTTGACAGGCTCAGAAAAGTAAAAAATAGTGAGATATCTTGCAGAGGGATGCAGCACTCTTAAAATTGCAAAGCTTCTGAAGCGTGATCATCGAACAATCAAGCGTTTCATTCAAAATAGTCAACAGGGTCGCAAGAAGCGTGTGGAAAAACCAAGGCGCAAAATAACTGCCCATGAACTGAGAAAAGTCAAGCGTGCAGCTGCCAAGATGCCACTTGCCACCAGTTTGGCCATATTTCAGAGCTGCAACATCACTGGAGTGCCCAAAAGCACAAGGTGTGCAATACTCAGAGACATGGCCAAGGTAAGAAAGGCTGAAAGACGACCACCACTGAACAAGACACACAAGCTGAAACATCAAGACTGGGCCAAGAAATATCTCAAGACTGATTTTTCTAAGGTTTTATGGACTGATGAAATGAGAGTGAGTCTTGATGGGCCAGATGGATGGGCCCGTGGCTGGATTGGTAAAGGGCAGAGAGCTCCAGTCCGACTCAGACACCAGCAAGGTGGAGGTGGTGTACTGGTTTGGGCTGGTATCATCAAAGATGAGCTTGTGGGGCCTTTTTGGGTTGAGGATGGAGTCAAGCTCAACTCCCAGTCCTACTGCCAGTTTCTGGAAGACACCTTTTTCAAGCAGTGGTACAGGAAGAAGTCTGCATCCTTCAAGAAAAATATGATTTTTATGCAGGACAATGCTCCATCACACGCGTCCAAGTACTCCACAGCGTGGCTGGCAAGAATGGGTATAAAAGAAGAAAATCTAATGACATGGCCTCCTTGTTCACCTGATCTGAACCCCATTGAGAACCTGTGGTCCATCATCAAATGTGAGATTTACAAGGAGGGAAAACAGTACACCTCTCTGAACAGTGTCTGGGAGGCTGTGGTTGCTGCTGCACGCAATGTTGATGGTGAACAGATCAAAACACTGACAGAATCCATGGATGGCAGGCTTTTGAGTGTCCTTGCAAAGAAAGGTGGCTATATTGGTCACTGATTTGTTTTTGTTTTGTTTTTGAATGTCAGAAATGTATATTTGTGAATGTTGAGATGTTATATTGGTTTCACTGGTAAAAATAAATAATTGAAATGGGTATATATTTGTTTTTTGTTAAGTTGCCTAATAATTATGCACAGTAATAGTCACCTGCACACACAGATATCCCCCTAAAATAGCTAAAACTAACAACAAACTAAAAACTACTTCCAAAAATATTCAGCTTTGATATTAATGAGTTTTTTGGGTTCATTGAGAACATGGTTGTTGTTCAATAATAAAATTAATCCTCAAAAATACAACTTGCCTAATAATTCTGCACTCCCTGTATAAACAGAATTTAAACGTTTACTAGTTTTAATATCAACAGTACTAGTTTCCTCAATATCCAATGTAATCAACACTTCTTTTAACAAAGAACAAATATACTCCATTTTAAATAAATAAGTAGATTTGTCAGTGTCAATATCTGAGGAAGGATCTTCTAAATCAGATAGATCCTCATCAGAGGAGGATAATTCAGTATGTTGTCAGTCATTTGAAATTTCATCAACCTTATTAGAAGTTTTAAAAGACCTTTTACGTTTATTAGAAGGCGGAATGGCAGACAAAGCATTCTGAATAGAATCAGCAATAAATCCTTTTAAATTCACAGGTATATATTGTACATTAGATGTTGAAGGAACAGCAACAGGCAATGTACTATTACTGATGGACACATTATCTGCATGTAAACTTTATCATGACAACTATTACAAACCACAGCTGAAGATATAATCTCCACAAGTTTACAACAAATGCACTTAGCTTTGGTAGAACTGTTATCATGCAGCAGGGTTCCAACAGTGATTTATGAGACAGGATCAGATTGATACATCTTTCAAATGTAAGAGAAAAAAACAACATATAAAGAAAAATGATCAATTTCCTTATATGGCAGTTTCAGGAATGGGAAAAAAAATATAAACAGCATAGCCCTCTGATAGAGAAATAAGGCAAGAGGCATATAGGAATGGGGTTTAAATAATGAAAATATATGGAGCCAAGTATGAAGCACAACACAAACAGGAAAGAATTTTGGCGCTAACATCTGAAAATTACACACTCGCGTCATTGAAGACGCAACCTTGTGAAAGGACTCGGTGTCAACTAAGACACCGGAAGTGACGAATTTGCGCCATCGAACGTAACTTCGCGCCAAAAAAATTTGTGCCAAAAATGACGCAATATACTTTGGCATTTTGCGCCCTCGCGAGCCTAATTCTGCATGCAAATTTAAAATGACAGTCAATTGAAAAAAAGACTATACCCCAGGTAAGAATACATTTTGCCTAAAAAATGCATTTCCCAGATATGAAACTGACAGTCTGCAAAAGGAAATACTGAAAACGTGAATCATGGCAAATATAAGTACAATACATATATTTAGACCATTATATAAATACATAAAGTGCCAAACCATAGCTGAGAGTGTCTTAAGTAATGAAAACATACTTAACAAAAGACACCCATCCACATATAGCAGATAGCAAAACCAGTACTGAAACGGTTATCAGTAGAGGTAATGGAATATGAGAGTATATCGTCGATCGGAAAAGGGTGGTAGGAGATGAATCTCTAAGACCTATAACAGAGAACCTATGAAATAGATCTCCCGTGAGGAAAACCATTGCATTCAATAGGTGATACTCCCTTCACATCCCTCTGACATTCACTGTACTCTGAGAGGAATCGGGCTTCAAAATGCTGAGAAGTGCATATCAACGTAGAAATCTTAGCACAAACTTACTTCACCACCTCCATAGGAGGCAAAGTTTGTAAAACTGAATTGTGGGTGTGGTGAGGGGTGTATTTATAGGCATTTTGAGGTTTGGGAAACTTTGCCCCTCCTGGTAGGATTGTATATCCCATACGTCACTAGCTCATGGACTCTTGCCAATTACATGAAAAAAATAACTTGAGCCTAGGGTTGAATACAAAGATAGCCAATTTTAAGTAAATTAATGTGCATCAGATCAGTGATATTGACTGAGTTTCAGTGCTAAATTAGCAACACTATTTATAAGGAAAATACATTTGCTCATTTCAAACCATCCCTTTAATTATTAGGAAAAGTAATAGCAGCATAAATTGTAGAAAAAATATCAGTGCTAATCTGAGGCTAAGCTTCTTCTATAATGTAAAATTAAAACGAACATATTCTTCTAAGGAAAACAAAGGTATTTCAGGTAATTCTTAACACACTTTTGGATTTAGCACAGTTGTCTTAGTGCACCTTCAGGTTAGCGCATAAGCGAAAGCCAAAATAAGCTTTTGTAGTGCACACCATAGAAGTCTATGAGGAAAGGGACTATTACCCCTCCCACCTCTTGTGCTCCTACCACCTCATGCCCCTCCCCAGCCAAGTTTTTAATTGCCATATAAAGAGACAAACTCATACAACACACACACACCCTCATACAACACACACACACCACACATACATACCACACATACTCATAAAACACACACACACTCTCATACAACACTCACACACCACACTATCATACAATACTCACACACCACACTTATTCTCATACAACACCCACACTCTCATATAACACCCACATCACACACACTCTCCTACAACACACGACCCAGTAAACATAATGTTGCGACCCAATAATGGGTCCTGACCCGTGGTTTAAAGAACCCTGGCTTAGAGGAGCAAAGGGAGAGAGTTGATACTATCAAGTGCAAGGATTTAATAAAGATAAATCAGAAAGCTCAAAGCTGCTATATATTTAAAATATAGAATATTCCCAAAATCCAACCCAAGTAACAACTATAATATATATTTTTATTACATTTACACTTTGGCTTAAAGTATTCATCTAAATGGGGGATACTTAACTTGAAGTATTCATCTAAAGGGGGGGGGTCAAAGTATAAAAGATAATAAAAATAAATAAATAAATATTTTATTTGGGAGATCATAATTAGATTATAGTGGATTATACTAACCATCAACCACCAGCCAAGCCAATATAAAACAGTGAAGCAATACTAAGCAAATCAAGCAAGCAGGCTGCAGTACTTTACTAATTACTTACACTGACTAATCTTTTAATTTGAACTCCAATCAAATGCCTCGTCTGACTCAAACTAACCAGTTATATGGTAATAATTAAAAGAGCTTGGCTGCTTTTCATAAGTAAATGCATGGCTATTGCCCCCAAGAGCAACATAAATGGAGGAAGGTGGGTATTAAGCAGACCCTTATCCGTTTAACAGTGATCACACTAAAAAAGCATTCTATCTGCTCTGTTCAAACCCTGCTCTTTTGAGAATTCCCTGACCTGTCTAGAGCAATATCTTTCAACATGCTCCACACAAGAGCTTCCTCAATATAAATATAAAAAAACTTTTCACAGTATTTCTTGATCATTGCTGCCAATTGCTAGCTATTATATTGGCTTAGCTGGTGGCTGGTTACTGGTACATAATAATATTAGACCATACTTTACTGAAGCTAGCAAGAAGCCATTAGCAATGCACAAGAAACACTGTAAAAGTATCAGCCAATAGGATTGAGATGGCATTCTATTGGTTGTTCCAATCAGCCAATATAATGCCAGTTCAATTGTATTGGCTGATTGCATCAGCCAATAGGATTTTTTTTTCTACCTTAATTCCGATTGGCTGATAGAATTCTATCAGCCAATCGGAATTGAAGAGATGCCATCTTGGATGACGTCATTTAAAGGAACCTTCATTCAGTCGTCGGCCGTGGACAGAAGAGGATGCTCCGCGTCAGATGTCTTGAAGACGGACCCGCTCCGCGCAGGATGGATGAAGATAGAAGATGCCATCTGGATGAAGACTTCTGGCCATCTGGAGGACCACTTCTGCCTGGTTGGGTGAAGACGTCTCCCGGTAAGGTGATCTTCAAGGGGTTAGTGTAAGGTTTTTTTAAGGGGGGATTGGGTGGGTTTTAGAGTAGAGTTGGTTGTGTGGGTGGTGGGTTGTAATGTTGGGGGGGAATTGTAATTTTTTTTTAAGGTAAAAGAGCTGATTACTTTGGGGCAATGCCCCACAAAAGGCACTTTTAAGGGCTATTTGTAAATTAGTGTAGGGTAGGGCTTTTTTATTTTGGAGGGGCTTTTTTTATTTTGTTAGGGGGATTAGATTAGGTGTAATTAGTTTAAAAATCTTGTAATTTCTTTATTATTTTCTGTAATTTAGTGGGGGTTTTTTTGTACTTTAGATAATTTTATTTAATTGTAATTAATTGTATTTAATTTAGGTAATTAATTTAATTATAGTGTAGTGTTAGGTGTAATTGTAACTTAGGTTTTATTTTACAGGTAAATTTGTCTTTATTTTAATGAGGTAGTTATTAAATAGTTTATAACTATTTAATAACTATTCTACCTAGTTAAAATAAATACAAAGTTGCCTGTAAAATAAAAATAAACCTATTATGTATCTATTAGTTATATTGTAGCTAGCTTAGGGTTTATTTTATAGGTAAGTATTTAGTTTTAAATAGGAATAATTTAGTTAATTGTAGTAATTTTATTTAGATTTATTTTAATTATATTTAAGTTAGTGGGTGTTAGGTTTAGGGTTAGACTTTAGGGGTTAATAACTTTATTATAGTGGTGGCGACATTGGGGCGGCAGATTAGGGGTTAATAAATGTAGGTAGGTTGCGGCAATAAATATAATGTAGGTGTCTGCGATGTTGGGGCAGCAACTTAGGGGTTCTAAGTATAATGTAGGTGGTGGCAGTGTCCGGAGCAGCAGATTAGGGGTTAATAATATAATGCAGGTGTTGGCGATGTCGGGGCGGCAGATTAGGGGTTAATAAGTGTAAGATTAGGGGTGTTTAGACTTGGGGTTCATGTTAGGGTGTTAGGTGTAGACATAAATTTTATTTCCCCATAGAAATCAATAGGGCTGCGTTAGGAGCTTTACGCTGCTTTTTTGCAGGTGTTAGGTTTTTTTTCAGCCGGTTCTCCCCCATTGATTCCTATGGGGAAATCATGCACGAGCACGTTTTACCAGCTCACCGCTAACGTAAGCAGCGATGGTATTGGGGTGAGATGTGGAGCAAAATTTTGCTCTACACTCACTTTTTTGCGGCTAACGCCGGGTTTGTAAAATACCCGTAATACCAGCCCTGTCTGTAAGTGAGTAGTGAGCATAAACTGCTCATTAGCACCGCACAGCCTCTAACGCAAAACTCGTAATTTAGGCGAGTATTAGACTAGAAATACCATTTCGAAATCGAATGTCACATTCAAATTCGAATGTCACATTCAAATTCGAATATTACATTTATAAAACACAGTATTAGACTAAAAATACTATTTCTAATTTGAATGTGACATTCAAATTTGAATGTCACATTCGAATTCGAATATTACATTTATAAAACAGTATTAGACTAGAAATACTATTTCAAATTCGAATGTCACATTCAAATTTGAATGTAACATTCAAATTTGAATATTACATTTATAAAACAGTATTAGACTAGAAATACTATTTCAGATTTGAATGTCACATTCAAATTTGAATATCACATTCAAATTTGAATATTACTTTTATAAAACACAGTATTAGACTAGAAATACTATTTCAAATTTGAATGTGACATTCGAATTCGAATGTAGCATTCAAATTGGAATATTACATTTATTAAACACAGTTGTAGACTATAAATACTATTTCGAATTAGAATGTTACATTTGAATTTGAATGTAGCATTCAAATTTAAATATTACATTTAAAAAAAAAAACAGTATTAAACTAGAAATACTATTTCGAATTTGAATGTGGCATTCAAATTCAAATGTAGCATTCAAATTCGAATGTAGCATTCAAATTTGAATATTACATTTAATAAACACAGTTGTAGACTAGAAACTAATATTTCGAATTCAAAGAGAAGAATCTGTGAAAAGAGATCACAAAACAGAGGGCGCCTCCTAATATAATACTGTGGTGACAAGATGGATATGTATACACGAGTGTTGTTTGGTAGGTATTATACTCACAAAAGTGGCAGCACCCACTTGTGCTGAGTCAGGCTTACTGGGTAATTGTTAATGTTCCAGCTCACTGCTCCCAGGCCCAAAAATATAGGAAAAGAAATCTGTGAAAAAGATCACAAGGAAAAAGCCTCCTAGTGTAATACTGTATCAATGAACAGCTGAACCAATCCTCTGATGAAGAAGGTACTATACTTTTGACACCTTTGAAACGTGTTAGAAAATATTTGCAAAAAAAGGAAGTTTTTGCAAAAGACTTTGGTCGGCCTGTACAATTTGGAATATTGTTTTTATCACCTCGCATATATACGGGACTGCTGGAAGATATTCTAACAGTGGAATTGATGTGCACTTTGAGTGTTTGATTATACAACGCTTGTCTGATACCTCATAACAAATTGAGGCTAATGAAGCAGGTTTTACCTTAGATTTTAATAAAATGTGTTTTAACTTTTATTAGTACAATATTGCACTATTGTTTGACGTTTTTTTTCTGATCCTCAATAAATTCAGCCTCCGGGGATGTGGAGAGAATAAGAATAAAGGGAAGGAAGGATTACTACCATTTCCAGGCTATACCGAAGTTTCCAGACTGACTGACAGACACAGGATCTCTGTTTTTTCAAGAGATTGCAGCCCTTACCTCATTGATTGGGATTGCATCTAGTAAGAAGGATATATTTATTCACTTGAATACAGAATCAACTGGAGATACTTTTTAACAAAGTTTCAACTGCAATTTATATAAGACTAAAAAGCTATTTGTTTTGTAATTAATATCATTGATTACTACTGACATTTACAATATATCTGTTACATTATTTTATTGTGAATTTTATCAGTGAAAATAGATTTTGTTCATCTTACTTAGTTTTACACCTTCTACCACCCCTTCCATACACTTTCTAATATATATATATATAGAACCAAGGTGTATAGTGTATGCACTCCCACTAATGAACTCCAACTTGCCAGGGTGCTGTAACAAGGAATGCGGGTTTTCAAAGAATAAAGCACTCGCTGGACTGTAGACATCAGTGACAAATCCAAACTTTATTGTGTGACGTTTCGGGACAAACAGCGTCCCTTCCTCTGACAAACATCAAGTGTACAAATTAAACTTTTATAGGCCTACAAGACACTCCCCTAGTAGGCTACAAATTAGGGCAAGCCGTGTGCAAAACCCAGCAGTCATGGGCAATTAATACTGTGCTGATGTTCAAATGTGTAAATAAAGTAAAATACAGACGATACGATAATATACCAGTGAGACTGTGTTAAAACTTAATAATAGTGAATGTATATCCCCATATACGCTCAATCTATGCTAACGATCATACTGACAATTAGGATTACCTTGCTGCATCCAAAACACATGTAAAGCACAACAAAAGCCCTCATTGGTGTGAATGAATACCGCCTCTTGTGCAGATTGGCAGTATCTATAGTGACCCGCCTCCGTATAAATACACCCCCATGGTGACGTGTATGTAATAATAACAGATAGCACCGACATACTACATCAATATTGCTTTCAGCTAGAGAATAATCTCAGAATGAGAAACCAACATCACGCATATATGACCAACATCCATTAGTGGTTAACAACTCAAAGGGCTACCCGATGGCAAACATAAATTTAAACACACGCCTCCTCCACTAACAGTGTATCAAAACATGAGCGCTCATTGGGACAGGCTCATCACACCCATCTATATGATTGGCCCAGTACATTACTCTACCAGAGACAGAAGTCTTACGTCACGAGCCACTGTGATCAGTTGAATCGAGCTGGAGTCTCAGCCAAAGCACGCACAACACAACTCAATCAACACCCAAAACAGGAAGAATGTGTGCTGACAACCTATTGTGTAAATAACACCGGGGTAAGAGCGATAATATGTTCACAAAGCACAGAGTGCTCAATATAACCATATTGATTAAATTAGGAATAAAACTAACCAAAATCCCAGTCATAAAGTAATGGATCTTGAAAAAATTACATAATGCTCATAACAGGAAGTAAGAAAATATTTAATGTAACATCCCAATAAACATCTAAAAAATCTGAAAAATTCTAAAAAAAAGTGTCCAAACTCATTCATATACATAAAATTGTCCAAATTAATTTATATACCTAACACTCATGAAAAGACAATATGAAAAAGATTATATGAAAAAGTCAACCTCTGTATGAAATACATACATCCTAAAAATATAAAAGTAATGATAACAACAAACACCTGATAAGCATAGGAGCGTAACAATATAGTTCACGGCAAGGCAATATTATGATGGCTCTAGGGTACCAAGATGTTGTTGCACCCTTGTACCATTAAGTGGCCATTAGGGTCCCAATTTTATTGTGTTGTACCAACCCTAGTACAATGGCTATGTGGCATAATCTGTTTAAATAGGACACCATTATTACCTACTAAAAACATGGTTAAAAACAAATTTAAAAACACCTCACATGTATTCCGATCATAAATGGAATACAGGTATGTTACCATTATTATACTGATAAATTATATAGTATGAAAGTAGGAAGCACTATAGAATTAATAAAGGCCTTGGGGCCAGGGTGCAGAGTGCAGAGTGCAGGCTGCAGGGTGCAGAGTTCATGTATCCATCAGGCTTCTTTTTGTAAGAGCATTTTAGCTCTGTTGCCTCCTCTTCTTGGGATCGGCACATGATCTATGATCCTGAACCGCAAGTCACTCACAGTGTGCCCTGCCTCCAATAAATGAAGAGCCACAGGGTGTTCAGCCTTGCCCGTCTATAAAGCTGTTCTAATGCTGTAATGGTGATTCGCCATCCTCACTCTGGCATCATTGTTCGTCTTTCCTGTGTAAAATTTTCCACAGGGGCAATTGAGAAGATAAACAATGAACTGGGTGGTGCATGTGAGGAAGAATTTGATATTTCTTTCTACAATCCGGATGTTGGAATGTTGTGCCTGTATGCATGCTGTTACATGTGACGCAGCTGATGCACTTGAAATATCCAAATTTCTTCCTCAGCCACGACTGTTTGCCACTCTTCAAAGGAATATCTGTCTGCACCAGCATATCCCTTAGGCTTCTTCTTCTGTGAGGCGCCATCCATTCATTAAAAGGCAATGTAGGGTCAGATTGAAGTAATTTCCATTCCTCTTTGATTGCTTTTGTAATATGATGTTGTTCTGGGCTGTAAGTGACAATAAACGTAAGCTGTGGATTCTTGGTATTTTTGGTATTTCCATGGGGAGTCTGTACCTCCTGTGGTAGTAACGCTAACTCCTGTTGTTCCCATAAAGTTTTCTTATTCGTTGGATAAATCTCTGTGTCATCTCAGACAGTTGTAATTTCATTTTGTTCTCATCTGTGTTGTTTCTGATGACACGCTGGAATTGTGCTTTGGAATGTTGTGAATTAAAGCTGGTTGGTGGCAGCTTCTCGCATGAAGGATGGAGTTATGATCAGACCCTTTTCTAAATAGGGTGGTACCCAATCCATCATGGGCCTTGAACACCCTGACATCCAAATAGTCTACCGTATAGATGTTAGCAGTGTATTGGAACTTAATGGTACTCTCCATCTCATTCAGTGTTTCAATCCAAGTTCTTAAGGCTGTTTCTCCATCTTGCCAGATTAGGAACAAGTCGTCTATGTAACAACAGTAGAACTTGATGGCCTTTGTCTCATACACCTTCATCTGTGTGGACTCATATTCCGCCATGAAAAGATTTGCCAGTGATGAGGCCATATTAGACCCCATTGCAGTCCCTTCAGTTTGCAAATAAAAGGTGTTTTCAAAGCGAAAGAAACTATTCTCAAGACATATAGTTAGGAGATCAACCAGTAGACCTTCAGGGGGGCCCACATAGGGTGTCTGTCTCAGATGGTTAACAACTGCTGCAACCCCCAGCTTGTGTGGTATCACCGTGTAAAGGCTGCATATGTCCAACGAGACCAGTAAGTCAGTAGATTGAATGTCCCTAAGTTGGGTAATTGACCATATAAAGGCACTGGAATCCTGTGTATACGATTTCATTTGTTTGACCAGGGGCGGTAGATGATAATCCAGGAATTCAGCCAGTGGATGAAGTAATGATCCCCTAGCTGAGACTATTGGTCTCCCTGGGGGCTTTGTTGCATCCTTCTGAATCTTGGGTAACGTGTATAAAATGGGTGTTATGGGGAAATCCCTCTTCAAAAACCGGTATTCATCTTGAGTAATCACATCAGCTTCCAACCACACCAAAAGTTTCTGGTCAATGACTCTCTTCAACTGATGAATGGGATAATTTTGTAGAATGGTATAGGTTTTGGGATCTGATACTTGTCTAAGAATCTCAGATCTATACTGACTCATATCCATTACTACCACGGCTCCGCCTTTATCAGCTGGATGTATAACTATGGATGTGTCATCAGCAAGTGACTTGAGCGCCCGTCTTTCTTCTTTAGTAAGATTGTCGGTCATCCTCTTGGGTGTAGTGTCCTTAGACAACTGAATTAGGTGGTTAGTGAATGTAGTGATCGATGGATTCTGTGATTTAGGATCAAACGTCCCAGTAGGTCTGAATCTGATAGGTTCCTCAAAATCTGACTTGAAAAATTCTTTCAGTCTTAAACTCCTCCCAAACTTCTGAATGTCAATATATGTGTCAAATGAATTCATCCTCGTGGTGGGTACATAAGATAATCCCTTATTTAATTGAGAAGTCTCTGATTGGGTGAGTACTCTCGAGCTGATGTTGAAGCCTAAAAAACTAACCAAAGAATTGTATGTCGCCATTGGTGATACATTTGCTCCATTTCCTCCCCTGGTGTCATCCCACTGTTGTCCCCGAGTTGCACCCCTAGATCTAGTGGTGATACCCCTGTAGGTGGACTCACTGCCACAGGTCACAGCTTCTGGATCTGAGCTCTCGCCAGAGATAGAGTCAACGGTATTAATATTTTTCTTAGTAAACTTCCTCTCTCGCCTCTGTCTGAAGCTCTTTCTTTCATCGGGGGATAACATCTATCAGTAGACAATTTTATACGTGTAATCCTGGTTAACTTTTTGGAGTTTACGATTTTTTAAAGCAATGAGTTCTTGTTTATATAATTTAACTTGCTGTGACAGTTTGTCAATCCAATCACATGTATTGTCAGACCGTAGCCGGTTAAGTTGTTCAGTTTAAAAAATATGGATGTCGCTCCTCACTTCTTTAAGTAATTGTCCAGCCTCACTGATGACAAGGAGCATCAGGTCAAATGAGCATTTGTTGAGAATTTTACACCAGTTGGTGCAAAATTCTACATTTGTTCTTCCGATTGTAGCAATATTTTTGACTCTAAAACCTTGTTGTAGCATTCTTTTTATATGGTAATCCGAAAAGGTATATACCATGCAGGTTCAAATTAGACATGTGCGATTCGTTTCGGATTGATTCAGAAATTCTGAAAATTCTGAAAAAATCGGAGATTCGGATCGATTCGAATTTCCGAATTAAAATACTGCCGAATCTACCGAATAAATCCGAATCGAATTGAATACATGTGAATGGATTCCAATACATCCAAATCGATTTGAATACATCCAAATCGATTTGGATGTTTTCAGTAGATTTGGATGGCCGTGTATTACACTAGTATTGTACAGTATATTAGGTTTTATCACTCTGCTACGGGTTAAACCTAATATACAGTACATAATACTAGTGTAATACACAGCACATCCCACCTAACACCGAAATTCCGAATTTCCGAATCAATTCGAACCGAATCGAATCGAACCAAATCGAATCAAACCAAACCGAATTTTTTCCAAATCTGAAAGAATCCGAATGAATCCAAAACAAATTCATTCGAAATTTTCCGAATTTGAATAGATCTGAACCGAAATTCAAATCGATCCGAACCAAAACGAATTTTTTGAAGCTGCACAAGTCTAGTTCAAATCAATCTCACGTTGCTTGAGCTTTGCAAGGGAGTTATATAGAGATTGGCAAGACTCCTCTATCTGTTGCTCTTCAATAGAGCCAAAACGGATTGCCTCAGCATCCTCATCCGTAAATGTAAAAATATCTTCGTATTTGTCATCTGTGTTTCCACTCAAGGCTACACTGGGTGCTTCTGTACTTTCAATATTTAACTCAGTCATGGTGATGTTAAATGAGGTAAAAAGGAAAAACTGAGAATGGGAAGTGAAATGGGCTGAGACAGCCACAGAGTGGGTGCACTGTACTGTTGTATAGTAGAACCAAGGTGTATAGTGTATGCACTCCCACTAACGAACTCCAACTTGCCAGGGTGCTGTAACAAGGAATGCAGGTTTTCAAAGAATAAAGCACTCGCTGGACTGTAGACATCAGTGACAAATCCAAACTTTATTGTGTGACGTGTCAGGACAAACAGCGTTCCTTCCTCTGACAAACATCAAGTGTACAAATGAAACTTTTATAGGCCTACAAGACACTCCCCTAGTAGGCTACCAATCAGGGCAAGCCGTGTGCAAAAACCAGCAGTCATGGGCAATTAATAATGTGCTGATGTTCAAATGTGTAAATAAAGTGAAATACAGACAATATAATAATATACCAGTGAGGGAAACACAAATATATATTTATATATATAAAGATAGAGGCGCCAATGGTGCAGATCAATGATGCATCTTGATAGCTCAAAGCAAGAGTTAGACACAGGGTACTCACTTGTGGGACAGGCAATCAATCATGCCCATAGAGATAGGCTGGATTTCTGCAGCAGTCCAGCTAGCTGATTAATGTCCAGAATGCAGCTCCAGGGTGCAGTGGACCATCAGGCAAAACATGCACACTAGTCAGATAGGTGTATAAGCAGGAGACCAAGATAAGGGATTCGTGGCCTAAAGGTAGCGTAGCTCCAAGATATACTGAACACTAAGAGTTAGTTAAAAACAAAGATAGTTTTATTTAAAATGTGTTAAAAATACACAACTCATATTAGTGCCAGTAAAAACTTAGGCAAGTGGAGAAACAATGCAACGCGTTTCTCAGTAAAACTGTTTCATCAGGCATGTTTCACACATGTTTTTCTATCCTTATATAGGGCTATGCTACCAACTGATCTCATATTCCCACCCCCCTCTACAATAAGGTGCTATTAGCAATAGAAACCCTTTGTTTCCACACACCCACCTTGCTGCATTATTGTTTGTAATATAATATATAGCCTAAAGTATATAAATAGCTATTTGAAATAGACGATTATTGAACTTGCAGTATCCTCAAACAGTACAAAAAATGGTAACCTGTTAGCAATATTAGTGATAGTGTATTGAGTAGTTTTTACCAAAACAAGTTAAAATTCAAAATGTTCGTAAATACTGTTCCCTAATTGGTGGATTGATCTGTCACTCAAATTAGTGAAGGGGCTGTGTAAGCCTTTAGATAATTACTCTCAACACCTGTGATGTCAGCACGACTGACTGTTCGATAGGCCAAACATATTCAAATACATCCCATGATTTGGGAATAAAAACTACTTCAATATTCCTAGAGAGGGACATCTACATGCCAATTAGACAAAAAAGAGTATTTAATTACTCGTATTAACTTCATTCTCAAACATAATTATTTTCAGTTTTTGGACCAATTTTTTAATATACCAGTGAGACTGTGTTAAAACTTAATAACAGTGAATGTATATCCCCCTATATGCTCAATCTATGCTAACGATCGTACTGACAATTAGGATTACTCCTGCTGCATCCAAAACACATGTAAAGCACAACAAAAGCCCTCATTGGTGTGAATGAATACTGCCTCTTGTGCGGATTGGCAGTATCTATAGTGACCCGCCTCCATTCTTCCTGTTTTGGGTGCTGATTGAGTTGTGTTGTGCGTGCTGACTCCAGCTCAACTCACCTGATCACTGTGGCTCATTACGTAAGACTGCTGTCTGCTGTAGAGTAATGTACTGGGTCAATTAGATAGATGGGTGTGATGAGTCTGTCCCAATGAGCGCTCATGTTTTGATACACTGTTAGTGGAGGAGGCATGTGTTTAAATTTATGTTTGCGATCGTTTCGCCCTTTGAGTTGTTAACCACTAATGGATGTTGGGCATATATGCATGGTGTCGGTTTCTCATTCTGAGATTATTATCTAGCTGAATGCAATATTGATGTAGTATGTCAGTGCTATCTGTTATTATTACATACACGTCACCATGGGGGTGTATTCATACGGAGGCGGGTCACTATAGATACTGCCAATCCGCACAAGAGGCGGTATTCATTCACACCAATGAGGGCTTTTGTTGTGCTTTACATGTATTTTGGATGCAGCAGGAGTAATCCTAATTGTCAGTACAATCTTTAGCATAGATTGAGCGTATATGGGGACACAGTCTCACTGGTATATTATCATATCGTCTTTATTTCACTTTATTTACACATTTGAACATCAGCACATTATTAATTGCCCATGACTGCTGGTTTTTGCACACGGCTTGCCCTGATTGGTAGCCTACTAGGGGAGTGTCTTGTAGGCCTATAAAAGTTTCATTTGTACACTTGATGTTTGTCAGAGGAAGGGACGCTGTTTGTCCCGAAACATCACACAATAAAGTTTGGATTTGTCACTGATGTCTACAGTCCAGCGAGTGCTTTATTCTTTGAAAACATATATATATATATATATATATATATATATATATATATATATATATATATATATATATATACATATATACAAACACTCTGCTAATCCGCATCTCCAGACCATATGAAAAAAGAAAAAAGTATATGTCAATTGTTAAAAGTTGAAAAATACAGCTTTATTTGGTACAAACAATGTTAAAATCAGTTGCATGTAAAAACATGAAAGAAAAAACAAAAGGGAAAATCAGCTACAGTCCTGTAACTGACATAGAGCAGCAGCAGCCAAACATATTTCGGGCCTGATGTCAGCCCTTGTTCACTGGCATAACTAGTGCTGGGTAAAGCCTTAATTTAAAGGTAGAGTTAATTATCAATTACATGCATCTGTTGAATTAACCCATGACTACCTAGATAGTCATGGTTAAAGGTAAATTATCACTAATTGTTTTTTTGTTTCTTATATTGAACATTTTTATTTTAAAGCAAACATAAATGTTAAGTGTATTTATTTAAAACTATCAGATGGCTAGATATATGTGAGAAATTTTACTCTGATTTGATCCTAAATGGATGTAGAACTCAATCTCCACTTAAAGATATTTTTTACTTTAATTCATTTTCTTTTTTATTAAAAAGAAGAGAAAATGAAAAAATCAATCATTAATCTATTAGTAAAATAAATCAACATCCATTATGGAATTTAGACCAAAGGGGTGCTTTGTTTTGAGATGGAAAATCCAAAACACTTCCCTTTGGTCCAAAAGTCTCTCTCTATCGCCCCCTCTCCTGTGTCTAGGGACATGTTCAATGCCTTGTACTGTCAAGAGGGCATCATTAGAATTATGTTCCTCTCTAAAGTGCTTAGCTATTGGTGTAGTACAATCCGGGTTGCCAATATCTCTGAGATGTTGTAAGAACCTGTCACGCAGGGCACGTTTAGTGCGTGCCACGTACTGTTTTTTACATCCTTTGCATGTAAGTAAATAAATGACAAATTTGGTGTTACATGAAATGCTGAAGCGTATGTCAAACTCCCTATTTGTTGTACTTGATACAAATTTGGGACCCTGTTGGATGTGTTTGCAGGTTTTACAAATATTTCCTTGACATTTCATGGAACCTATTCTTCTCTTTAACCAAGATTGGTTAGTTTGTGACGGTAGCATTGATGGAGGTAATAAGCTTCCTAAGGTCTTTGCTTTACGTGCTGAAAAATTACAGCCGTGTTGAAATATTTTACTTAACTTGGGATCACTTTTTAAAATTGGCAAACAGTTGCGAATAATGTCACAAATTTTGTTATAGTCTTTACTGTAATTTGTTGTAAAATATGGTTTATTATTATATCTCTTATTCTGTGTTTTACTCACGCATTTAGTAGTAAGAAGACCATCTCTGTTTAATTTATCCACTCTATTCTTGGTTTCCTTTAATAATTTCATATCATAACCTCGGGCTTCCAATCTGTGGCCGGTGTTGGCTACATGTGATTGAAATTTGTCCTCAGTGGTGCAATTCCTTTTAGTCCTAATCATTTGGCCATAGGGTATAGAATTAATGGTGTGTTTTGGGTGACAGGAGGAAGAGTGAAGAATGGTATTACCCGCTGAACTCTTTCTGTATAACTCTACCTCCAAAGAATGTGTGTCAATATGTGAAGTGAGTGTGATATCCAAAAAGTTTAGGCAATCACTACTTTCAAACATGGTGAATTTAAGGTTTAGATTATTGCTGTTGGCGTGTTCAAGGAACAGTTGAACCGAATGACTGTCCCCATCCCACACCAAAAGCAAATCATCTATATACCTACCAAAATAAACAATGTTCTCACGAAAGGGATTAGTATCTCCAAAGACATGGCACAGCTCCCAAAACCCCATATACAAATTTGCATATGAGGGTGCGAATTTCGCACCCATGGCCGTGCCACGTCTCTGGATATAGTACTTGCCCTCGAACATAAAAAAATTGTGTGTAAGTAAATATTCAACAGCAGTGTACAAAAATTGAATTGTCAAAAAATCATAAGTAGTGAAATTCGTAAGGAATATACATAATATACATATATATGTACATATGTATTTATGTGTATATATGTACTTACAGACATATATAAACATATAAACACATAAATACATGTACAAACATAAAGACATATATATATATATATATATATATATATATATATATATATATATATATATTTATATATATATATATATATACTGTATATATATAATATATATGGGCGAGATTACATATATATGGTGCAGGCATCAGTGCAACTGCTAAAACCTGCACTGCCTGTAATTTAGCCTCGCACATCGGGGTATCACATATACGGCGCCGGCAGTTCATAAAATGCCATAAGTCGGATAAACTAGCGATGTCCAGAAATGAGCGTCAATAAAAATTTCTGGAGTCACCAGTGACTTAAGATACTTTAGAAACTGCTGGAGCCTAAGAAAATAAAAAAATATATCAAATCCCCTGTAAAAGTCTAACCCATCTCCCAAAAATAAACCAGACTCGTAAAACCCCTATATCCACCATCAAACCCACATCGGAACTAATAATAAAAGTATTAACCCCTAAACCGACAACCCCCCAGAACGCAATAGGCCTAATTAAACAATTGACCCCTAATCCACCATTCACCAACATCGCTAACTACTTAATAAAAGTATTGACCTCTAAATCCACCAACCCCAACATAGCAAACTACCTAATAAATGTAGTAACCCCTAATCTGCCATTCTCCCACATCGCAAAGTCCCTATTAAAACTATTAACCCCTAATCTATCCTTAACCCACATTGCAAAGTACCTATTTAAACTATTAACCCCTAATCCGCCATTAACCCACATCGCAACAAACCTTATAGATTTTATTAACTCCTAATCTGCCAAACCCACCCAATGGAAAAATCCAAATAAAACTATTAACCCCTAAACCGCCAAACCCTCACAACGCAAATAACTAATTAAATTACTAAGCCCCCTAACCTAACACCCCCTAACCTAACACTTCCTAAATTTACCCCAATTACCTAAATTAAAAAATACTAAATTACAAACAATTAAAATAAAAAAGCTAACATTACTTACAAATAAAAAAAACTAAAATTAAATTAATCTAAGATTAAAAAAAAGATCTTAGATTAATTTTTAATTTTTTAATTTTTAAGTAATGTTAGCTTCTTTATTTTAATTGTTTGTAACTTAGTATTTTTTAATTTAGACAATTGGGGTTAATGTAGGGGGTGTTAGGTTAGGGGGTGTTAGGTTAGGGGCTTAGCAAATAAAGCTATTTTCATTGTGGGGGTTTGGCGGATTAGGGGTTAATAGATTTATTAGGTTTGTTGTGATGTGGGTTAATGGCGGATTAGGGGTTAATGGGTTAATTAAGTTTATTGCGTTAGTGGGAGATGGCAGTTTAGGGGTTAATAGTTTTAATAAGTACTTTGCTATATGGGTGAATGGCGGATTAAGGGGTAATTTGTTTATTAAGGTATATAGCATTGTGGGGGGTTGGCATATTAGGGGTTAATGGGTCAATTAGATTTTTTGCAATGTGGTGGTTGGCGGATTAGGGGTTAATATAGTTTATTAGTTGTTGCAGTGGGGGTTGGCGGTTGACAGGTAGATAGATATTGCGCATGCGTTAGGTGTTAGTTACTATTTTCAGGGGATTACGGTGCTCACCTACTCAGTGCAAGTCTTGCTGTGCTTGCCTATGTGTGATGAGGTGAAAATGGAGTAAAATGTCTCCATTTTCACTGCGTAAATCCTTGAGCTGAATATCTGATACCGATTTGCGAATTGGTTCTATGTTAGCTTATGGGAGTAAAAATTGCGGGCGACGGGTGAAATATACGCACCACATTTATATGTGGTGCCGTATATGTGATACCAAAACTGCGCAAAAGCCGGCAATGCCGCATATGTAATCTTGCCCTATAAGTGCATTGGAGCTCATTGCAGTCAAGCAGTTGAAAACATGAAAAATCATATTTATGCAATATTCGTATTTAATAAGGTGTTATAATATGTATTTACTGTAAATATTGTACATTCCAATGTTCTTCTCATAGGGGGATATGTTATAAGTATTGCTAAATAGATTCCTATATGCATCTGTATATATCTATACCTATATATAATCATCTATTAATATAGGTATAAATATATATTTAACCTAAATTCTATCAGATATATATATATAGGAATATATATTTAACAAAATATAGAACATATTCTGCTATGTTTAGAACATTACAATGTACATTATGCCATATAGCGCAAAAATATATACAATACAGAAACAGTGTTGCTTAATGTGAATGAATGGATCAGATTGTAAAAGTTACTTCCCTTTAAGTGTTGCCAGTAGGACACAGCTAGCCCATTGTCTCTTGTACCGTACCATTTGTGTCCAAAGTTTTTATAGAATGGTGGTGCAGTATCTATCTGGTCCGTCAGGGCTCTTTCTGAATATATAGATCCTTCGTCTATAGGTCCTTTATTCAATATCTTCAATCAGCAATACCTTGGTAGCATTGATGTACAAAAACTAATTTTGAACGATGCATAACATAAATGTAGCCCGACTTCCGCCCCCCGGGTCCATCCACCAATGTGGTTGTACTACTACCACCACCAGTCTGAGCAATGAACAATCCATGTTGCGCAATGAAGGAGAGGCAGTGAGCTGCTTCTGCCGCCCTCCATTGCTCAACATGGCTATGTTGGCTGATTTGTATGAGCCGCAAAAACCAGCACCACCCAGTGGTGCTTCTTTGCAGCCCATACTCTCCCAATAGAGGCTACTGGTTCTCCAGCCTTCTCTAGGTTTTGAGGCAAATCAGCGGAGTTCACTGTGTCAATGAGTGATGAGTCACATCATGTGACTGTCTTGAACTGGAGGGAAGAATTCACGTGTGAGAAAGAGGCAGCAAGAGTGGACTCAGGAGAACTTGAACAAAGTATTGGAGAAGATTGACTTCATCGATCTGATTGACACTGTCAACAGTGAGAGGCGAGCGATGAGGCAGAGAGAGTACCTGCCCTGCAGGGTAACATTATACTTAAGGCAACCATGCTAAGCTGAAGTCCAATGGCCTATGGAAGCCAGTTCACAGCTGCAGTATGTGCTGGGGAAAGTGTGACTGGCCATTAAGGCCCAGAAGCATAAAAAATTAGAAAATTCTGAAAAAATGAGTAGTTGTGAGATGTGAATCTTCAGAGGGCTTGCTACTGTCACAAAGGTTATGCGTGTCCGTCACTAGTTGTCAGTGAGACATTTTCAGAACCAGCAGCCCAGCACTTCCCTGGTTGTTAGTCCCTGTCACTTGTTCTCTCAGGGAATGTGCAGCTCCCAGCTATTGCTCATTTAGGGTGCGGGCTGTCTGGTGTATGTCTCTATGACTTTCAGCAGATTTAGGTTACTATATACTTAACAGGAGCAGTTGCTGGTACTATATACATAATATAATGTGAATGCCCCATGATGAATTGTGCCAGTTGTAACTTTGCAGAATATGCAGAGCAGGCTGCTAGGTGCCTGTCCCTGACTGTCAGTTATAAATATGTGTGTAGGCTGCCAAGTACCGATCACTGAATGTTAACAAGGGCAAGGTGGTCATAGGTTTTACAGGGGGCCTCGCTGGTCCTGTATCTCCAATTACTTCTGCTTTGATGGTGCTCCATTGAAATATTAGAAGGGAAATTGTTAGCTTCTTGTGTTCAATTCTGACAGTGTTCCCCTTTTTGGCAGTGAGGGATGCATGATGCTAAGGGCTAGCTAACCTGTGCTTGTCACTAGTCTGGTGGGATATCAAACTGCATGGCTGCCCAGTGAGGAATGTAAGTGTTAGCGAGCAGTGTTAGTGTTTTTTTATTGCTGTCATACATAAGGTATGGGCTGAACAGAGCTTGTCATTGGTTGTCAGTTTGGGATGTAGTGAGCTTGAGTGAGTGTGTTTGCATGTGTGTGTGTGCATTTGTGGCTATTGACTGGGATGGATTACTGTGTGCACTGCATAACTAGATTGAGGGAGCTTGATTATGCAAATCTAGTTTTAATCTTCCTTTAAATATAGTTTTGTGTGGTAATTTTATGAAAGCACAAAAACCTGGTATATACAGTATATACAGTAGCTGTTTTTTTATTTTTTGTATAGGATGCCCTTCTAAAATACAATCATACCTTTATTTTTTACACTGTGTTTAATAACAAATATTATTTACTTAAAAAAAAGTGTTATTTCCCAGATCTGGCATATACTGAAATGTTGTTTTTCATAGAAAGAGGATTTAAAAGGCTTATATATGCTTTTTACATTTTCTAGATATAATTACTTTAAAACCATAAAACCACTTTCCAAGCAAGGTAGAGAAAAAACTTCCAAGAGCACTAACACAAAATGTATAGTCCATGATAAATCCAAACATCGATCTTAAAATAAATAAATGGAAAGCACACAAAGCTTTCACTATGCCTCTTACTGTTGTCAAGCAAACTGTAAATAGAAAGAAAATGTAGCACACTGAAGCCTTTACTACAATAAGGTTTTGGCTTTTCTTGGCATTGCAGCTTATTTTATTATGAGCCCCAACACAAATTGAAAGCACATATATGCCTTTTGTCATTGGCTTAATGTGTTCAGTTAGCACCCAGTAGAGCATTGCTGCATATCCTTCAACAAAAGATGCCAAGAGAATGAAGCAAATATAATAATAGCAGTAAATTGAACCTGCAAATTTAATCATAAATTTAAGCTGCCTTTGTCAGCATCATATATGTGCTTCTCAGACATATCATAGCCAGTGCCTCACCAGCCTCTGACCTCACCACATGTCATTGCTCAGTAGAGAAACAACCAATACAGTTCAATACAATCAGGCAAGAAGGTGCACTAAATGGAAAATACTCACAAATCCTTCACCTATGTAAGTGTTTTCAAATTGATCTATCACTGCCCAAGTATAGGTCTTACTTTGTGTGCTCCTGGGTGTTATAGATCATTTCTGATATTTGCCTTATTGTTGAAGAACCCTGCCTACCTGACTACGCTGCCTAATTAACCCCTAAACTGCTGGAATGATGTACTGCTACTGCACTCTGCTTATCTGACTACTCTGCCTGATTAACCCCTAAATTGCTGGATTGATTTACTGTTGCTGAACTCTGCTTGACTGACTACTCTGCCTGATTAACCCTTATTGTTCTTGATTGCTTCACCATTGCCAAACCCTGCCTGCCTGATCATTCTAGTGATTTACCCTTGGACTGCTTTACTGTTGCCAAACTCTGCCTACCTGACCATTCTAGTGGTTTACCTTTGGACTGCTTTACCGTTGCAGCTGAAGACTATCCTGCCTGTGGTGAGTGCTATTTATCTCATCTTGCAAACTTTCTCTGCTCTGGGATATTCCCTATCATTCCGGCTCGATGTATGTGTCTGTAGTCTGTGTAATAAGTTATGTATTTACTCTGCTGATATCTTGTCTTTATCTATGTGATGTTCAAACCTTGTCAATACTTGTTATAATTCCTAAATGTTTAATTTCACTAATGATATAACCCCAGCTTCCCCCAAATTCTATTGTCTGTCATGTTTACTTATCTCACCCTGAATCAAACTTTCCTAATTTAACTTTTGACCTTCTTTGATCATGTCATTACCTAATTTATTGCAATCAGCTGAATGCTCTGGCCTATAAATTTAACACTGCTAAGGGGAAGCAATGCAGGCTTAGATAGCAGTATTGTAAGATCATCTGTTCACATCTCTTAAGTGAACATTTATAAGGATTGGACAATGGATAAGGCAAGTTCTATTGAGTTTTATCCACTGTTTGACTATTTTGTAAAAATGCCCAATATCTTTATATTCATCTTTGCCACCTTTTTTCTATTTAACAAACTACTTTACTCTATTACTCCTTCCCCCTCACCACCTGCACTGTTCATAGACCATCTCTCTTAACCTCACCTTGCTTTTGTAGTCATGAACTTCACACATTCCTAAAGACTCTCTCTCCCCCTTGCACCTTATCACAAAAACATTACTGCAAATCTGCATCTCATCTCATGTCACTCTCCCTCTGGCTCATACTAGCTGCTGGTGACATCTCCCCTAATCCTGGTCGCCCACAACTTCCTTGTCCTGCACACCCATGTGTGCCCTTCATAAACTTCAAAAACAAAAGTCTGGTAACCTTAATCTTATTCATCTTGCATCTAAAGTCACCGACCCCTCCGCTTGTGCACTATAGAACTCTTGCTCTGTTTACAACAAGCTCACTTCTATCCATGACCTCTTTATCTTTAGCTCTCTTCTTCAGACACAGCTTCCTCGGCCGCACTGTCACATGAGGGTCTCCGCTTCAGCCACACTCCTAAGTCTGATAATAGACAAGGAGGTGGTGTTGGTATTTTACTTTCCTCTCACTGCACCTTTCAACAACTATAGCCCTTCTCTTCCCTCACATTTTCTTAATTTGAAACACACTTGATTAGCTTATTCTCTCCACTCTCTATACGTATTGAAGTCATATACCGCCCCCCTGGCTCCTCAACTCTATTTCTAAATCACTTTGCCACCTGTCTACCTTATTTCCTTTCCTCAGATACCCCTGCCCTCATTCTTGGAGACTTCAACCTCCCTGTTGATAATCCCACTGCCTCCTCTGCAAAACAGTTTCTGTAACTCCCTTCATCTTTTGGCCTGTCACAATAGACTGACTCTCCCACTCACAAAGATGGTTACTCCCTTGATCTGATTTTTAGCTATCGATTCACTTAAGCAATTTAAACTTCATAAACTCCCCTTTTCCTTTTCCTGACCATCACATTTTCACTTGTAACATTACTTACCTCCCTACAACTCTCCTTCCTTCTACCCCTCACACCAAACTTCACAGAAGAATAAAGTCAGCAACAGCTCACTAGCTCTCTGTCATATCACAGTATTTCTCTCTCTCTATACTTCATGATTTCCACGTTTGACTGTCCCTTTAAACATATATCACATGACCGTTATGCCTTTATAAGCCCTCCTCCCTAATTCAACTGTGCTTGGTAATTTGATTTGCATGAGGAGTGAACATAACTTTCAAGAAGCTCTGACTCTTTCATCAAGTGTTTTGCTAACCTTCAATCTGCAAAAGTTATTTTCAATTACAGGACACCATTCTTTGTTCAGCAACGCTAACTGACATTCAGCGTGTCTGCAGGAGTTCGGCGTCTGACGTCATCAGCACTCCGGGAGTCAGTCTCGCAGCTCCTCTCTCTTGTCGGATTCAACTCTGCTTCTCAGGACAACTCATTCACCAGCTAGCAAAGACTCCACAAGTACACGCTGGACAAGAAGTCAAGGGTATCGTACATTCCATAAAGTTATCACCGTAGTAACGCTAATATCATATTATTCCAAAGACTGTTTAAACTAACAAATCAATCTTCTGCATATACGTTACTAATGGAATGTTTGCATGATTAACATCTTCTGCCTATAACCTAGCTATTTCTGCATGCTATATAATTCTATAACAATCCTGCTGTTTCTATAAATAAGTTTGCATATGAACTATACTACCCTAAACATTCAAGTTCTGTATATGAGTGATATGCTACATTCCGTATGAAGAGATACTAACAGAGCTTCAATTACATAAAGTTTGTTAATATTTCACATTCTCTAATGAGATTATCTATTATTTAGCAATTAGCTATTATATTTATTTGGAGAGTATTAGCACATACATTGTATTAAACTTTAAACATATGGTTGTGCATATCTCCTGCAACTAAAGTTAGTTGTAATTTACTTTTGACCTAAACAGGTCACCCTCAGTCAATGAGCAAAATAAGGTTCCTAGTTTAACAAGGTAACCTAGGTTTGGTGTGAGACTGAGTGGAGTAGATACAACTGGGTTCTCATTAATCATATAATAACTCCTCACATATTACCAAGCCGCATAACCCACTTGTATCTATAATGGATGTTAATGAATTATCCAACCATGTTGGTACCCTTTCTCAAAATATGGATATAATGATCCAGGGTCTTAGGGACCTCCAAGTTGAAAATCAGGATTTACGAAAATACATTAGGGATCATGTACCTGCTCAAACGTTACCATCACCTCTTGTTTCCCCTGAGCCACAAATATGTCCACCTGAAAGATTTTCTGGAGACAGGACTCAATTTAGAGACTTTAAAAATTCATGTACTTTACTATTTACACTGAAACCAAGAACCTATCCTACCGAAAGGGTTAAAGTTCTAACGGTAATTTCTTATCTCACTGGTGAAGCCAAGGCATGGGCAAATGCATACTATGAGAAAGAAGATCCCATCTTAAACTCATTAGAATCATTCTTTAATGCCATGTCATTACTATATGAAGACCATGACAAACAAGCTTCAGCAGAAAATTGGATCAGAAATTTGCGACAAGGTAGACGCCCTGTAGAAGAATATATAACTGACTTCAAGAGGTGGGCACCTGACACACAGTGGAATAACCCAGCTTTGACAAATCAATTTCGTATTGGTTTAGCGGATTCTCTAAAAGATGAATTGGCACGTGTAGTTATTCCTAAGGACTTAGAAAATCTTATGACCTTGTCTATATCTATTGATCGTCGTTTGAGGGAAAGGAAGATTGAAAGAGGGTCATCAGAAATATCTACCAAGAAATCCTGTAGCTCTCACTCAGTTTCCACTGTACGATCAACTGATGAGCCTATGGAGATAGGCTTTGTCAAAGGTCCTCTTAAACCGGAAGAAAAAGCCAGACGAAGACAACATAATCTTTGTTTATATTGTGCTGCTAAAGATCACGGAGTAAAGGAGTGTCCAATTCTGTTAAAGTAAAAAAAGGGTAAGCAAGAGATAGCTCATTTAAATGAGACTGTTATAAAAAACTCATCTCCCTTTACTCTCTCTGTTTGTCTACAGTGGGATCAACATCAACTTAATGCCCAGGTGGTAATCGATTCAGGAGCAACTAATAATTTAATTCATTCTTCTTTTGTTGAAAATCACAAGATTCCTATAATTAAAAAATTAATTGCATTACCTATTCGAGTCGTTGATGGTTCTTTTATCAATTCAGGTCCTGTTACCCATCATACAGTTCCATTATTATTATCATTTTCATCAGGTCACTCTGAATTGTGTACCTTTGAGGTTATTTATTCTCCTTTATATCCCATAATTCTAGGACTCTCATGGCTAAAGAAACATCAACCAACCATCTCATGGAATAGTGGTTCTATTTCCTTTGATTCACCATATTGTAACACACACTGTACACAAACACAAACTCTATTACAGGTTGATATGACAAATATACCTACAGAGTACTCAGATTTTAATGATGTTTTTGATAAGGTTGAGGCTCAATCTTTACCTCCTCACAGACCTTACGACTGTCCTATCAATTTAAAACCAAACAGTAAAATTCCTTATGGTCGTATATATCCACTCTCTGAACCTGAACTGCTTCATCTCAAAGGATATCTTGAGGAAAATCTAAAAAAAGGTTTTATTCGGCCTTCTACATCTTCAGCTGGTGCCGGAATCTTTTTCGTGAAAAATAAAGATGACAGTCTCAGGCCTATAATTGATTATAGACAACTGAACAACTGTACAATAAAAAATAGATATCCTTTACCTCTTATTCCAGAACTCATAGAGAGGTTACAGGGTGCTACCATTTTCACCAAACTGGATTTAAGAGGTGCATATAATTTAATTAGAATTCGCAAAGGCGATGAATGGTTAACTGCCTTTCGTACAAGGTATGGTCTCTATGAGTATTGTGTTATGCCTTTTGGTTTGTGCAATGCACCTGCAACTTTTCAGTTTTTTATTAATGATGTTTTCAGAGATTTACTCGACACATACATTGTCATTTATTTGGACGATATTCTCATCTATTCAAATTCCAAAGAGGATCACATACAACATGTCAGAACAGTTCTTTCAAGATTAAGACAGAACAACTTATATGCTAAGTCAGAAAAATGTATATTTAATTCTGATTCTATTTCTTTCCTGGGGTATCATATTTCACCAAATGGAATATCCATGGAGGACAACAAAGTACAAGCTATCACTAACTGGCCTATTCCAAAAAATAAGAAAGAGCTCCAGAGGTTCTTAGGATTCTCAAATTTTTATAGAAAATTTATCAAAGGTTTCTCTACTATCGCAAAACCTCTCACACTACTCACCCGAAAGAACCACAAATACCATTGGAACCAACAGGCAGATGACTCTTTCAATGCTCTCAAACATAGTTTCATTACCGCTCCAATCCTACAATTCCCAGATCCATCGAAACAATATACTTTAGAAGTAGATGCTTCCGAATTTGCAATAGGAGCCATTCTATCTCAAATAGATTCTTCTACCAACATGCTTCATCCTGTCGCATATTATTCTCGGGTCATGAATTCTGCCGAAATTAATTACCCAATTGGGGAAAAAGAACTTCTAGCCATCAAGGCTGCATTCAAATTTTGGAGACATCTACTAGAAGGGGCAAGATTTCCAATCATCATATTTACAGATCATCGTAATCTACAATATCTAAAAACTAATAAAAGTCTTTCTTCCAGACAAGTCAGATGGAGTTTATTCTTTACTAGATTTGATTTTCTAATCACTTATCGTCCAGGAGTAAGAAATACAAAGGCAGATGCTTTATCTAGATATCCAACTCCATTAACTGAGAGTTCTGAACTAAATTCAATTATACCACCAGAAAAATTCATCGGCCTCTTAGTGGGGAAAACATCTATTTTCAAAGAACAACAACAGAATGATCCATTGATTAATGATTCCAGGATTCATAAAGGTAATGATGGATTTTTCTACCATGGTCATGCACTGTATGTTCCAGAATCTCTTAGGATTGACATTTTAGCTATGGCACATGATATTCCACTTTCAGGACACCCTGGTTTCAAGAAAACTCTTCATTTAATTCAAAGGGATTTCTGGTGGCCACATATGAATCATTCTGTTAAACAATACATACAAGGGTGTGCTGTATGTACCAAATGTAAATCTCAAAGAATTCACCCTTATGGTTTACTTCTATCTCTTCCAATCGCTGATAGACCTTGGCAAGATATTGCCCTAGACTTCATTGTCGATCTACCTCCTTCTTCTAACAACACAGTCATTCTGGTAGTTGTGGATCTCTTTTCAAAAATGGCACATTTTATACCTATTCACACTTTACCAACAGCTTCAGAAACAGCTGAATTGTTCATCAAACATATTGTCAGATTGCATGGGTTACCTAATTCTATTACGACTGACAGGGGTACACAATTTACCTCTAGATTTTGGACGCAACTCTGTTCTAGTTTGCATATTGATCGCCGTTTGAGTTCAGCTTACCATCCTCAAACAAACGGTCAGACTGAAACGATTAATCAGAGTTTAGAGCAATATCTAAGATGCTACTGTACTTTTCAACAAGACAACTGGTCTTCTCTTCTACCTACTGCTGAATTCTCCTACAATAACACCATTAATTCATCTACCAATACAACTCAATTTTTCATTAACTATGGGTTTCATCCCTCTTATCATCTTCTTCAAAGATCAGAAAGTTCTTGTCCTTTGGTAAATGACACTGTGAATACGATTGCTGAAGGGTTCATTCAACTAAAACAGATTCTACTACAATCTCAAGAAAAGCAAAAACGTTATTATGACTTAAGGAGGACAAAACCTCCTGACTATAAGGTGGGAGATCTAGTTTGGCTTTCCTCTAAACACTTGAAGCTTCACATTCCCAGTAAAAAGCTTGGTTCTCTGTTTATTGGTCCTTACAAAATTATTAGGATTGTTAATGCTAATGCTGTCACTTTACAACTACCGAATTCTTTTAAGATACATCCAACATTTCATGTATCCCTTTTGAAACCTTATGTTCCAGTCAGAGATCAAGTCTTGACAACTCAAGTTCCGACACTCATTGAGGATGAAGTTTCCTACGAAGTTGAGTCCATTCTAGATTCTAGATTCTATAAGAATTCTCTACAGTATTTAGTCCGGTGGAAAAATTATACATCTGAAGAGGATTCTTGGGAACCATCCACTAACTTATCAGCCCCTAGATTGGTATCTCTATTTCATCGCAGACATCCAGACCGTCCCAAACCCTGATCTGCGGAGCATATCGTTAAGGGGGGTGTCCTGTCATATCACAGTATTTCTCTCTCTCTATACTTCATGATTTCCACGTTTGACTGTCCCTTTAAACATATATCACATGACCGTTATGCCTTTATAAGCCCTCCTCCCTAATTCAACTGTGCTTGGTAATTTGATTCGCATGAGGAGTGAACATAACTTTCAAGAAGCTCTGTCTCTTTCATCAAGTGTTTTGCTAACCTTCAATCTGCAAAAGTTCTTTTCAATTACAGGACACCATTCTTTGTTCAGCAACGCTAACTGACATTCAGCGTGTCTGCAGGAGTTCGGCGTCTGACGTCATCAGCACTCCGGGAGTCAGTCTCGCAGCTCCTCTCTCTTGTCGGATTCAACTCTGCTTCTCAGGACAACTCATTCACCAGCTAGCAAAGACTCCACAAGTACACGCTGGACAAGAAGTCAAGGGTATCGTACATTCCATAAAGTTATCACCGTAGTAATGCTAATATCATATTATTCCAAAGACTGTTTAAACTAACAAATCAATCTTCTGCATATACGTTACTAATGGAATGTTTGCATGATTAACATCTTCTGCCTATAACCTATCTATTTCTGCATGCTATATAATTCTATAACAATCCTGCTGTTTCTATAAATAAGTTTGCATATGAACTATACTACCCTAAACATTCAAGTTCTGTATATGAGTGATATGCTACATTCCGTATGAAGAGATACTAACAGAGCTTCAATTACATAAAGTTTGTTAATATTTCATATTCTCTAATGAGATTATCTATCATTTAGCAATTAGCTATTATATTTATTTGGAGAGTATTAGCACATACATTGTATTAAACTTTAAACATATGGTTGTGCATATCTCCTGCAACTAAAGTTAGTTGTAATTTACTTTTGACCTAAACAGGTCACCCTCAGTCAATGAGCAAAATAAGGTTCCTAGTTTAACAAGGTAACCTAGGTTTGGTGTGAGACTGAGTGGAGTAGATACAACTGGGTTCTCATTAATCATATAATAACTCCTCACACTCTCTCAAACCTCTCCTCTCTTCCATCCCCTCCTTTTCCTTCCCTGAAAAATCTATTTGCCACTAAAATGTCACCTTTACATCAGTCCTTGACAATATGGCCCCACCTACCATAGCTCAGAAATCATACACTCATCCTCAGCCCTGGCATACTCCTCTGACACGGTACCTATGCAGATGTTTGATGAGTGACACTGGAGGAAATCTGGAGCTTCAGCTGACTTTCTTCACTATAAGTTCATCTTGAACTATTCTGCCATTAATCTATATAAACAACAATACTTCTCTACTATTATCTCTACTTTTTCTTCAAACCCAAAACGTCTGTTCTCCACATTCAATACTCTTCTCTCCCCACCTCCACCTCCCACTACAACTTCTCTCTCAGCTCAAGATTTTGCCAGCTACTTCAACAACAAAATTGACTCCATCATAAATGAAGTTGGCTCGCAACATACTACCAATATCCCACCCCCCCCAAAAAGCTCACAATCATCCAAAACCCACGTAGCCAAAAATTTAGCTCTTTTGCCCCTGTTACAGAGGAAGACATTTCTTCCCTTATACTATCCTCTCACATCACTACCTGTCCACTCAACCCCATCCCCACAGATACTTCCCTCCCTCTCTTCTACCCTTACCCCTATACTCACACACATCTCCAATCTCTCCCTCAGCACTGGTATATTTCCCTCATCTCTAAAACATGCACTGGTCACATCAATCCTCAAAAAAACCTTCTCTCGGTCCAATATCCCCATTCAACTACCTCCCTATTTCCCTACTCCTTCTCAGTGATGTGCAGTGAGGTCGGAGGCTGGTGAGGCACTCTCTATGAAACATCCAAGAAACAAACGTGTGTGTGTGTGTGTATATATATATATAAAGAAGCAAAGTGAAGCACTCACTGGATTTTCATCAAAAAGTGACCAAAACTTTAATGTAGATTGTGACGTTTCGGGACAGCAACAGTCCCTTCCTCTGACAAACAAACACTGAACAAAAGCACCAGTCTGAGAAAAAAAGGACTTTTTTTCTCAGACTGGTGAGTGCAGCATTTTTTATTCTATATTGGAGTAAAATTGGATTGTGTATTTATTGGTTATGCAGCACCACGGCAGTTGTGTTATGTCTTATGGAGTGCACCTGTATATTGGATTTGTATATATATAAAGCAACCTACTTTGTGCTCATTTTTGTTGCCTAAAATTGTTTGCTTTTTTCATTACCCCCATGTTTTAATTGTGTGACTACACGAATAAATTTACTTTTTAACCGCTTTTTGCACCAATTGCTTTAACTTCATTTTTTGTCATTTATATATATATATATATATATATATATATATATATATATATATATATATATATATATATATATATATATATATATATGTGTGTGTGTGTGTGAATATATACACATATATACTGTATATATATATATATATATATATATTTATATATATATATATATATATTTATATGTAAATATATACATATATATGTAAATATATATTGTGTATATATATATATTTATATGTAAATATACTGTATATATATATATATATATATATATATATATATATATATATATATATATATACATATATATTACTAAATTACTATCACTAACAAGTATTTAGCACCTGAAAAGAGTTCATTATTTCAACCTCTAGCACATAACAACAGTACTAAACAGAGACAGACAGACCCATACACACACAGACATGCACACAGACCCCCACACAAAAACATTTCCAGCAGTCACTGGCTGACGACAAGTACAAAAAAGTTTCCCATCATGACACAATTCCCAACATACTATAAACTAATCTAACCTTTCTTGGCACTAAGGTAGAGCAGTTGCACAGTGGCAATGCACAAAGAAACACTGGTTGTGTGTTGGAGTCAGTCCTTTTTCCCCTCATCTAGACCCAGACTCTAAAATGAATATCTGACAAACACTAAACAAACACTGCTTAGCAATTACAGCAACTATATGAAATTTAACAACTGTTATAATGGTCATAATAATGGGTAAAATTACTAATCGTATAAAAAAGCCTCAGTCAGAGCAGTGTTTTCCTCTCTAATATAACAAGCAGTGACAGTATAATTATTTACAAGCAGCTGCCCATGATTCCAGGGAGAGAAAGAAAACATTACAGGTTGTACATGGCATATCTAGACACTGACAAAATAATAAGCAGCTCAAGGTGTGGAATTGGTGTGTTAATAGCAGGTATACAGTGTAAAGCAAAAGTTTATTAGTATAAAGCTAAAGTTTTCTTTTGTTGAAAAACGTACTGCATGTTAAAATTGCAATAACTACCTTTAGATGGCAACTAGCTAAATCATTCTACACAAAACAGGGTGTAAATCTTCATTAAAGACACAGTAAAGTGTGAATCTGTAATATCCACAGGGCATGGTGTGCATAACTATTTTACATACAGTTAAATGCCCTCTGTATTACAGAAGTGTGTGTCAGCAGCATGAACCAGGAAATGAATCTGAATTAAACACATACCAGTATGTTTGTCAGAATCATAATCAATGTAATTTATCTATCAAGTCCCTGAGTGTCACTGTCTACACTGTGACCACCTGACCAATGAATGCTATAGTCTATTATATTAATTTAATTTTCAATTTAATTTCCCTAAGACTTGAGAATTAAATTAATTGCACATTTGCACAGTGCACTGCACTCATGGACTGCCAGATGCCGGTGGTTAATTTGTTACACTGACTCACTGTCACTCAGTCACTGTCTGTCCTGTCCTACCTAGGCTCAGAGTCAGCCCACCTCGATAAATTAAACTGTTCAATCTGTTCTTCTGTTGG
Source organism: Bombina bombina (assembly GCF_027579735.1). NCBI lineage: Eukaryota > Metazoa > Chordata > Amphibia > Anura > Bombinatoridae > Bombina > Bombina bombina. Next base: position 744,448,768 of record NC_069500.1, read on the forward strand.
TTCGGTTGCGCTGAATCAGTGACTGTCAGTCACTCACTGTTCTCTGCTCTGCTGTGCTGCCATTGCCGGTCCAGGCAGTGTCTCTCACTGACTAACAGTCTCTGACTAGTGACTACTCACACTCACTATATATAAATGCTCTACTGTAACTAGGGTAACCAATAACCAGACATTGTAGGGTTAATTATTCATATTACATGAAGCGGCAGTGAGTTTCAACTCCTCCATTCCCTAATTTACATATTGTAAACTATACTGAACTATATCATTTATGATATCTTCTTCATCTACCATGGTTTCTCCCTCACACATTTTCTGACTTGGCTGCTGCAATCAAAAGCATTTACTTACCGGCCAGCGTCGTCTTCTTCCAGTGTAGCAAAAGAAATGAGCAGCATATCATTTATGATATCTTCTTCATCTACCATGGTTTCTCCCTCACACATTTTCTGACTTGGCTGCTGCAATCAAAAGCATTTACTTACCAGCCGGCGTCGTCTTCTTCCAGTGTAGCAAAAGAACTGGGCAGCAAACATACAGGACAGGGCAGGTCTTTCCTTCTTCTCAGCAGCTTCACCGTCGCGTCTGTCATAATTGGTCTCACTCTTCTTCTAACTTCCTGCCGTGCAAGGCTGCCAGCAGTTCCATCTCCTGACCTCCACTTGTGATGAGTCAACGTGATGTCACTGAGACCTGATTGGCTCTCGGGACCCATCACTCACCCGAGGCTATTTGGAGAGAAGCCTCTACTGGGAGTGTATGGACTGTGTGGAGCAGCACCGCTGGGTGGCGCTAGCTCTCGTGGCTCACACAAACAATAAAACATGATCTATGTTGCGTAATGGAGGGGCAGCTGAACACCTCACAGCCTCCTCATTGCACAATATGGATCGCATCAAGGCTAAGGCTTTACTACATGGTGGCGGCGGAGGCAGCAGACAGGGGGGTAGGGGGTGGGTTGGTAACTTGGGGTACAAAAAATATATATGCTTTATAAACTTTAAACTTTTTTTATTTTTTTATAAAACCTTACAAAATAAGATTATACACACATAGGACTCCTATGATGGCACGTCATCCCTCTTGCCTCAAAGCTTCTTGAAAAACTAGTATATGCAAGTCTATCCCATTTCCTTACATTAAACTCCATCATTGACCCACTGCAATTTAGATTTCGCCCCCTACACTCCACAAAGACAGCAATGGTTAAGGTTACCAATGACCTACTTACAGCAAAATCTAAAGGCAACTTCTCTCTACTTATCCTCCTTCATCTGTCTGCAGCCTTTGATGCTGTAGACCACCTTCTTTTGCTCCAAACCCTCCATTCCTTCAGCATCTGCGACACAGCTCTCTCATGGTTCTCTTCCTATCTGTCTAACCGTACCTTTAGTGTAGGCTTCTCTGGGGCATCCTCTGCCCGTTGCCTCTTTCTGTTGGGGTACCGCAAGGCTCTGTCCTCGGTCCCCTCCTCTTCTCAATCTACATGTCCTCATTAGGTTTCTTAATAAAGTTCCACTGGTTTCATTATCATTTGTATGCCGATGACACCTAAATCTACCTCTCTGCACCAGAACTATCTCCTTCCTTGCTAACCTGTGTCACTAACTGACTCTCTCATATCTCATCTTGGATGTTCTCTCACTACCTCAAGCTAAATCTCTCCAAAACTGAGCTTCTTATTTCCCCCCCCCATCTTCCAAAATCTCCACCCCCCATTTCTCTATAACTGTTGATAACTCCATCATTACCCCAACCCCACATGCCTGATGTCTTGGGGTCACACTTGACTCAGATCTATCTTTCACTCCTCACATTCAGTCCTTGGCTAAAGCATGCCGCTTCCACCTTAAAAAAATCTCTAAAATTGGACATTTCCTTACACAAGACAGAACTAAGATTTTAATCCACTCTCTCATCCTTTCCCGCCTCGACTACTGCAACTCCATCCTATCTAGTATCCCTAGCTGCCGCCTAGCTCCTTTACAATCCATAATGAACGCCTCTGCCAGGCTCATCTTCCTTACATGTCGCTTTTTATCTGCTGTACATCTCTGCCAATTTCATCACTGGCTTCCTCTTGCCTCCAGGATTAAACACAAATTTCTCACTCTGACACACAAAGCCCTCAACTGCACTGCTCCCCCCTACATCTCAAACCTTGTCTCCAGATACTCTCCCTCCCGTCCCCTTCGCTCCGCTCATGATCTCCTACTCTACTCCTCTCTTGTTACCTCCTCACATTCCCATTTACAAAATTTTCAGACTGGCTCCCATCCTATGGAACTCTCTGCCTCGCTCCACAAGACTCTCCCCTAGTTTTGAAAGCTTCAAACACTCTCTATTCAGGGATTCATACAACCTACACTAACCTTCCGATCTCCACTGCTATCCCCTTAAGCCCCATAGCATGTAAGCCTACGAGCCCAGCTGTTCGTAGTTCACATTCATAAGAGCTTGACCCCTGTAAATGTTATTTTGTACACCACCTATGGTCATAGCACTGCAGAATCTGTTGGCACTCTACAAATACCTGATAATAATAATATAAGCTCCCGCTATAGAAGGATTTTAGCCTCAGATTAGCACTAAAGGGATGGTCTCAAATGAGCAAATATTTTGTTTATAAGTGGTGTTGCTAATTTAGCACTGATACTCAGTCGATATCACTGATCTGATACAAATTACTTTACTTAAAATGGGTTTACATTCATATTACAAGTTGTAAGTAAAAGTTTTACACGTGAGTGAAACCTGACGTGTGCTAACTACAGGACTTCGGATATCGCAACTGCACTGAACTTACTCTCCCCATATTCTTCAAATTAGAGGGCAGAAGAAAAAAACTCAACACTATATTCCAATATATACCTACATATATATGACTATACCTGTATATCTATTCCTATAGATATATAGTTATAGATTTGCATTTTAATTTAATGTTATCAGATATATATAGATATATACATTTAATAATAAAAAAAAATTTGTAAATGAAGAACATAGAAATGTAAAATATTTACATAATGTACTTTGAGCTTTGCGCTTTAAGTGTAACACAGTGTCGGGTTAGTGCACATGAAGAATGAGTTATCTTAAAGGGACACTGTACCAAAAATATTCTTTTGTGATTCAGATAGAGCATGTAATGTTAAGCAACTTTCTAATTTACTCCTATTATCAATTTTTCGTCGTTCTCTTGCTATCTTTATATGAAAAAGAAGGCATCTAAGCTTTTTTCTTGGTTCAGCACTCTGGACAGCAGTTTTTGATTGGTGGATGAATTTATCCACCAATCAGCAAGGACAACCTAGGTTGTTCACCAAAAATGGGCTGGCATCTAAACTTACATTCTTGCATTTCAAATAAAGATACCAAGAGAATAAAGAAGATTTGATAATAGGAGTAAATTAGAAAGTTTCTTAAAATTGCATGCTCTTTCTGAATCATGAAAGAAATTTTTTGGGTACAGTGTCCCTTTAAGGCATGTTATCTATTAATTAAATATAAAATATTGAAAAATATTAATAATGAATGTAAATAATTATTATAGATGTACTATAAAAATTCTAAATGATCAATAGAATATACACACACACACACATATATATTTATATATATATATTGCTGTATCTATACTAATATTGCTATAATTTTTTTAATATTTTAGATATGCGCCTTAAAATAACTCATTCTTCATCTGCGCTACTGTATTAGACCCTAAAGTCCAAAACCCGAAGCATGTTATGCATGTTTTACATTCCAATGTTCTTCGCATAGATTTTTTTTTAATTTGTATTATTAAATATTTATTTCTATACACATCTAATAATGTTAATGTAATATATATATATATATTTATTTATTTATTTAATAATAAATAAGATTTTCCTGCGACCATGATATTCAAATCCTCACCAGCATGGAGAGAACAAATCTGTTTTATTAGATAGTTTTTAAATGTTACAGTATATTTTAATGTTTTTATGTTGTGTATGGTGTAACTTATTTTTTAGCCCAAGCTTTTACACAAGGTTTTCAGTTGCACTAATCTGATACGCGTTAATTTTGATTGCACTCAAGCAAATGCATTTACTTTCAACTTGTAATATGAGCGCAAGTTAACGTGGGCGCAATATTCCTATATCGCTCACACGCAAACATTAGCGCGCCACTTGTAATCTAGCCCTTGATGTAGTTTAATCAATGATACATATCATTATTATCAAGTACAAACTGTAAGTTGACTATTGCTATAAACTCTTTGAACTACCAGTATGATGTATAAATATCTATAAAATGTCAATTCTATTAGATTATATGCATATGATCCTCTCAGTATGACACATTTATTGACTACCCTTGAAGAGTCTTTTTAGATATAGAGATTCGATTGCTCTTCAGGTCATTTCTAAACATATCATCTCTCTTAATGGACAAGCAGCTATAGCAAGGCAATATAAAGAGAGATGATTATACTGCAGCTTTTGGCATGTTTGTTGATAAGCTTTTAAGAATACTTTAGGCATATTCCAGGAATGCTTGAAATAATGTATTGTATTTAATTCTGCCACCTCTATTGAACCTATTTTACACCCTTGCTTTAAAGAAGTACTTATGCTAAGCTACTATCCTACAACTAAACTTCTCTATATCTTAGTCTGGTTTTTTTTGTCTACTTTTTAAATAAAAATGTTTTGTTTGTTTTTTACGCTCAGCTCTATCAAATTCCTTATTATAGTTTGCAGTTATATCATCCCTTTCCTCTTATCTGTACATGTTAAAGGAGCAATCAGAATTACTTTTATTATTCAGAACATGCAATTTAAAACCATTTTTCATTTTACTATTTTTTTTATCTAATTTGCTTTATTCTTTGATATTCTTTGTTGAAAAGCATACTTAGGTAGGATCAGAAGGAACAATACACTACTGAGAGCTAGATGCTGATTAACTCTTGTTATTGGCTCATCTGATGTTCAGCTAGCACATTGCTCATCCTTCAACAAAGGATACCAAGAGAATGAAGCTAATTTGACAAGAGAAGTTAATTGGAATATTGTATGTTCTATCTTTATCTTGAAAGAAAAATGTTGAGTTTCATGCCCCTTTAAGGTCATCCAGCTTTTCCTTGCAGGTTTTTGTTTTAGATAAGTTTTGCGTAACAAAACATCTGTTACATTATTAAATTCATCATTTCTAGTTCTTTAAAAATATCAAACAGTATAAAAGGATGATTATACGTATTTATTTATTTTTTAAAGTAATTTTTCCCATCCTAGATCTGTTATGACAAACTGGTGGCTCATGGGCCACAAGAAGCCTTCTGCACTAGTTTTTGTGACACTCTGTAAAGTAGAAATAAGAATGTGTGTCATATATTTTGTGGCCCTAGGAAAAAGGTGAACTAAATATATGCCGTTTGGGGATTGCTGGTGAGTGGCTCTCTAGAGTGGAGAAAAACAAAAAGGCTACCCTGCAAACTTACAAAAATCTCAGCCATTTGTGTTTTTAACACCAATAAATGTATATATGAGGCCCTTAAAAGGATAGTAAATACCTGGTAACAACAAGACATTCCTGTTGTGTTGCTATAGAATAGCATATTAGCCAAGTCTAAATGTTTTTAAAACAAATTAACATTTGTTTGCTGCAATTGGTTTTCAATAGCCAAACTCCACCTACCATTTGCCTCATTTAGAGGAGCCATTCTAGGCTTAAAGGGACATGAAACCCAAAAATGTACTTTCATCATTCAGATAGAGAATACAATTTCAAACAACTTTCCAATTTACTTATACTATTTAATTATTTAATTTGCTCCCTTCTCTTGTTATAATGCTGAAAGATTTATCTAGGAAAGCTCAGGAGCAGCAAAGAACCTATGTTCTATCTGCTGATTGGTGGGCGCATATATATATATATATACTGATTGTCATTGGCTCACCCATTTGTTCAGTTAGAAACCAGTGGTGCATTGCTGCTCCTTCAACAAATTATACCAAGAGAATTAAATAAATTAGATAATAGAAGTAAATTAGAAAGTTGTTTCAAATTGTATTCTCTATCCAAATCATGAAATCATTTTTTGGGGTTTCATGTCCCTTTAAATCTGCAGCTGACAAGGCTAGTCCAGGTCATGATTTTAGTAGGATGTGCATTGTTTTGCAATTCTTATTTACTAAAGCCAATTAAGGAAATACAAGTATTAGCCGGGTTACCCTTGAGAAATCTGCTGTGTAGTTTTTCAGTTCTCAGAATTCAGTATTAAATTACATTCAAAGGGAACAAAATGAATAATAAAAGTATACTGCAAAGTTGTTTTACTATACATAACTAAAATGTTAATATTAAACCCCCAACAATTTTACTGTCCCTTTAAGGCTTCTAAAATATTGATCTGAGCTTAAACTTAAAAGGACACTGAACCCATTTTTTTTCTTTCATGATTCAGATAGAGCATAACATTTTAATCAACTTTCTAATTTACTCCAATTTTTCTTTGTTCTCTTGCTATCTTTACTTTAAAAGCAGGAATATAAATCTTTGCAGCCAGCCCATTTTAGGTTCAGCACCATGGATAGCACTTGCTTATTCGAGGTTTGCATTTACCCACCAATAAGCAAGCATAACACAGGTTCTCAACCAAAAATGGGCCGGCTACTATGCATCACATTCCTACTTTTTAAATAAAGATAGCAAGAGAACAAAGAAAATTAATAATATGAGTAAATTAGAATGTTGCTTAAAATTGCATGCTCTATCTGAATCATGAAAGAAAAAATATGGGTTTAGTGTCCCTTTAATTCAGGTGTGATTCTAAACCAGATGATTTAGAGGTGAAAAAAGTCTCTTATTCAATCATTTTCCTCTCCCCTAGCAGTGCGGTGCGTAATGTACATGGAAATAATGCACTGGATTGCAATTTCAGGACAGATGTCACTTCTTTTCAGGTTTAGTAGTGTTACAATAATGATCAGGGAGTTCATAGCATGCCCAACAACCCCTTTAGTATCAACAATAACTGAATTGCTCAAACAACGTTTTTGTAAAGTGGTATAAAAGGTTTCACGGTTTACTAACTAAAATGATTTTTTTAAACTTTCATTAATTTTTTTTAATGACTCAGCAAGCTATTGAATGGATGTGACAAAAAGGTTAGTTGATTAATCCATGCTGTTAAAATCCCAATTCTAACCTCATGAGCAAATATTGAACAAAAAGAAAGAAAATATATGTGTCTATATAAATATATATATATACAGGGAGTGCAGAATTATTAGGCAAATGAGTATTTTGACCACATCATCCTCTTTATGCATGTTGTCTTACTCCAAGCTGTATAGGCTCGAAAGCCTACTACCAATTAAGCATATTAGGTGATGTGCATCTCTGTAATGAGAAGGGGTGTGGTCTAATGACATCAACACCCTATATCAGGTGTGCATAATTATTAGGCAACTTCCTTTCCTTTGGCAAAATGGGTCAAAAGAAGGACTTGACGGGCTCAGAAAAGTCAAAAATAGTGAGATATCTTGCAGAGGGATGCAGAACTCTTAAAATTGCAAAGCTTCTGAAGCGTGATCATCGAACAATCAAGCGTTTCATTCAAAATAGTCAACAGGGTCGCAAGAAGCGTGTGGAAAAACCAAGGCACAAAAATAACTGCCCATGAACTGAGAAAAGTCAAGCGTGCAGCTGCCAAGATGCCACTTGCCACCAGTTTGGCCATATTTCAGAGCTGCAACATCACTGGAGTGCCCAAAAGCACAAGGTGTGCAATACTCAGTGTCAGGACTACTCTTAGAGATTGGTTAATACCATCATCAGACCGTCCCTTTAAGGATTCCAATACATCAATTACTCCACCCTATATAAACACCACATTGGCCCTTCCCTCATTGCTTAGTATTGAAGTGAATTCCTCATTCTTATCCTGAGCCTATCCTGTGAACGCTGTTCACACCTAAGTCTCCCTGCTGCTGCAGAATCACCTGTGAACGCTGTTCACACTCAAGTCACTTTGTTGCTGCTCTTTCATTGTGAACGCTGTTCACACTAGAACCGTAGTAATCCTCAACCCTGCTACAACTTTCATTCTGTGACAGTCTCTTTCCGGATTTACCGCTCTCCTACCTGCAACTCGGATCTCCGGTCTCACTAACAGCTCCGCTCCACTTCCAATCCAGCTCCCCTCTCAAGTTCTACGCTAACGGCTCTCCTTGCGGTGACGTCACACGCCTGCTGCTCACTGTCTCCGGATCTCCCTCTTACAGCCTGTGTACTCTCTACCACTCCAGATTCAGTAAGTGTACAGACTTGTCCTAGTTATGTCCACATAGTTATTTCTATATTTCATACTTGCCTCAATGTTATTTTGTTGCCGGATATCTCTGATTAACTACTGCTCAGGTTAACCACATATCATTTGAGCTGGCTTTCCCTCATTCTCGAATTGACTTTTGTTTTTCATTCCATTTTATGTTTTGCACCCGGGTTCTCTCCCTATCTCAAGGGGTCATATTTTTTGCTATTTTTATATGTTTGTGCACATACTGTTCCCTTTTTATTATCTTGCATTCCTTGGGAAAACTACAGTACTTTTCTCCCTGCTACAAATGTTAGTGCTAATTAGCACAGGTGGCAGCAATAGGGTTAATGTACTTGTGAATCCCTATAACAATTACAGCCTGGTGATACAAGGTAACCACTATTGCTTCTACACTTACAAGTGTGGTTCCCTGTATCTTTTTGCTACAAACTATTATAAGTATCTATCTGACTCAGCAGTTGTGGTCCAGTAATTCATTTGCTATTGTCTGTATTTTTCTAGATACAAGACTGAGCATTGTGACACTCAGAGACATGGCCAAGGTAAGAAAGGCTGAAAGACGACCACCACTGAACAAGACACACAAGCTGAAACGTCAAGACTGGGACAAGAAATATCTCAAGACTGATTTTTCTAAGGTTTTATGGACTGATGAAATGAGAGTGAGTCTTGATGGGCCAGATGGATGGGCCCGTGGCTGGATTGGTAAAGGGCAGAGAACTCCAGTCCGACTCAGACGCCAGCAAGGTGGAGGTGGAGTACTGGTTTGGGCTGGTATCATCAAAGATGAGTTTGTGGGGACTTTTCGGGTTGAGGATGGAGTCAAGCTCAACTCCCAGTCCTACTGCCAGTTTCTGGAAGACACCTTCTTCAAGCAGTGGTACAGGAAGAAGTCTGCATCCTTCAAGAAAAACATGATTTTCATGCAGGACAATGCTCCATCACACGCGTCCAAGTACTCCACAGCGTGGCTGGCAAGAAAGGGTATAAAAGAAGAAAATCTAATGACATGGCCTCCTTGTTCACCTGATCTGAACCCCATTGAGAACCTGTGGTCCATCATCAAATGTGAGATTTACAAGGAGGGAAAACAGTACACCTCTCTAAACAGTGTCTGGGAGGCTGTGGTTGCTGCTGCACGCAATGTTGATGGTGAACAGATCAAAACACTGACAGAATCCATGGATGGCAGGCTTTTGAGTGTCCTTGCAAAGAAAGGGGGCTATATTGGTCACTGATTTGTTTTTGTTTTGTTTTTGAATGTCAGAAATGTATATTTGTGAATGTTGAGATGTTATATTGGTTTCACTGGTAAAAATAAATAATTGAAATGGGTATATATTTGTTTTTTGTTAAGTTGCCTAATAATTATGCACAGTAATAGTCACCTGCACACACAGATATCCCCCTAAAATAGCTATAACTAAAAACAAACTAAAAACTACTTCCAAAACTATTCAGCTTTGATATTAATGAGTTTTTTGGGTTCATTGATTACATGGTTGTTGTTCAATAATAAAATTAATCCTCAAAGATACAACTTGCCTAATAATTCTGCACTCCCTGTATATATATATATATATATATATATATATATATATATATATATATATATATATATATATATATATATATATATATATATATATATATATATATATATATATATATATATATATATATAAGTCTATATACAATTAGAAACATATGAAATAATTGTATTGTTTTCATATTTACAGTTACAAATTATCATATAATCCAGGCATAAAGTGAATTCTAAAATGAAACCCGCATCTAAGTATTACCAATTTACCAATAGCTTTGAGGCATCACACATATTTAATATATACATTTTAATTATTGGTTGGATGAATCATTAGTTCTTATTGGTGCCCTTTATTTACATTTTATGTTGTTTGTGTGACCTTCAAAGGCAAAATACTACCACAGAATTGCGTAATACATATTCATTATTAATGAATCCTCCCGGTGTTTTGAATAAATGTTGATAAATTAGTTTAGCTGGTAAACAAAATGATTGCAATAACAAAGTAATGAGGAGTGTACAAAATATTTCATTTCGTAATGTTAATATAATTTATTATGCTGAGAGAAAAGCATGAATAGACCCATATGAGTAGAAAACATAATAAAGTCACATATAAACATTCAAAATAAGTTGGCACTTCTTAAAAGGACATGTTATCCAAATGGAGAAAGAGGTACAGAATATTTGTGTAAAGCTGACTAGAAAATATTACATGAACAGTTCTGTGCAAAAAAAGTCTGACAAGATCACATTAAAGAGCTGATGGAGCTGATTTGTTATTGTTTTTTAACACATAGATGTAAAAGGTGTTGTGGGAGGGTTCAGGTATATAGGTTTAGGCATATATTTTACAAAAAATATATTAAAAAAAATAATATATATAAATAAATATATATATATTTCTTTCATGTAATTGGCAAGAGTCCATGAGCTAGTGACGTATGGGATATACAATCCTACCAGGAGGGGCAAAGTTTCCAAAACCTCAAAATGCCTATAAATACACCCCTCACCACACCCACAATTCAGTTTTTACAAACTTTGCCTCCTTTGGAGGTGGTGAAGTAAGTTTGTGCTAAGATTTCTACGTTGATATGCGCTTCTCAGCATTGTTGAAGCCCGATTCCTCTCAGAGTACAGCGAATGTCAGAGGGACGTGAAGGGAGTATCACTTATTGAATATGATGATTTCCCTAAATGGGGGTCTTTTTCATAGGTTCTCTGTTATCGGTCGTAGAGATTCATCTCCTACCTCCCTTTTCAGATTGACGATATACTCTCAATTTACCATTACCTCTACTAATAACTATTTTAGCACTGGTTTGGCTATCTGCTATATGTGGATGGGTGTCTTTTGGTAAGTATGTTTTTTATTTCTTAAGACACCTCAGCTATGGTTTGGCACTTTCTGCATTTATATAAAGTTCTAAATATATGTATTGTACTTATATTTGCCATGAGTCAGGTTCATGTATTTCCTTCTGCAGACTGTCAGTTTCATATTTGGGGAATATAAACATCTTTTAAAAATGAAATTTATTTCTTACCTGGGGTTTAGTCTTTTTTTCAATTGACTACTTCTTACAAATTGCGGGTGGTATTAGGCCAGCGGGTGCGACAAATGCTAAACTTTATTGCGTCATTCATGGCACGAAAATTCTTTTTGCCGCAAAAAAGTACATCTATGACGCAAGTTCGTCACTTCTGGCATCATACTTGACGCTGAGACCTTTCACACTGTTGCGTCATTAGTGATGCAAGTGTGTCATTTCCGGTTATTTTTTTGGTGCCAAAAAAACGTTTTCATTATTTCAATACCCCATTGATGTTTGCTTCTTGCTTTTTTTCTATCAGAGGGCTATGCTATTTGCATTTTTTCCCATTCCTGAAACTGTCATATAAGGAAATAGATAATTTTGCTTTATATGTTGTTTTTTATCTTACATTTTGCAAGATGTCTCAACCTGATCCTGCCTCAGAAGTTTCTACTGGAACATTTCTGCCTGACGTCGGTTCTACCAAAGCTAAGTGCATTTGTTGTAAAATTGTAGAAATGATCTTGCTGAATGTCATTTGTAATAGTTGTCATGATAAACTTTTACATGCAGATAGTGTATCCATTAGTAATAGTACATTGCCAGTTGCAGTTCCTTCAACTTCTAATGTGCATGATATACCTGTAAATTTTAAAGAATTTGTTTCTGATTCTATTCTGAAGGCTTTTTCTGCATTTCCACCTTCAAATAAAGTAAAAGGTCTTTTAAAACTTATCATTTAGTTGTTGAAATTTCAAATGATCAACAACATAATAATTTATCCTCTTCTGATGAGGATCTATCTGATTCAGAAGATCCTTCCTCAGACATTGACACTGACAAATCTACTTATTTATTTAAAATTGAGTATATGCGTTCTTTATTAAAAGAAGTGTTAATTACTTTGGATATTGAGGTAACCAGTCTTCTTGATGTTCAGTCTAATAAACGTTTAAATGCTGTTTTTAAACCTCCTGTGATTTCTCCAGGGGTTTTTCCTATTCCTGAGGCTATTTCTGATATGATTTCTAAGTAATGGAATAAGCCAGGTACTTCTTTTATTCCTTCTTCAAGGTTTAAAAAATTGTATCCTTTACCAGCAAAATCTATAGAGTTTTGGGAAAAGATCCCCAAAGTTGATGGGGCTATTTCTACTCTTGCTAAACGTACCACTATTCCTATGGAAGCTAGTACTTCCTTTAAGGATCCTTTAGATAGGAAGCTTGAATTTTATCTAAGGAAGGCCTATTTATATTCAGGTCATCTTCTCAGACCTGCAATTTCTTTGGCTGATGTTGCGGCTGCATCAACTTTCTGGTTGGAGAATTTAGCGCAACAGGAATTGGATTCTAACTTATCTAGCATTATTCGCTTACTGCAACATGCTAATCATTTTTTTGTGATGCTATTTTTGATATTATCAAAATTGATGTTAGATCCATGTCTTTAGCTATTTTAGCTAGAAGAGCTTTGTGGCTTAAATCCTGGAATGCTGATATGGCATCTAAATCTAGATTACTATCTCTTTCTTTCCAAGGTAATAATTTATTTGGTTCCCAGTTGGATTCTATTATTTCAACTGTTACTGGGGAAAGGGAGTTTTTCTGCCTCAGGATAAAAAAACCTAAGGGTAAATCTAAGGCTTCTAACCGTTTTCGTTCCTTTCGTCAGAATAAGGAACAAAAACTCAATCCTTACCCAAAGGAATTTGCCTCCAATTGGAAGCCTTCCTCAAATTGGAATAAATCCAAGCTTTTTAGGAAACCAAAGTCAGCCCCTAAGTCTGCATGAAGGTGCGGCCCTCATTCCAGCTCATCTGGTAGGGGGCAGATTAAGGTTTTTCAAGGATATTTGGATAAAATCTGTTCAAAATTAATGGATTCAGAGTATTGTCTCTCAAGGGTATCAAATAGGATTCAGAGTAAGATCTCCTGTGAGAAGATTTTTTCTCTCACGTATCCCAGTAAATCCAGTAAAAGCTCAGGCTTTCCTGAAGTTTGTTTCAGACCTGGAGTCTTCAGGGGTAATTATGCCAGTTCCTCTTCTGGAACAAGGTTTGGGGTTTTATTCAAATCTATTCATTATCCCAAAGAAGGAAAATTTATTCAGATCAGTTCTGGATCTGAAAATTTTGAATTGTTATATAAGAGTAACAACTTTCAAGATGGTGACTATAAGGACTATTCTGCCTTTTGTTCAGCAAGGACATTATATGTCCACAATAGACTTGCAGGATGCATACTTTCATATTCCGATTCATACAGAAAATTATCAGTTTCTGAGATTCTCTTTTCTAGACAAGCATTACCAATTTGTTGCTCTTCCATTTGGCCTAGCAACAGCTCCAAGAATCTTTTCAAAGGTTCTGGGTGCCCTACTTTCTGTAATCAGAGAACAGAGTATTGCGTTGTTTCCTTATTTGGAAGATATCTTGGTACTAGCTCAGTCTTTATGTTCTGCAGAAACTCACACGAATCAACTAGTGTTGTTTCTTTGGAAACATGGTTGGAGGATCAATTTACTAAAAAGTTTCTTGATTCCTCAGACAAGGGTCACCTTTTTAGGCTTCCAGATAGATTCAGTGTCCATGACTCTGTCTCTAACAGACAAGAGACGTTTAAAATTGGTTGCAGCCTGCCGGCACCTTCAGTCATTCCCTTCAGTGGCTATGTGCATGGAAGTTTTAGGTCTCATGACTGCAGCATCGGACGCGATCCCCTTTGCTCGTTTTGACATGAGACCTCTCCAGCTTTGTATGCTGAATCAATGGTGCAGGGATTATACAAAGATATCACAATTAATATCCTTAAATCCCAATGTACACTCTCTGACATGGTGGATAGATCACCATCGTTTAGTTCAAGGGGCTTCTTTAGTTCAGCCAACCTGGACTGTGATCACAACAGATGCTAGTCTCTCAGGTTGGGGAGCTGTTTGGGAATCTCTGACAGCACAAGGGGTTTGGAAATCTCAAGAGGTGAGATTACCAATAAATATTTTAGAACTCCGTGCAATTCTCAGAGCTCTTCAGTTTTGGCCTCTGTTACAGAGAGAACCGTTCATTTGTTTTCAGACAGACAATATCACAACAGTGGCATATGTCAATCATCAGGGTGGGACTCACAGTCCCCAAGCTATGAAAGAAGTATTTTGAATACTTGTTTGGGCGGAATCTAGCTCCTGTCTAATCTCTGCGGTGCATATCCCAGGTGTAGACAATTGGGAAGCGGATTATCTCAGCCGCCAGACTTTACATCCAGGGGAGTGGTCTCTCCATCCAGATGTGTTTTCTCAGATTGTTCAGATGTGGGGTCTTCCAGAGATAGATCTCATGGCCTCTCATCTAAACAAGAAACTTCCAAGATACCTGTCCAGGTCCAGGGATGTTCAGGCGGAAGCAGTGGATGCGCTGACACTTCCTTGGTGTTATCATCCTGCTTACATCTTCCTGCCTCTATTTCTCCTTCCAAGAGTGATTTCCAAAATCATCATGGAACAATCATTTGTGTTGCTGGTGGTGCCAGCATGGCTACACGAGTTTTGGTATGGGGATCTGGTTCGAATGTCCAGTTGCTCGCCTTGGCCACTTCCGTTACGGCCAGAGCTACTATCTTACGGTCCATTTTTCCATCAGGATCTCAAATCATTAAATTTGAAGGTATGGAAATTGAACGCTTAGTTCTAAGTCATAGAGGTTTCTCTGACTCAGTGATTAATACTATGTTACAAGCTCGTAAATCTGTTTCTAGAAAGATTTATTATAGAGTTTGGAAGACTTACATTTCATGTTGATCTTCTCATAAATTTTCTTGGCATTCTTTTATCATTTCTAGAATTTTGTAGTTTCTTCAGGATGGTTTGGATAAGGGTTTGTCTGCAAGTTCCTTGAAAGGACAAATCTCCGCTCTTTCTGTTTTATTTCACAGAAAGATTGCTATACTTCCTGATATACACTGTTTTGTACAGGCTATAGTTCGTATTAAGCCTGTCATTAAATCAATTTCTCCTCCTTGGAGTCTTAATTTGGTTCTGAAGGCTTTACAGGCTCCTCCATTTGAGCCTATGCATTCTTTGGGCATTAAACTACTTTCTTGGAAAGTGTTGTTCCTTTTGGCCATCTCTTCTGCTAGAAGAGTTTCTGAGCTATCTGCTCTTTTTTGTGAATCTCCTTTTCTGATTTTTTATCAGGATAAGGCGGTTTTGCGGACTTCATTTGAATTTTTACCTAAGGTTGTAGAGAAATTGTTGTCCCTTCCTTGTGTCCTAATCCTAAGAATCCTTTGGAAATATCCTTACATTCTTTGGATGTGGTGAGAGCTTTGAAATATTATGTTGAAGCTACTAAAGATTTCAGGAAGACTTCTAGTCTATTTGTTCTATTTTCTGGTCCTAGGAAAGGTCAGAAGGCCTCTGCTATTTCCTTGGCCTCTTGGTTAAAGCTTTTGATTCATCAAGCTTATTTGGAGACGAGTCAAGCCCCACCTCAGAGAATTACAGCTCATTCTACTAGATCAGTTTCCACTTCGTGGGCTTTTAAGAATGAAGCTTCAGTTGATCAGATTTGCAAAGCAGCAACTTGGTCCTCTTTGCATACATTTACTAAATTCTACCGTTTTGATGTATTTGCTTCTTCGGAAGCAGTTTTTGGTGGAAAAGTTCTTCAGGCAGCTGTTTCAGTTTGATTGTTCTGCTTTTCAATTGAAAATAAACTTATTTTTTTGGGTTATGGACTAATTTTTTCAGCGGTATATGGCTGTTTTTTTTTTATTTCCTCCCTCTCTAGTGACTCTTAAGTGGAGATCCACATCTTGGGTATTGATATCCCATATGTCACTAGCTCATGGACTCTTGCCAATTACATGAAAGAAAACATAATTTATGTACCTGATAAATTCATTTCTTTCATATTGGCAAGACTCCATGAAGCCCACCCTTTTTATGGTGGTTATGATTTTTTGTATAAAGCACAATTATTTCCAAATTTCCTTTGTTGATGCTTTCTACTCCTTTCTTTATCACCCCACTGCTTGGCTATTCATTAAACTGAATTGTGGGTGTGGTGAGGGGTGTATTTATAGGCATTTTGAGGTTTGGGAAACTTTGCCCCTCCTGGTAGGATTGTATATCCCATATGTCACTAGCTCACGGACTCTTGCCAATATGAAAGAAATGAATTTATCAGGTAAGTTCTTACATAAATTATGTTTTATATATATATATATATATATATATATATATATATATATATATATATATATATATATATAGATAGATAGATAGATAGATAGATAGATAGATAGATAGATATCAAACACAGGTGCACTCACTGTTACTTTGGGCATCCGCCGGGGTGCTGCATGGAAAACATACAGTGATATCAATCAACCCCAAAATATAGGAAGAAAGAACGCTTCACTCTCCGGTCTCATCAAAAGTTTTAAACTGTTTCACAACATCAATCAAGAATCCACAAATGTTTCGATACCTGTTGGTATCTTTGTCAATGGGTATTGTTCAAAACATCTTTATCCCAAGAAAAGGTTCCTAATCTACCCCATACACCACTCACCTATAAATACCCGTATATGCCCATGTCACTTCCGGTGTATTGGAAGCCGCCCCCGTACACGCACATCCGGCCCAACATCGGCCACATGGCTAATTACCATAGATCCACCCACGTGATGATGCTTACGCATCTGTCACACGTAACACTCGTAACACTTGGAAACGTGCATATCGGGTAGCGGTAGTTCCGATATCATCGGACTAACTCTTACAAGTTCCATATTGTAATAAAAAAAAAAACAAATGTTCCCTACACCACACAAAGAAAATTATTAAAAGAGTGTTAAAACAATACTACTTGAGATCCCAAATGGATGGTATACATTGTTACCCATACAGTATAGCTGCACTATCTTTAACACTCAATTAGTGATGTCGCGAACTTAAAATTTTCCATTCGCAAACAGCGAACGTCCGCAACTGTTCGCAAACGGGCGATCCGGGCGAACCGCCATTGACTTCAATAGGCAGGCAAATTTTAAAACCCACAGGGACTCTTTCTGGACACAATAGTGATGGAAAAATTGTTTCAAGGGTACTAACACCAGGACTGTGGCATGCTGGAGGGGGATCCATGGCAAAACACCCACGGAAAATTACATAGTTGATGCAGAGTCTGGTTTTAAGCCATAAAGGGTATAAATCACATAACATTCCTAAATTGTTTGGAATAACGTGCTTTAAAACATCAGGTATGATGTTGTATTGATCAGGTAGTGTAAGGGTTACGCCCGCTTCACAGCGACAGACCAAACTCCCCGTTTAACACACCGCAAACAAGCGCAAACAGTCCATTTGCACAACCGCAAACTCACCATTTGGTTGGATACCAAGCTAGCCATGTCCCGTTCCTTGTCCTCACTGATGTCATTGAAGGTCTCTTCCTCCACCCAGCCACGTACAACACCAAGTGTCCCCGAAAGGTGACAACAAGCCCCCTGGGACGCCTGCTCTGTTTGGTCTTCCACCACCTCAAAGCCACCTTCCTCCTCTGACTCCTCTTCTTCAGACTCCTCTCTCTGCATTGCCTCTCTCTGCGTTATTATAAGGTGTGTTAAGTAGTACTATTCTTATCAGTTTAATCCCTGTTCCATCCCCTATCAAGGGACGTGTATATGGCATGGATTTTAGGAACCGGGAGAGGGAAAAAGATGCTTGGTCGGTCCTCCTACTTCAAATTTGGGGCACTGCGCGTGCAATCGTGGCCGGACTTTTAGCCGACGGACATTTGGCAGACGGACATTTGGCCGACGGACATTTTGCTGAAACACAAGTGGCTGTCACAAAACAGTCCAGCCACAGTTTAATCCATGTTACGTGCCTTTTTTTTTGGTTTGGTTTTTGAAGCCACAGTGCAGCACCAGAGGCCAGAAAAATTTGGCATGTACACATGCCTGAAAAATTAGTTATTGTTGCAGCCGCTGCTGTAGCAGCGGCCAGAAAAGTTGATGTTTGTTTCCCAGGCAGAAAGTGCCCTAAAACATTGCGGCTTTAACCCTAGTTGGTGGCGGATAAGTCACGCAAGTCATCCGGAATTCGAAGATAAAATACAGCAGCGTGTGGACCATTTTTAGCCCAAGGCAGCTCATCTTATCAGGCCTTTTTTACTCGAATGTATAGCCCAATGTCAGTCCCTTCGGGATCCATCCCTCATTCATCTTAATAAAGGTGAGGTAATCTAGACTTTTTTGACCTAGGCGACTTCTCTTCTCAGTGACCATACCTCCTGCTGCACTGAAGGTCCTTTCTGACAGGACACAGGAAGCGGGGCAGGCCAGAAGTTCTATAGCAAATTGGGATAGCTCAGGCCACAGGTCAAGCCTGCACACCCAGTAGTCAAGGGGTTCATTTCTCCTCAGAGTGTCGAGATCTGCAGTTAAGGCGAGGTAGTCTGCTACCTGTCGGTCGAGTCGATCTCTGAGGGTGGACCCTGAAGGGCTGTGGTGATGCATAGGAGTTAAAAAGCTCTGCATGTCCTCCATCAACAACACATCTGTAAAGCGTTCTGTCCTTGCCAGCGTGGTCGTGGGAGTCAGAGGATTACTTTCACCTCTTCGCCTGTTAGATTCCCGTTGTGCTGTGACATCACCCTTATACGCTGTGTAAAGCATACTTTTTAATTTATTTTGGAACTGCTGCATCCTTTCCGACTTGTGGTAATTTGGTAACATTTCAGGCACTTTATGCTTATACTGGGGGTCTAGTAGCATGGACACCCAGTACAGGTCGTTCTCCTTCATCTTTTTTATACGAGGGTCCCTCAACAGGCACAACAGCATGAAAGACCCCATTTGCACAAGGTTGGATGCCGAGCTACTCATGTCCCGTTCCTCATCCTCAGTGATCTCACTGAAGGTATCTTCTTCCCCCCAGCCACGTACAACACCACGGGTACCAGATAGGTGACAACGAGCACCCTGGGATGCCTGTTGTGGTTGGTCTTCCTCCTCCACCTCAAAGCCACATTCCTCCTCTGACTCCTCTTCCTCACAATCCTCTTCCAGCATTGCCGCTGTTCCAGCAAGCGATGCTGATAAGGCTGTTTCTGGTGGTGATGGTGACCACAACTCTTCCTCTTCACGCTCATCTACGGCCTTATTAAGCACTCTTCGCAGGGCACGCTCAAGGAAGAAAACAAATGGTATGATTTAGCTGATGGTGCCTTCGGTGTGACTGACTAGGTTTGTCACCTCCTCAAAAGGATGCATGAGCCTACAGGCATTGCGCATGAGTGCCCAGTAACATGGCAAAAAAATTCCCAGCTCCGCAGAGGCTGTCCTAGCACCCCGGTCATACAAATACTCGTTAACGGCTTTTTCTTGTTGGAGCAGGTGGTCAAACATTAGGAGTGTTGAATTCCAACGTGTTGGGCTGTCGCAAATCAAGCGCCTCACTGGCATGTTGTTTCACTGCTGGATATTGGAAAAGTGCACCATGGCCATGTAGGAACACCTCAAATGGCCACACACCTTCCTGGCCTGCTTCAGGATGTCCTGTAAGCCTGGGTACTTATGCACAAAGTGTTGTACGATCAGATTACACACATGTGCCATGCACTTGCCCAATTTCAATGCCGTGACCAAATTACTTCCGTTGTCAGAAACCACTTTGCCGATCTCCAGTTGATGCGGAGTCAGACACTTATCCACCTGTGCGTTCATGGTGGAAAGTAGTGCTGGTCCGGTGTGACTCTCTGCTTTCAGGCAAGTCAACCCCAAGACGGCGTGACACTGCATATCCGGGATGTGGTATAGTACCTGCGGAGCTGGGGGGTGCCGTTGATGTAGAGCAAGACGCAGCAGCAGAAGAGGACTCAGCCGAGGAGGTTATGGAAGAGGATGGAGTAGGAGGAGTAGAGGAGGTGGCAGCAGGCCTGCCTGCAAGTCATAGCGGTGTCACCAACTCCTCCTCTGCAGAGCCATGCATTCCATGCTTGGCAGCCGTCAGCAGGTTTACCCAATGCGCAGTGTAGGTGATATACCTGCCCTGACCATGCTTTGCAGACCAGCTATCAGTGGTCATATGGACCCATGCCCCAACACTGTGTGCCAGACATGCTATTACTTCCTTTTGCACAATCGAGTACAGGTTGGGGATTGCCTTTTGTGCAAAGAAATTTTTGGCTGGGTACCTTCCACTGTGGTGTCCCAATAGCTATAAATTTTTTTAACGCCTCAGACTCCACCAGCTTGTATGGTAAAAGCTGGCGGGCTAAGAGTTCAGACAAGCCAGCTGTCAGACTCCGGGCAAGGGGGTGACTTTGTGACATTGGCTAATTATGCTCAAACATGTCCTTGACAGACACCTGACTGTGGGCAGATGAGCAGGAACTGTTGTCCGCTGTTGTCAGAGGCAGACACACAAAAAAATGCTACACTGCTGAGCTCTGTGATGACGGCATTCTGGTGGTGGCAACAGCATGCGTTGATTGGCGTGCTGTCTGGCTGACCCCGGGTGCCGATGCATGCTGTCTGACTTTTGCCACTAGCTCCTTGTGACGACCTCCCCCTGCTTCCAACTCGTCTCCTCCTCCTCTCTGTCTCCCCATCTGAACTTTCCACCTGTTCTTCTTCTCTTCTAGCAGGCACCCACGTGACATCCACAGACGCATCGTCATCATCAACCGCTTCACTTGTATCTGACAAATCAACAAAGGAAGCAGCAGCGGGTACAACATCATCATCACACGGTACTCCATGTCTGTAATGCTGCCTGACTGAGACATATCACTGTTATCTACATTCTCTGTCAATGATGGTTGTGCATCACTCATTTCTTCCAACTGATGTGTAAAAAACTCCTCTGACAGATCAAGTGAAGCGGCTGTGGTGCTAGTGTTGGTGGTGGCGGCAGGCGGGCGAGTGGTAACTTGAGAGTTGCCCGAAGATAAGCTGGAGGAGGATGGTGTGTCAAGGTTCGGAGCGGAAGCTATAGAAGATTGGGTGTCCTGTGTCTTAAAGTCAACTATTTCCTCAGAACTTTTCGAGTTCATGGGACGTGGCCTCTGAACACTGGGCATTATTCTAGTGCCAAAGGGAATCACAGCACCACGACCATGACGACACCTGCGGGGTGGCCTGCCTCTGCCTGTCATTTTTTTTTTAAAATGTACACTTACACTTCTATTAAACAAAATAAGAGTGGTGGCACTGGGCAAGTGGGCCTAGTATATGCTGTGAGCCTGACACAAAAAAGCAGACTGATGTTTCACAGTCCAAAAAGTTTTTTTTGTTTTTAAATGTACACTTACACTACTATTAAACAAGATATGAGTGGTGGCACTGGGCAAGTGGGCACAGTATACGCTGTGAGCCTGACACAAAAAAGCAGACTGATGTTTCACAGTCCAAAAAAGTTTTTATTTTTTTAAATGTACACTTACACTACTATTAAACAAGATATGACTGGTGGCACTGGGCAAGTGGGCACAGTATACGCTGTGAGCCTGACACAAAAAAAGCAGACTGATGTTTCACAGTCCAAAAAGTTTTTTTTTTTTAATGTACACTTACAATACTATTAAACAAGATATGAGTGGTGGCACTGGGCGAGTGGGCCCAGTATAAGCTGTGAGCCTGAAACAAAAAAGCAGACTGATGTTTCACAGTCCAAAATTTTTGTTTTTTGTTTTTAAATGTACACTTACACTACTATTAAACAAGATATGAGTGGTGGCACTGGGCAAGTGGGCACAGTATACGCTGTGAGCCTGGCACACCCGCTGGCAGGCAGGCAACTGCAATTAGATTACACAAGCAGACTGATGTTTCACAGTCAAAAATGTTTTTTTTTAAAATATACACTACTGTTACACCAGATATGAGTGGGGGCACTGGGCAAGTGGGCCTGGCACACACGCTGGCAGGCAGGCTACTGCAATTAGATTACACTAGCAGACTGATGTTTCACAGTCAAAAAAGTTATTTTTTTTTAAATTTACACTACTGTTACACTAGTTAAGAGTGGTGTGGCACTGGGCAAGTGGGCCTGGCACACACGCTGGCAGGCAGGCAACTGCAATTAGATTACACTAGCAGACTGATGTTTCACAGTCAAAAAAGTTTTTTTTTTAAATTTACACTACTGTTAATTATGTTCTAGCCCTAAAAAGGGCTTTTTGGGGTGCTGTGCTTACAGCAGAGATCAGATGAGTCCTTCATGACTGTAGTGGACACTGTATACACTAGCCTAGCTATCAATTTCCCTATTAAATCACCAGCAGCTACACTGTCCCTCCTCTCACTAACAATGCAGCTTCCGAATGAATCTAAAATGGCTGCTGTTCAGGAGCTGGGAATGTGTCTGCAGACTGTGAGATACAGGTTCAAATTTTACTCAATGATGACGAATAGGGGGCGGATCGAACATGCTATGTTCGCCGGGAACTATTCACCGGCGAACTATTCGCAACATCACTACACTCAACATTAAAAGTCCATTATCAAACATAGTCTCCATAGGGCGTGTACTGTAACATTGTAGGTAATCTTAATAGTAACAACAGAACAACCACATGTACCCACACAATGGTAATAGGTAAATATATTAAGTTAAATTAAATCATAAAGCCTAATGTACATAACACTAGTATATTATTCGTGTCTAATGGAGTATAGTAAAAAAACTTGAATCAGGCCCCAGCAATACACTGTAGATGGAGTACTATCATTTTGGAGACTTTTCACATATACATAATTGAGGACAAGACCATCTTTTAAACATAGATGACTTAGATCGAACAATCATGGACATCCCTTCAAAGAAAGACATTAAAGTCCAGCTGTATATTTAGCCCCTTCTGGGCCACCGTATCAAGACGATAGATCCAAGAGGTCTATACCTGAAGAAGTTTTGTATTTCTGTCACCCCCCCTCCGTAGAGGGGGCACATGATCTATTAGCATAGTCCTCAGGCTTGCGGATGTATGTCCTGCCTGGAGGAAATGCCGGGCGACAGGTTGATCAGATATTTTCTTCTCTATCGCCTGTCTAATGGCATGGTGATGATTGGCCATCCTCTCACGAAACGTGGTAGAGATTTTCCCCACATACATCAAAGAACATGGACACATCAGTATGTAGACCACGTAGGTGTTCATGCTTGACAATCTAAGTAGAATCTTAAACTTTCTCCCAGTGTGCGGGTGATGAAAGTACACCCCTGTCAGCATACTGTTGCACGTAGGGCAGTCCCCACATCTGTAGTATCCTAATTTTCTCTTGGTATCCAACCACGTACCTTTTTCATAACACTTTAGAGGTTCATTGTGGACCAAGAGATCTTTCAAATTAGGTGCTCTTTATTAAGCCATCTGTGGAGCAGTCATATGTGAGAATGGTAACATCTTGTCTGTGCTCACGATCTCCCAGTTACTCTTTACTGACTCAGCCAACACCTTAGATATGGGGTTGAAAGTGGTTACAAAATCAATGTTATAACCTTTGTTTTCCACCCTCTTCACCACTTCTCGTGGTTGTAGCAGGGTCATTTGATCTTCTTGCACCAAGTTGGTATGCACCTGTATGATCAACTTCTTTCTGTATCCTTGCTGTTCCAATTTAGTGATAAAATCTGCATTACCGAAGTCTCGTACCAAGACATGTACAGATTGGCATATGCGGGAGCCATATTTGAACCCATTTCAGTTCTGAACTAGTGATGTACCGAACTGATCGCCCGCGAACGGTTCACAGCGAACATAGCTTGTTCGCGTTCGCGTTTGTGGGCGAACACATGGTGATGTTCGATCCGCCCCTATGTGTCATCATTGTGGAAACTTTGACCCTTTATGTCACAGCCGCCTGACACATTAGAGCCAATCAACATCAGACACTCCCTCACAGACACTCCCAGCTACTCGGAATCCGCCATTTTAGACTCATAACAACCTTGCTTTTTTAATGAGAGGACGTGTTGTGTTTTTGCTCCTGACATAAATAGGAAAAACATAGCTAGGCTAGTGTATTTACAGTCCAGAAGGACTCCACTCATCTCTGCTGCAAGCACAGCACCCCATAAAGCCCTTTTTAGGGCTATATTTTGTGCCGCTTTTTTTTTTTTTTTTTTAGTTTTTTTTTAATTAGCATTTGCCTGGCTTTCAGCTGTGTGTTTAAGGCTCACAGCATATGCTGTGACTACTGCCACCACTGATATCTCCCTAACAACATTAGTTTAAATTTAACTAACCCAAAAATTTAATTATTTTTCTAGTGTAATTTTTTTTCATTTTCTATCAGGCCAGTGTCACACAGCATATACTCTGGTTCATTGCTCTGTGCCAGCCAGCAGCCACCAGTGTTAATATCCGTTTATAACATTATTTTAAATTTAAAAAAAATATATATATATTTTGCTAGTGTAATCTAGTCTGTCTAGTCTGTAAGGCTCACTCAGCATTAATATACCTCTTTTTTTTCAGTCTTTTGGTTAATTGGTCTGTGCCAGGCAGCCACCCAGCACTCATATCTATTCTTCTTCACCTTAATTTTAATATAAAAAAAAAAGTTTAAATTTGTTTGCTAGTGTAATCTAATATAATTTTCTATCCGGCCTGTGTGTTTTGCTGACATAGAGAGCCTACTGTGTTTACTTGCTGCCCTCCCTAGTCTATGAGCCACGACTCATATGTGTTTAACCTTTTTTTAATTCCCCCCCCAAAAAAATAATTTCAATCATTTTTCTAGTGTAATCTAATAGTATTTTCTATCAGGCGTGTTTGTATCTGACTTACAGAGCCTACTGTTTTTAATAGCTGCCCTTCCAAGGCTATCAGCCACGACTCATATGTATGTGCTTAACCTTTTTCTTAAAATTTCCAAAAAAAAGTCTTTAAATCATTATGCTAGTGTAATCTAATTGTATTTTCTATCAGGCCTGTGTCTAACTGTCTATCTGACTTACACAGCATACTGTTGTTATAATTGCTGCCCTACGTAGCAGCCAGCCAGTGCGACCACTCATAGAGTCATATGTGCATTGCACTTCTTAACATAATTTTAATATTAAAATCTAAAATTTTTAAAATATTTTGCTAGTGTAATGTAACTTAATTTTCTATCAGTCCTGTGTTTTTGTCACTTACACAGCATACTGTGTTAAATTGCTGCCCTACCTACCATCCGCGACTCATATCTGCCAGCCTGTCTGCCAGGCCCAAGTAGCCAATTAGTGGCACCAATCACAATTCTTGTAACAGTAATTAAAAAAAAAAATCATAATTTGTTGGACTGCAAATATTCAGTCTCCTAGTGCCATTGAATTTCATTTACCTCCTGCCTGCCACTGCCAGCCTTTTGTGCCAGGCCGTCTAGCCAACTATTTACACCAATCATAATTGTTGTCACAGACAGTATAGTTATTAATTTTAATAAAAAATTTTTTTAGTGTTGATCTTAATCCTCAGTTTGCTCATGCCCTAGAATTGCACTTTTCTACAGCCTTCCAAGCCTGTGTGCCAGGCCTACTTAAAAAATATTTACACCAATCATATTTGTTGTGACAGTATTCTAATAATTAAAAATTAAAATTTTTGGTAATAGTTGTTGTGATTTGAATCCTCAGTTTGCTGGTGCCATTGAATAGCACTTTCCTCCTGCCTTGCAGCCTGCTGTGAGCCAGGCCCACCTAGCCAATTGTTGTCAGCAATCATATTTCTGTTAACAGTATTGCAAAAATTGTCAATCATCACTGTTTAGACTGTCAGTAATCAGTCTCCAAGTGTCCTTGAATTGCATCTACCTCCTGCCTGCCAGCCTTTTGTGCCAGGCCGTCTTGCCAACTTTTTACACCAATCATAATTGTTGTCACAGTATAGTTACTAGTTAAAAATAAAAAAAATTTTGATTGTTGATCTTAATCCTCAGTTTGCTTGTGCCATTGAATTGCATTTTCCTCCTGCCTGTGTGCCAGTCCCAACTAGCCAATTAGTGCCACCACTCATATTTGTTGTAACAGGATTGGAATTTTTGTTAATCATAACTGTTTTGACTGGGATTCTTCAGTCTCCTAGTGCCATTGAATTGCAGTTTCCTTTCTCCCAGCGTGTGTGCCAGACAGGCCCATTTGCCAAATAGTGCCAAACAATCATATTTGTTGCCACAGTACTTGTAAGTTGTAATATTTTAAAAAATTAACAATTTGTGATTTTTAAAACATCTGTCTTTTTTGTTGTTGTCAGTCTCACAGCGTATACTGTGCCCACTTTCACAGTGCCACCACTCAATTGGTGTAATAGTATTGTTAGTGTCCATTTAAAAAAAAATGACAGGCAGAGGCAGGCCAACCATGTAGGTTCCATGGTCGTGGTGCTGTGATTCCTTTAGACCCTACAAATATGCACATTATTCAGACGCCGGGTGTCAGGGGGGACGCAAAAACTTCTGAAGAGGACCTAGTTGAATGGCTAACACAGGACACCCAATCTTCTTCAGCTTCCGCTGATAGTCCTCCTAACCTTGACGCACCATCTAAGTCCAGCTGTGCTTTGGGCAGGTCTCAAGTGACCAGTGCCACTCCGCCGCCTGTCGCCACCACCAACACTAGCACCACAGCCGCTTCACTTGATCTGTCACAGGAGTTATTGACACATCATTTGGAAGAAATGAGTGATGCGCAACCATCATTGACAGAGGATGTAGATAATAGCGATCAGTCTCAGTAAGGCAGCATTACCGACATGGAGGTACGGTGTGATGATGATGATGATGATGTTGTACCCGCTGCTGCTTCCTTTCTTGATGTTTCGGATACAAGTGAAGCGGTTGATGATGATGTGTCGGTGGATGTCACGTGGGTGCCTGCTAGAAGAGAAGAAGAAGAGGGGGAAAGTTCAGATGGGGAGACAGAGAGGAGGAGGAGGAGGAGGAGACAATTTGGAAGCACGGGGAGGTCGTCTCAAGGAGCTTGTGGCACAGTCAGACAGCATGCATCGTCACCAGGGGTCAGCCAGACAGCACGCCGACGCCCATCAACGCATGCTGTTGCCACCACCAGAATGCCGTCATCGCAGAGCTCAGCAGTGTGGCATTTTTTGTGTGTCTGCCTTTGACAACAGCGATGCCATTTGCAACCTGTGCCAAAAGAAACTGAGTCGTGGGAAGTCCAACAGCCACCTAGGTACAACTGCTTTGCGAAGGCACATGGTCTCCCATCACAAAGGCCGATGGGAAGAACACATGAGTAGAAGCAGCACACAAAGTGAAAGCCGCCCTCCTCCTCCTGCTCCAGCATCTTCAGCCACGTCAACCAGTGCTGTCCTCCTTGCCCCCTCTCAACCATCCTCCACTCAGTCTCTCTTACGCAGCAGTTCCTGGTCATCTGCCCACAGTCAGGTGTCTGTCAAGGACCTGTTTGAGCGTAAGAAGCCAATTTCTCAAAGTCAACCCCTTGCCCGGCGTCTAACAGCTGGCTTCTCTGAAATCTTAGCCCGCCAGATTTTACCATACAAGCTGGTGGAGTCTGATGCTTTCAAAAGATTTGTATCTATTGGGACACCGCAGTGGAAGGTACCTGGCAGAAATTTATTTTCACAAAAGGCAATCCCAAACCTGTACTCTGTTGTGAGAAAGGAAGTTATGGCATGTCTGGCACACAGCGTTGGGGCAAGGGTCCATATGACCACGGATAGCTGGTCGGCAAAGCATGGTCAGGGCAGGTATATCACCTACACTGCGCATTGGGTAAACCTGCTGACTTCTGACAAGTTTGAAATGCGTGACTCTGCAGAAGAGTTGGTGACGCCGCCACAACTTGCAGGCAGGCCTGCTGCTACCTCCTCTACTCCTCCTACTCCATCCTCTTCCATAACCTCTTCCTCGGCTGAGTCCTCTTCAACTTCTGCGTCTTGCTCCACATCTATGGCACCCCCCCAGCTCCCCAGGTACTATGCTACATCCCGGGTACGGCAGTGTCACGCCGTCTTGGTGTTGACTTGCCTGAAAGCAGAAAGTCACACCGCATCAGCACTCCTGACCGCCCTGAACGCACAGGTGGATCAGTGGCTGACTCCACACCAACTGGAGATTGGCAAGGTTGTTTCTGACAATGGAAGTAATTTGGTGGCGGCATTGAAATTGGGCAAGTTGACACATGTGCCGTGCATGGCACATGTGTGTAATCTAATTGTACAACGATTTGTCCATAAGTACCCAGGCTTACAGGATGTCCTGAAGCAGGCCAGGAAGGTGTGTGGCCATTTCAGGCGTTCCTACACGGCCATGGCGCACTTGTCCGATATCCAGCTTCGAAACAACCTGCCAGTGAGGCGCTTAATTTGCGACAGCCCAACACGGTGGAATTCAACCCTTCTAATGTTTGACCGCCTGCTCCAACAAGAAAAAGCTGTTAATGAGTATTTGTATGACCGGGGTGCTAGGACAGTCTCTGGGGAGCTGGGGATATTTTTGCCAAATTACTGGACGCTCATGCGCAATGCCTGTAGGCTCATGCGTCCTTTTGAGGAGGTGACAAACCTTGTCAGTCACACCGAAGGCACCATCAGCGACATCATAACATTTGTTTTCTTCCTGGAGCGTGCCCTGCGAAGAGTGCTGGATCAGGCAGTAGATGAGCGTGAAGAGGAAGCGGGAGAGTTGTGGTGTCCATCACCCCCGCAAACAGCCGTTTCCTGCGGCAATGCAGGAAGAGGATTGTGAGGAAGAGGAGTCAGAGGAGGAATGTGGCTTTGGGGAGGATGAGGAGGAGGAAGACCGAGCACAACAGTCATCCCAGGGTGCTCGTTGTTGTCACCTCTCTGGTACCCGTGGTGTAGTACGTGGCTGGGGGGAAGAAGATACCATCAGTGAGATCAGTGAGGAGGAGGAACGCGACATGATTAGCTCAGCATCCAACCTTGTTCAAATGGGTTATTTCATGCTGTCGTGCCTGTTGAGGGACCCTCGTATAAAAAAGCTGAAGGAGAACGACCTGTACTGGGTGTCCACGCTCCTCGACCCCCGGTATAAGCATAAAGTGTCTGAAATGCTACCAAATTCCCGCAAGTTGGAAAGGATGGAGCATTTTCATAATAAATTAAAAACTATGCTTTACACAGCGTATAAGGGTGATGTCACAGCACCACGGGAATGTAACAGGGGAAGAGATTAAATTAATCCTCCTCCTCCCATGACCACGGCGGCAAGGACCGGGCACTTTCCTCACGTCTTGTTGATGGAGGACATGCGTACCTTTTTAACTCCCATGCACCATCAGAGCCTTTCGGGATCCAGCCTTAGAGAAAGACTCAACCGACAGGTAGCAGACTACCTAGCTTTAACTGCGGATCTCGACACTCTCAGGAGCGATGGACCCCTTGACTACTGGGTGTGCAGGCTGGACTTGTGGCCTGAGCTATCCCAATTTGCAATGGAACTTCTGGCCTGCCCCGCTTCAAGTCTGCTGTCTGAAAGGACTTTTAGTGCAGCAGGAGGTTTTGTCACTGAGAAGAGAAGTCGCCTAGGTCAAAAAAGCCTTGACTATCTCACTTTTATAAAAATGAATGAGGGCTGGATCCCGAAGGGACTGACATTGGGCGATACATTTGAATAAAAAACTCCTGATGATGAGATGAGCTGGCTTGGGCTACAACTGGTACACAGGCTGGCCATTTTTTTTGTTATAAAGCCGGAGGACTTGCTTGACTTATCCGCCAACAACTAGTGTTCAAGCCACAAGCTTTTAGGGCACTTTATAAATGTTTTAAAAACATCGATTTTTCTGCCCGCTGCTACAGCAGTTGCTACAACAATACCCCAATTTTTCAGTCATTTGTACATTCCGAATTTTTCTGGCCTCTGCTGCAGCTCTGTGGGTACAAAACTCAAATAAAAAAAATAAGGAACATAACACTAGTGATTAAACTGTTATGAATTGTACAACTTAACACACCACTCATATCCGGTGGACCATTAAATTGAACGCAAAATGCCACAAATTTGAAAGAGTAGGACCGACCAAGCATCTTTATCAGTCTCTTGGTTGCTCTAAATTATCTCTGTGTTCCATCTATGCCATACCTGTACTGTATTGTGCAAAAGGGTGGCATATGTGGTGTTTCATTCTGTTGTGCCTGTTGTGGGTAGTGGCCCATGATATAAAAAGGCTGAAGGAGAATGACCTGTAGTAATGGGTGCCCCATCCAGTTTTTAGAAAAATGTTCCTGGTTCCTCTCAATTATCTCTGGGTTTCTAAAATGGATGCCATACCTGTACTCACTTGTGCAAAAGGATGGCATATGTGGTGGTATTTCCTGCAGTTGTTTCTGTTGAGGGTGCTGCACCCTCTTATAAAAAAGCTGAAGGAGAACGACCTGGAGTGGGAGTCCAAGCATGGTTTTTGGGGCTATTTCACTTTTACAAACAATTATCTGTGGGTTTCACAAATCAATGCCGTACCAGTACTCTATTGTTCCAAAGTATGCCATATGTTCTCTTTCCTGCTGGTATTTTGTTTGAGGGTCCTGGACCCTCTTATAAAAATGCCTAAGGAGAAAGAGGTGTACTGGGTGTCCACTCATTTTTCTTTTCTATTTCACATTTGACCAAAATTATCTCTGGTTTTGTAAAATCAATGCTGTACCTGTACTCTAATGTTCAAAAGGATGCCATACGTCCTCTTTCCTGCTGGTGTTTTTTTTGAGGTTCCAGGACCCTCTTATAAAAAGGCCTAAGGAGAAAGAGGTGTACTGGGTGTCCATCGAATCATTTTTTTTATTCAAATTTCCATTTGCAAAAAATTATCTATGGGTTTCTAAAATCAATGCCTTTCCTGTAATCTATTGTTCAAAAGTATACCATATGTCCTCTTTCCTGCTGTTGTTTCTGTTGAGGCTCCGGGACACTCTTACTAAAAATGCCTGAGGATAAATAAGTGTAACGGGTGTCTAATCAATGTTTTTTTATTTTTTCCGGGTCATATAAATGAACTCTGGGATTGTAAAATCAATGCCTTTCCTGTAATCTATTATTCAAAAGGATGACATATGTCCTCTTTCATACTGTTGTTTCAGTTGAGGCTCCAGGACCCTCTTATTAAAAAGGCCTGAGGATAAATAAGTGTAACGGGTGTCTAATCAATGTTTTTTTCTATTGCACGGTTGAAAATAATGATCTGTGGGTTTCTAAAATCAATGCCTTTCCTGTAATCTATTATTCAAAAGGATGACATATCTCCTCTTTCATGCTGTTGTTTTGGTTGAGGCTCCGGGACCCTCTTATTAAAAAGGCCTGAGGATAAATAAGTGTACTGGGTGTCTAATCAATGTTTTTTTTCTATTTCCCTGGTCTTATTAAAAAGGCCTGAGGAAAAATAAGTGTACTGGGTGTCTAATCAATGTTTTTTTCTATTTCACGGTTGCAAATAATGATGTGTGGGTTTCTAAAATTAATGCCTTTCCTGTAAGCTATTATTCAAAAGGATGACATATGTCCTCTTTCATGCTGTTGTTTCGGTTGAGGCTCCGGGACCCTCGTATTAAAAAGGCCTGAGGATAAATAAGTGTAACGGGTGTCTAATCAATGTTTTTTTCCATTTCACGGTTGCAAATAATGATCTGTGGGTTTCTAAAATCTATGCCTTTCCTGTAATCTATTATTCAAAAGGATGACATATGTCCTCTTTCATGCTGTTGTTTCGGTTGAGGCTCTGGGACCCTCGTATTAAAAAGGCCTGAGCATAAATAAGTGTAATGGGTGTCTAATCAATGTTTTTTTCTATTTCACGG
Organism: Bombina bombina; assembly: GCF_027579735.1. NCBI lineage: Eukaryota > Metazoa > Chordata > Amphibia > Anura > Bombinatoridae > Bombina > Bombina bombina. The sequence continues at coordinate 744,480,972 of NC_069500.1, forward strand.
TTGCAAATAATGATCTGTGGGTTTCTAAAATCAATGCCTTTCTTGTAATCTATTATTCAAAAGGATGACATATGTCCTCTTTCATGCTGTTGTTTCGGTTGAGGCTCCGGGACCCTCGTATTAAAATGGCCTGAGGATAAATAAGTGTAACGGGTGTCTAATCAATGTTTTTTTTTATTTCACGGTTGCAAATAATGAACTGTAGGTTTCTAAAATCAATGCCTTTACTGTAATCTTTTATTCAAAAGGATGACATATCTCCTCTTTCATGCTGTTGTTTCGGTTGAGGCTCTGGGACCCTCGTATTAAAAAGGCCTGAGCATAAATAAGTGTAACGGGTGTCTAATCAATGTTTTTTTCTATTTCACGGTTGCAAATAATGATCTGTGGGTTTCTAAAATCAATGACTTTACTGTAATCTTTTATTCAAAAGGATGACATATCTCCTCTTTCATGCTGTTGTTTCGGTTGAGGCTCCGGGACCCTCGTATTAAAAAGGCCTGAGCATAAATAAGTGTAACGGGTGTCTAATCAATGTTTTTTTCTATTTCACGGGTCATATAAATGATCTGTGGGTTTCTAAAATCAATGCCTTTCCTGTAATCTATTATTCAAAAGGATGACATATGTCCTCTTTCATGCTGTTGTTTCGGTTGAGGCTCCGGGACCCTCGTATTAAAAAAGCCTGAGGATAAATAAGTGTAACGGGTGTCTAATCAATGTTTTTTTCTATTTCCCGGGTCATATAAATGATCTCTGGGATTCTAAAATCAATGCCTTTCCTGTAATCTATTATTCAAAAGGATGACATATCTCCTCTTTCATGCTGTTGTTTTGGTTGAGGCTCCGGGACCCTCTTATTAAAAAGGCCTGAGGATAAATAAGTGTAACGGGTGTCTAATCAATGTTTTTTTCTATTTCACGGTTGCAAATAATGATCTGTGGGTTTCTAAAATCAATGCCATTACTGTAATCTTTTATTCAAAAGGATGATATATCTCCTCTTTCATGCTGTTGTTTCGGTTGAGGCTCTGGGACCCTCATATTAAAACGGCCTGAGCATAAATAAGTGTAACGGGTGTCTAATCAATGTTTTTTTCTATTTCCCGGGTCATATAAATGATCTCTGGGATTCTAAAATCAATGCCTTTCCTGCAATCTATTATTCAAAAGGTTGACATATCTCCTCTTTTCATATTATATATATATATTTTTTAATACGGGTCTAACGCACAGTAGGTTGTTCCTCATACTAACAATATGTTTAAATCTAGCCCAGTTTTTGACTATGGATAGAAGATAACATTCCCAATATATATTTTGAATTATAAACATTGTGTGAATAGGAACATAGATCAAATAACCCTTTGATAACTGTGGGTCAATATCATTTTTTTTTTCTTTAAATGCAAACATACAGTGTTCTATTGGATTGTCTAATTATTGTTTAGTATAGGATACTATTGCTAAAATACTTTACATGTGTATAATGT